>NC_139611.1:74821589-75223319 GCF_964270895.1 Podarcis filfolensis | reverse complement strand
GCATCACCCCTGGCATCCAGGGAACCTGCATGATTCATTGTTTGCACTTCATTTTATGGCTGGCTCTGGCTAGGACCAGAGATGGGCCAGTGAGGATCACCTTAAGCAATACACACGGTCCCGTCAGAAATGTAATCTGCACCCTACCCATAAATTGTCACTGCAGAGAAACTTGTTCTTTCTGCTGTATGAAGCTCTCAGTCCCAGCCTGAGCACGGATGAGCACCATGCACACCTGCTTTGCCTTTTCCATCTTCTCTGCTCTGGTGACAGCAGGTAAACGCTATGCAAAATCTGTTTTGCAGCTGAGAAAGATTTGAAACAGAAGCAGATTTGGGAGGTGGCGTGGGAAGATAAGAGCTTTGGAAGTGAGGTGGGGAGGTGGCGAAAGGAGCAAGAAAGTGTTTCTGTACAGAGGTGCCAACTTGAATAAAATATTGGGAGAGGCCTGGATGAGCCCTGTCCCACATCACAAAATACGGCATGCACACACCATTTTAATGGCAATGCCCATCAACTTTTTTTGGGGGGGGTGTGTGTGTGGACCCCTCAAATATTTTATTGGAGAAAGCTGGTTTGTAGCAATTCAGACCTTTGGTTTTCTGCGTCAGAAAATTTTGAGACGTGCAACCATGAGAGTAGTAGATTTTGCTTTGTGCATTCGTCTGGGAAGAGCAAATGAGGTGGGTCAAATATACAAACCCAAACAAAGCTTGCACACATCCCCAGCCAAGACATTGTGACCACCTTAGCAAAAACTAGGCCTCAGACATAGGGGAAGGGGTGGAAGGCTCTGGTGCTTTTAACAATGGCAGAGAAAGAGGGGAATTTGGCAGTTTTCATGCCTGCAGCTTGAACAATGCCCTTCTCAAAATTTTCACCTGCTCTGCTACCAAAGGACCAGGTGGCATTCTTTGCAATTGGCCTGGAAAAAAAACCAAGGCATCCCATTTCTCCCTGTAAGAGCATTGCGGCCATTTTGGGCACAATTTTGGGTTGAAGGAGCTTTGGGTATTGTCCATTTGCCACCAGTTTTTTAAAAAGCCCTGCTTCTTTGACTTGAGGATAGGGATGGGCGGACCTGTCAATTTCAGCTTCTCATTTTTCCTATTTTAAGCTCGGTTCTCCACATTCCTACAACAGTTTGCAAATTCTTTTCCTGAATCCCCACGGAAATTCGCCAGCATTTTGCTGAGAACCCCTCCCATTATATGTGTGCTTATATGCACTTTCCCCTAACAGACAAAGTTTTGCAAAGTCATTTCCCCCCTTTATGAAGCGTTTTTGTATATTTTTTTCCACTGACGTGTGTGTTTTTATGTGTACTTTATCCCAGTATATGCATTCTGTACACATCATGTGGCTAGAAAACTGTGAAGCTGTGCAAATTTCAAAGGATGGCTTCGGTTCCCAAATTGCTTTGGAAAATGTGGGTCTACGTCTCTACTTCAGTAGCCACCTCTGAAGCTTTCATCAGGGATTTTGTCTCCCTGTCAGGAAAAGAAAAAGGCTTTAATTTCCTCTTTTAAAATTAGGTGCTTATTCTAACAGGTGTACAGCACCTAGAAGAAACAAGGACACATAAAGGAGATAACAAACGGCACGGGCATCACAGTAAGTACACAAAGAAGATATGAATAATTACAAGCTTCTGAAAGGCAGGCAAAGGCAAGGATCATGGACATGGCAAGAGCAATGAGTAAACAATAACGTATGTTGAGATAAGACAAGGGGGAAGCGCAGGAAGCACCTAATAAAATGGGCAACCAAGAGAGAATAAAGATTGGAGGTGAAAGAGTCCAGATGAAACTATACTTTGCAGTTAAACGCTTAATTCTCAAGACATCGGGGCCAGATTAAAACCTTGAGAGGCCCTGAAAGATTTTGGTGCCCCCAAATATATCTAATTCAAAATATAAGCAATAATAAGCAAAAAAAAATATTATTTGAAATGAAACAAAACCTTCAGTAAGGTGGAAAATAATGTTTATTTTTGTATACTTCTATTTTAGTTATATTTGAAAAAATAATTCTCCTGCTTTTTCTAATTTCAAAGCCTTTGACCAGATCCTCAAGACTAATATTACGTTGACATGTCCGCTTCTGTACTTAGCAGAGAAAAGGCATCCAGCCTACCTTGTTGCATAGTTGTTCTGTTGGGATTTTTAATATAATTCAACCGAGAAAATGAACTCTTAGCTGAGAAATTTGTGACCGTTAATGCTAAAAATCCAGCAGTGAAAAATTTCTGTGGTGCTCCCTTCCCTTGATGCCCAAAGCACGTGCTTATTTTACTTAATGGTTTGTCAAAGCCCTGCGAGACATCAAGGCTCCCATAAGAGAAACAGGCTTCCTCTTGGATAAGGTAGCAATTTGAGGCACTTCAGGTAGGATGGCAGGGTGTGTTCAGCAGCTGAAAAGCAATATGTGACTGTGAATGTGGTTCTATGAAGTTAGCTCCAACTGCATTTGCTCCTTATTTGTGTCTCCAGCAGGTCTGATGTCTTGTGAAGTCTGCATTGCAGGCGGGGAGATCTGCCATGGGAAGATGCAACCTTGCTTTCTGGGGGAAGACACTTGCGCGAGCATTTTAGGGGAGACCACCCTGGGTAGGCAAAGGAGACGAGGCTCACAGTTGCTGATCGATTTCTCTTATATAGCCTATCTGTTTTTATTGTTAGTCAATAAACACTATGTCAAACTGTATATAAACCGTTATTTACAAGAAAGAAAGAAAGAAAGAAAGAAAGAAAGAAAGAAAGAAAGAAAGAAAGAAAGAAAGTCTTTCAAGACTTTCCATAATTTTCATTCCAGCAATTGATGAAGCAAGCCTGTCTTTCTACCAACTCATCGAGCTGAAAAGTCGCCTTTCTCCTATCAGCTAAATCAGTTGGTCTGCCATTTCTAAATATTTCTGCAACTGCTCCCTTAAAGGTGGGGCTTATGGATTTACCCCCGTTTTTCACACCGTACTGTTTTTGCAGCAGTCGTCACCATCATTAAAGATTTCAGATAGATAGGGATGCTTTCTTCAATTGTATGAACAAAAGACCAGCACTGGGGGTTTAGTATCAATGCATAACTGGTTGTTTATGTTATTGTTCTGACTGCCTCCAAAACTCATAACCCTGTTCTCCAAACTAGTAGGGTTGGTGAGAGTGGACAGGAGATATATTTATTATACCCTGTCCTCCTGGACTGGACACTCTCTGAGCCATTCCTAATTTTGGTTTTTAGGAGGAGAGGACAGGGAGGGGTTGCTCTCCAAGACAGTCCAAAACTGTGTAAGCTGTCAGGCATAAGCTGGGAGAGTCTCTTCTTTTGCTTTAAGGGTGGAAAGGCCAGGAAAGCCCACCTGTCCTCAGATTTTAAACAGCATTATTAGAACAGGTTTGTAAGCCACCTTTGACTATGTGAACTTTCTGTTGCTGAAAAGCAGCGTAGAAATTTGCTAAACAAATTAACATACCTCAACATAAATTAACATATATTCACTCCTTAATTTACATTCAGTCTTTTTGACCCTAAAACAAGTAATCCTGAATTAATTAACCGCAGCTCATACTGCCAAGAAGAATCCAGACTGTTACTGCACTCAACCATACAAATCTATCTTCTGATATTTGTCCAGCAGGTGTCACTGCTTCTTAGCATAACAGAGGTACCTCTGGTTGCGAATGGGATCCGTTCCGGAGGCCCGTTTGCAACGTGAAAAGCCCACAACCTGAAGTGCTGTATCTGCACAGGTGCACTGCGTGATTTAGCGCTTCTGCACATGCGTGAGCGGCGAAACCCAGAAGTAACCCTTTCCGGTACTTCCAGGTCGCAGCGGGACGTAACCTGAAAAAAGTAACATGAAGCAAACGTAACATGAGGTATGCCTGTAATACCGTCTGATTTTTATTTTGATAATAAAACCATTAGGATTCAACAGATTTCTAGGCATATATGGAAATAATGTTTCTAAAGCAATTTGCCCCCTCTTTTTCCCATCAGATGTCAAGGAAATAAACAACTACCTGACTTTTAGAAAGCATCTGAAGGCAGCCCGTTTTAGGGAAGTTTTTAACATTTGATGTTTTATCGTCTTTTTAATATTATGTTGGGAGCCACACAGAGCGGCTGGGGAAACCCAGACAGATGGGCGGGGTATAAGTAATAAATAATAATAATAATAATAATTATTATTATTATTATTATTATTATTATTATTATTATTATTATACTCCACCCATCTGCCTGGGTTTCCACAGCTACCCTGGGCAGCTTCCAGCATATATGAAAACGGCCCAGCTCGATCATCAGCTCGAAGATGGCGGCTGTAACAACTTCTCCTTCATGAACCCTCCGGATTACAAACCTTTTATAGCCTTTTATAGCCTTTTACAGCCGTCTTTTTAGCTGTTTTTATTTGACTTTTAAATCATTTTATCTCTGTTAGAAGTTTTAATCGTTTTACTTCTATGGTTGGCCAATACGTATCAACAAGGATATTCAAACCTTCTGCTGATTAGTAACGCCGCCTTGAAGATTGGGTTATGCTGAGCAGTGGAGGAGGAGTAGCAGAGGAGTTGCGGCCATAAAAGATAAGTTCTCTTTTGTCTCCGTTTACCTCTACTTTGAACCTCCGTAGTCAGTGAGACAGCGACAAATGGGTCATGGCAAGCGACCAAGATCTGCTGAGAAAGGTTGTTCACCTCCAAGAGCAAAGCAGTCAAAGCTTGAATCTCCCCCACCATCTACTAACAATAACAGCAAAACGGAGCAAGTAATTGTTTCTGCGGTCGAAACATACAACCGCTTCTGGCCTCTGTATGATCAAGGAGAGTTGGAAAAGCTAGCTGATTCAGCGGGGGATGGAAGCCATAGGGAAGCCCTCCTCCCTGACACCTTAATTACCCCTCCGTCACTGAAACGGGAAGCATTAGGGCAAACTGCCCATGATTTAGTACCTGATCAAATACAACTGGTAATCAGGACTTTAAGCTTCATTTTCAAGGAATTGGAGGGGATTTCTTTGTCATTGAACAAACTTTCACGGGCCCTTCTGGCTCATCTACCTTCGTCAACTGAGCTATCTAATTTGCATCAATCTCCTGTGCAGCTTGTAAGTGCCTTAAAGAGACAACTTGATCAGAAATCTCTCCCTAAGGGCCTAAGATGCAGGCTGCCACTGCTCCAAAGGAATAAGCAATCTTTGATTTTTCAACCTAACAAAATATGTTTATCCATTTTTTCCCGTGACGCCCCCAGTCTTAGGTGGAATAACCTGAGGATGGCTAAAGGGTACCTTCGTGATTTGTTAAATATTCCTTTTTTCCAGATAGATCTTATATCTGTAGCACCCCTAAATGCCACGCCCTGGCCAAGGAAATTTATGCTCTCCTTCCAGTCTGCAAGGATCCCACATCTTCTTGCAAGACAAAAAGATCGGCTGGCACCCTGGGAGATTGTAACAACAAGAGTCTTTAAGGACACGAGTGTTAAACCTCTTTTTGCCAACATCTTAACTGACAATGAACGCTCGTTTCCTTCTTCTGTTCCTATAATAACGGGAAAAACACCTAGCCGGGTATCCCCTGTTCCACCTGCGACCCCAAGTGCCCATCTAGTTACGTTGAGGAATGATCCAATTGCAAGCGGAGATTGGAATATCCCTGAAGAGAGAAATCTTATCTCCTCTTATGGAAAACTCCCTTCAGAAGAACAGCAGGCTATTCTCGATAGATTGGATCTACTCAAACAAAGACTTCTATCGCAAGGGGACCCCTCTATACCGATGAGAGAGGAGAGCAGGCGCTCCACGTCCCACATGGCGTCTCCATCAAATGCCCTGATAATTTCTCAACCTGTTACCTTGTTACCCCCTACTGATCTGAATCAGCAGTCACCTGTTGACCAACAGCACCATCCTACCGTGGAGGAAGTCGATAAACTCAATACTCCCGTCTTAGACCTTATGCCCAATCAAAATATGGAAGTTGATGACTCCTTTGCCTCAATGCCTGAGCTAGAATCTACCCTGCCTGAAGATCACCAGGAAATGACTATGCATGCACCATCCTCACGTTCATGTCCTTTAACACATCTGCGTGATAATTCCTCTCCATCTGCGCAGCAACTACAAGTGATGGCTGGAACACCTCTTAGTGCTACCCTGGCTAAGACTGATAATTCTGACGGATCTACTAGTGTAGCCCATCAAAGACTTGTTACTACTCACCTCAATGAACAGCATCCGACCTCACCAACTTTGCCTAATTCTTCCTTCCCGGCAAAGCCCTTCCTGCTTGTTAATGTTACCAAATCATCGATACAATTAACACAGAAGAAGACCTTATCCGCACAAACTAAAATTACCGATTTCCTTATGGGTCCTCGTTCTACCTCCAAGAACCCATTAAACAACTCAAAGTGACAATTACCGGGACAGCACAAGGACTTGACATTATCAATACTTAGCTGGAACATTGCTGGTTGGAGAACCAAAAAATCAGACCCCGAATTCAGGAAGTACATAAATTCATTTAAAATCATTCTGTTCCAAGAAACATGGGATGAGGAAGAGATTACCATAGACGGCTTTGATCTTCTAACACTTCCGGCCTCCCCTTCTTTGAAAGGTGGTCGCCCCAAAGGGGGCCTTTTGATTGGGATTTCACTCCAACTTCACGCCAAATTCACTCTGGTACGGACTTCCCCGCCTTTTGCTCTATCTGGACTGATCACAGAAGGGAAGTCCTCATTACTAATTACTAATGTTTATCTCCCCCCCGAAGGCTCAGCGCCTGATCTTGATTGGAGATGGGAATCATTTGAAAATCACCTACTGTCATGTCATACTAAATGCCCTAACTCGTACTCCTTAATTGGGGGAGACTTTAATGCTCGTATTGCCACAAATTGGGACTTACTAACCAAGTCCAAATGGTGGACTTCCCCATGTTTGGACAATTTTGACTTGGAACATGCCAGAATTAGAACTTCAAAGGACAACAGAGTAAACAAAGCAGGAGTGACCCTTTACCAAATGGCCATTCGCCTGAATCTAGTATTTTTGAACGGCACCTTCCCCCCCGATATACCGGGGGAGTTCACTCACCTGGGACTAACATCTAACAGTGTTATCGATTACCTCCTGATCTCCGCAAATCTGGCCGTTAATGTACTTTCCTTCCAAGTTGAAAACCAACATTTCAGTGATCACCTCCCAATAGTGACCACTCTGTCATTGTTCCGGTGCCAGAATGACAATAAACACTCAGTCCTTCTGGAAACCTCATCATCGATCAAAATAAGAGGGATCAAATGGTCGGAGGCTGTGGCCCAAAAATACCAGGTTTTCTTCCATAGGGAAATCAACGCCTACTTACCTCAAATAACTACTGATTTACAAGATTCCAATTCGGTTTTGAAACTTTTTAACCTTCTTATAACAAACCTTACCACTTTTTTTACATCACCTCCTCAAAAGGCGAAAGTGGCGCATTGCAGTGCTGGGGCCCCTTGGTTTAACACCTCTTGCAAACAAGCAAGATCCCTTCTTCGTTCCATCTATAATGAATACAAAAACTCTAATGCTCAGGCTTTACCATCTTCCTATTTACAAGCCAAAAGAGCATACAAACAGACTTTAAAGCTGGCCAAACGCGAGTGGTATCAAAAACGTTGGCGAGCCTTGATTGCGGCCTCGAGATCCCGCAGACCACAGGAATTTTGGGCTCTGATAAACAAAAGAGGAAGGAAGTACCCACTGACGATTATCCCTGCGCCCACATGGGAACAATTCTTGAGTAAATATTTCTCCTTGGCAGAGGAATCCAACTCATCCACGGAACTCCGAGCCGACCATCTACCTTTGTGGCCCTCCACTGACCCAGACCTGATAATGGACTTGATATTAGATCTGAAAACGGGCAAAGCCCCCGGGCCGGATCTAGTCCCTGCTGAGGCTATTGTTGCGCAACCGAGGTGGTGGGCTGAAATTCTGGCCAAAGTCTTTGATGCAATTAATTCTACGGGGCTTATCCCTAGGTCATGGAAGGAGGCCGTGATCGTGCCAGTCCATAAAAAGGGTCCCCCTGCTGACCCGGAGAACTATCGGAACATCAGCCTTTTGTCTATCATCGGGGAAATCTATGCTAAATTTTTGCTGTCCAAGCTGTCCCATTGGGCAAACGACTCAAATTTGATTGGCCATGAGCAAGCGGGCTTTAGGAACAATTATCCGACCTCTGACCATATGGTAATCATGTATCATCTTGCCAGAAAATATTCTGCCCCGAGTCGGGGGCGCCTATGTGTCGCTTTTATAGACCTAAAGGCTGCCTTCGACAGTATCCCAAGAAATTGCCTATGGAAGAAATTAGAGAGATGGGGCATAGATAGAAGGCTGTTATGGCTTATAACCCAATTACACCATGGGTCGTCGGCTAGAGTGAGACTCACACCGGCGGGAAACCTATCCAACGAGGTCCCAATAAATAGAGGTGTGCGCCAAGGCTGCATTTTGGCCCCACTCCTCTTCAACCTGTTTATCAGCGATATGAAGCTCTTTCTGAACGAGTCTCAAGCCAACATTCATGCCCCCCGCCTAGCTGATTTTCGCTGCCCTTTGCTCCTATATGCCGATGATGCAGCGATCCTTTCCTACTCTAGAGTTGGTTTATGCAGAGCTCTAAAGATTTTTGCGGCTTATTGCAAACTTAACCATCTGACAATTAATCATGGGAAATCTAAAGTCCTGGTCTTTACCAGGTCTCGGAAAACTTACAGCTGGAAGTTAGATGGAGTCCAATTAGAACAGGTTTTCAAATTTAAATACCTGGGAGTCTTTTTTCATTACAATCTAAGCTGGAAGCCACAGATACAGTATTTACTAAACAAAGGGAAAACAATACTTTATACTCTACTCCAATTTCTTGTGGCCGACGGAGCCTCTCACATCCCTTCTGCATTGAAGGTATACCACGCAAAAGTGGTTTCCACCCTCTGTTATGCTGCCCCGCTCTGGGCCCCAGGGTCCAATTTAACATCACTGGGGACATTGCAGAATCAGTTTCTCCGTCGCCTTCTGAAACTCCCCATGTGTGTGAGCAACGCAGCCATACGTCTGGAGTTAAGGATTGCATCATTGGAGACTGTCATCTGGAAGCGAGTCTTTGGCTATTGGCTGTCCAGCTGGCATAGGCTTCCCGACCATTACCTTTTTCAGTGCCTCTGGCGGGACGTCTTTGTCAATCCGTGGGTAGGGAAAATCCATGCCAAACTTCTGAGCATCAGAATTTCCCCAGCGGACTCCTTAAAGATGAACTTACGCTCAGCCAAAAGCCTTATTGAGCAAAGATTAGCGGACATTGAAAATCAACACAACCTCGCCAGGGGTGGGGGTGTCTGCTCCCCCAGGTATCACGGAATAACCCCACCACTTGGCCTTCCATCATACATGTCATCTCTTTCATCAGTACCACACCGACGTGCATTTATTCGTGCAAGGTTCAATGTCTTTCCATCGAACCTGCTGAACCACAGATTTTCCAAGGGTTTGGTGTCTCCGCTATGTGTGTGTGACGGGGAAACTGTTGAATCTCTTTCACATATAATGTTCAACTGTCCCCTACATAGCGTAGCCAGGGCTAAATTCCTGGGTCCTGCTTTACTGCGCTTGGTTGGCAGGCCTGTTGAGTCACACGCCGCACTGCTTTTGCAGGATACAGATCCTTCTGTAACTCTGCAGGTGGCGAGATTTCTGAATGCGGTTATCTCACACTCAAAAACCACCAAAAACCAACAACAACATCAAAACTAATCGAACTGTTATGACGAGAGTGCATGTCGGAGTTCATCTTCAGTTTTCCTTTTCTGTGATCCGTCCCTTGGAGCTCTCCTGGCCCCAAGCTGTCACTTGGCTCTGCTCAATGACCCACCCTTGCATCGTGGTGTTCACCTCCTGTTGTCGGATATATCTGTTTTTATGTCCCTGTGTTTTTATGTTTGTACATATTTTATGGGCTAATAGCCGTAAATAAATAAATTGTAATTTATCCGCCATATATGAAAACTTAATAAAATGTCAAACATTAAAAATCAACATCTACACTTACACATGCGCAGAGACAGTTCGGTGTAGTGTGTGAACGGACCTCTGGAGACCTCATAGTTAATTCTGATTCACCTTCTGCCCAGCCCTGCACTGACCTATCAGCGTATCCTTCTCTTTTCAAACTCTTTCTTTCTTTGCCTAGGCGTTGTGGCATTTACAGGTTCCTTGAAGTCCTGCACTGGGCACAGAGCTTGCAAAGCTGGCGTCCGGACCATGACCATTGGGCCTGGGATCATGCTGCGAAGAAGCGCCGTGTGCTGTAAGAGAGAGAGCTGCCAGAAGCAACTGGCTAAATGTACGTATCTCCTGTACTTGCCTGGCTTTGAAGATGCACCTCCAGGCCTGAAGGGGGCGCTGTACTAAATGACAAGGACTCCATAGAGTTCTTTTGCTTATTTTAAAGCAGGGGGCTGGCAACCTTTTTGAAGCCCCCAGGCATATTTGCAAAATGGATAAACGACCGTGGGTACCATAGTCATGCTGCAACTCTTCCTTCACCACCATCATCATCATCGTTTTATTATTATTTATTAAATTTGTATACAGTCATACCTTGGATGTCAAAGACCTTGGCTCCTGAACAAATCGGCTCCCGAACGAGCGAAACCTGGAAGTGCGGAAGTGAGCATTCTGGTTTTCGAACGATTTTCGGAAGCCAAACGTCTGACAGGCTTCTGCGGCTTCCAATTGACTGCAGGAGCTTCCTGCAGCCAATCAGAAGCTGCGGTTTGGTTTCCGAAAGTTTTGGAAGTCGAACGGACTTCTAGAACGGATTCTGTTCAACTTCCAAGGGACGACTGTATTGCCCTTCAATTGAAGACCCCAGGGTGGTTCACAACAGAAAACTAGAAACTAAGAATACAAAATAAAACAAAAACAGACCAAATTCCCCCTCCTGCAGAGGACTAATTGTACACCAAAGAAGTGGGTGTTAAATGGGTCCAGTGTAAATTAAGCCAGCAGAAAGCACACAAAATACAAATTTGATTCAGATGCTATGGTTGGCTGAGATGACCTAAGCCTGGCAGTGGGGAAAACAAACCTGTAAAATAGGGTTTGAGCACCCTTTTTTCTGCTTAATTTATGCCATGTTGCCAGGTCACATGACCAAGCTGATTGGGCTTAGGATCCAGCTTAACTCTCCCCTCTTTGGTCCAGCCTTCACCCAGCTCAGCTCACCCAACTGACTCTGGTTGAGCCAGGATGGGAGAGAAATGCTGTCATATCTCTGGCTGAGGTGAAGATGAGGGAGCTAAGCTAGCGCCGCCTGGCTGTGCCAGGAAACTGCCAGCTCAGGCAGAGATCTGCTGGATCCTAGCCCTGCTCATCCCAGTGGATCTTGCTACAGATGTGTTTCTACCTGCTGAAGCCTGGGAGGAAAGGCATTGAATAGTGTGGGCTTTGGGTGGTTCATTGATCCATCCTTTATTGGGTTCGTTCTGTTGCATTCTGACTCTTGTGATTGTATTCCCTTTCCTTCCTCCCAGTACCCCCAGTCAATACTACAAGGAACGGCTTCACCTGCCCAGCTTGCTATGCGAAGGATTCGCATTCGTGTGAAGCTGAAGGGTCCATGGATTGTACTGGAACAGAGGACCATTGTGTTCACATTACAGGCATTCTGGAATCAGTAGAAGGTAAGTCAGCAGGGAACAAAACTGAGGAAGAGAGCTGAATTCAACTGACATGAATCAGTTAGAAGACACCACAGGATCATCAAGTCTAATCCCCCCCCCCCAGGAAGGCAGGAATCTTTTGCCCAATGTGGGGCTTGAACCCAGAACTCTGAAATTAAGAATCTAGTACACAGCTCCATTTGCACTATATGTTTAAGGCAGTATCATGCCGCTTTAAACAGCCCTGGCTTCCCCCAAAGAATCCTGGGAGCTGTAGTTTGTTAAGGTTGCCAAGCGTTGCTAGGAGACCGCTATTTTCCTCACAGAGCTACAGTTCTCATAATGATTTAATAGTCGACTTCTCTTTTGTGGGATTTTTGCAAATCGTAGTTCTGTGCTTTGGGGAAGCCGCAACTCTTTAAGGTGGCGGGATACTGCTTTAAATGCTTATTTTTTATTGCATTTGTTGTTGTTGTTGTTTAGTTGTTTAGTCGTGTCTGACTCTTCGTGACCCCATGGACCAGAGCATGCCAGGCCCTCCTGTCTTCCACTGCCTCCCGCAGTTTGGTCAGACTCATGTTTGTGGCTTCGAGAACACTGTCCAACCATCTCGTCCTCTGTCGTTCCCTTCTCCTTGTGCCCTCCATCTTTCCCAACATCAGGGTCTTTTCCAGGGAGTCTTCTCTTCTCATGAGGTGGCCAAAGTATTGGAGCCTCAGCTTCAGGATCTGTCCTTCCAGTGAGCACTCAGGGCTGATTTCCTTCAGAATGGATAGGTTTGATCTTCTTTCAGTCCATGGGACTCTCAAGAGTCTCCTCCAGCACCATAATTCAAAAGCACCAATTTTTTGGCGATCAGCCTTCTTTATGGTCCAGCTCTCACTTCCATACATCACTACTGGGAAAACCATAGCTTTAACTATATGGACCTTTGTTGGCAAGGTGATGTCTCTGCTTTTTAGGATGCTAAAAAGCATTTATACCCCCACATTTTTTTCAAAGAGCTCCATTCAGAGTTTCCCTCCTCCCCATTTCCTTCTCACAACAACCTTGTGAGGCAGGTTAGACCGACAGGCAGATGACTAGCCGAAGGTCACCAAATAAGTTTCACGGCTGAGAGGGGATTTGTACCACGATCTCCTAGCTCCTAGTCCCACACTTTAAGAACTACAGTACACCAAACTGGCCAGAACGACCCAGCTGGGATGGTGATGGGTTTCTTTTCCACATGAGGATGAATCAAGAGAGGTGCCATCAGTGAGTTTGTGGTACAGAGACCAACATAAACTCTAAGAAGCTAATGCAATTTAAACGGGGGTAAATCCCACTGCTGTAACTTACTCCTTTTCCCAAAAACTCTGTTCAGCAGCAGGGCTAAAGCAGTATCATACCACTATAAACAGTACTCTTTTTTGATAATAATTTTTATTAGTTTTCAATTACAATAACAGCCTCATTATAATAATGCCAAATTATAATACAAGTAGTAATACCAATCATTCAGATGACAAATTGTACAATTTGGGTGCCCCCACCCCCACCCCACGAGCTAGAATTGATGGTTGGATGATTTACTTTCTTTACGCGTTCCAAAATCTTATAAATTTCAGTTACGCTCCAGTCAAAATAACAATCCCTTATACAGCAACTGCAATTTTAACGACTTCCATTTGTACTGACACATTAAATGATTTATAAAGCTACAGGAGAAGCATTCAAACTCTCTCCTTATTCTTCCTGTGTGTGGGAGTTCTTCTGTCCATAATGTTTCTTCCTGTCATTGTAATATATTATGTCTATCTTTTGCCACTATAAACAGTCCTGGCTTCTTCCAAAGAATCCTGGAAACTGTAGTTTGTTAAGGGTGCTGAGAGTTCTTAGCAAACTCCTTATTCCCTCTACTTCCCAGATACAGTTCCCAGAGTTTCCTGAAAAGAGGGATGGATTGTTAAACTATTCTGGGAATTGTAGGGGGACACGAGTCTCCTTTCAGCACCCTTAACAAATGACAGTTCCCAGGATTCTTTAGAGGAATCTGTGGGTGTTTAAAGCGACTCGATACTGCTTGAAATGGATAGCCCAGATGGGGCCTAGAAGTCCAGGGAGTTCAAGAGAACCAGAAAGGGCCCAAAGAAAATTCATTGGCTTTACAGCAGAGTAGATCAGATTTAATTCTACCGAAGGTTTCGGCTTACACCAAGGCAATGACACTGACCGGAGCTTAACAGAGCTCAGAGCAGAACGCCGTGTCCAGAGATTAAAAAAAACAAAAGCAAAAGAAGGATCCATGAGACATGACCCTGCCTCTCTCTTTTTGCTTTGCAGTTGCTGCGAATGAAAGGTTTGCAGCCAGAGGTTGTGCTGTGCCCAGCGTCTGCGAGCATAGCAAGGGGATGGCTGTTTTTGCTGGTGTTTACACTTACACACTGTCCATAGTCAGGGAATGCTACGCAGCCCCTTCTGCGAAGAATGCTGCCTGTCTTCACCACCAACACTCCTGGCTGGGGACCCTTTTCCTCTGCACACTGCTGCTTCCAGTGTCCTCCGTCTGCGTTCCGCCCAGTCTCTCATCCTGGCTGATAAAGTGCTTCACTTGATCTCTCTCCTCTGCAATGACAAGTCTGCCATAGCGTATATAACATAATAGGGCTGTACACAACATACACACAAACATGCAGACCCTCCAAGTGTCCCTGTTTTCCAGGGACAGTCCTGCATTTACAGAAGCTATCCTGCTTTTCAATATCCCGGTTTTCCTTAGGATTGTTTTCATTGGATAAATGTTGGAGAGTATGGAGTAACCTGTTGACTTTGCCTATGCTCCTCTTCAGTAACAACCTGAGGGTTTCAAGGTGTCAAACATAAAGTCATATTTACTACAAATATTTAAAGTATAAGTTCATTCAAGCGTTATGTTTCAGCAGAGGCAAACATGGCTATTTCATGCATAAAATACACATTTATGAAGTATCTCGGGTTACAAACGCTTCGGGTTACAAACTCTGCTAGCCAGGAAGTAGTTGCTCTGGGTTGTGAAATTTGCCCCAGGATGAGAACGGAAATTGCATGCCAGTGGCACGGCAGCAGCAAGAGGCCACATTAGTGAAAGCATGCCTCAGGTTAAGAATGGTTTCGGGTTAAGAACGGACCTCCGGAACGAATTAAGTTCGTAACCTGAGGTACCACTGTATTACAAAAATGACTTAAATAAGTCACATTAGAGTGCTTGTAACATATTTAATATGCCTACAATCCAGGGCATGAACGAAATGTCAACTATTCTTTACGAATGCTTTTTTTCAGCCAGAGCCCACCTCTCGGAGTCTATTGCCATTCTCAGAGAACAAGGGAGAAGTTCATGGTGAGCTCCAGCACCTCTTTTTCTAGAGAAATAGCACAGCCTTTAGCCAGTGGTACCCAAACTTTTTTCAAAGAGGGCCAGAATTGATGAAGTGAAGGGCCGTGAGGGCCGACCAACGGGCCAACCAAAGTTGTTAATCTTTTTTAAGGGTTGAAGTTGTTGAGGTTTTTTTTTTAGGATTTTACCCCAGGAAATAAACTGCCACAGGGGCTGGATTAAACCGACCGGCGGGCCGTATTTTGCCCCCAAAATGAACTTTGGACATGCCTAGTTTAGACTGAACAATGAAATCATGTAAGCAAGGCTGCAGTTCTAACTCCACTTTCCTGGGTGTCAACTCAATTCAATTCCATGGGATTTAATTCTGAGTAGATGTGATTAGGATGGCAGATGCTAATGGCTTTGTGATGGGCCATTAGCCGTTTCACTTTGTATTTTAGGTGCCAGAAGAATCTGTGTTGTTTCTCTGCAAAAGACTTAAAAGGGCTGCCACTCTGGAAATTAATTATGTTTGAAAGGGAACATGCTAAGAAGGCGATAGATTTGTAACAGTACCTGTTGATGACTGAGATATGAAGGTCTATCGTGTACCTGCAATATTTGCAAAATAAAAAAAAGGTGGAGAAGAAGGTATATTTCTGTGTCAGTGAATGGAAGAAACTCTCGTGCAAAACAGACCAATTGCAGGAGAATGAAAAAAACACAGGATGAAAATGAATGGCAGAACGGATTAAGACATGTTCACACATCACTACCCTAAGGCGCCATGGAATGCACACAGCTTGCTAGTTTCTCAGTTTCTGAGGTCTACTTTGGTTTGTGGAAACATTTTATCTGACGTTGATTTCACACACACTCACACACACACACACACACCACTTCCCCTTCTCTGGGCCAAATAGATTTTTAACGATAACAAACAACATACATAATCTCATTCTCCCCCCGCCCCATTGCTGGGAGGGTGTGTGGGTTGGATGAGAGTGAAGAAGCAGCTGTATTACAGTAAATGAAGATGTAAACACTGAAGGAGTTCATCCCCAGTAACGTGGGGCTCATGTTTCGTAGATGGGAGTGTTACAGCAGTGTGCCTGTTTTTCATCTGTCAGCCACTGGACTTTATGTATCTGTACAACCAGAGTTACTTTTGGGAACAGGCTGTTTAAATTTAGAAGGCGTCTCTCCTTGATTTCCCATCTGAGGCCCTGCATTCCTTCCTGGCTCACACAGATACCACCTAAACGCAACTTCTCCCCTCCAGAACTCTGGATAAAATAATACTCCATCTCCCTTTAAAGATATCTGAGAAAGGGAGGGGTAGAGGCAGTTGTTGCTTGGGCAAATAATGCATAGCTTCCTTCCCACTTAGTGCCATGGGTCTTCTGGAACATAGGCCAGAAACACAAGATTTTATAACAAAATAAATTGGCATGTAGTGCAGCGACCTCCCCAAGCAAAACTCTTTCAGTACTGGTTGCAGCATCTACTTCCATGACTTCTCACCGTTAACTCCAGCCAGCAGCAAAGTGGGAGACTTTCAAATTTGTTCTCAAACTGCAGAGCAAAATGGGAGCAGGGGAACAGGATGAATCAGCAGCTTGACATTGGGCCAAGGATCCAAAGTTGTGTGTGGCAAGAAGATTAGCTTCTATCGGCAACCAGCATTTTTCTGTCTCCATTGCGACTTGGATGCACTTTCTGTTAGTTTCTGTTATGAGATTATAAGATCTAAGACATAAAACAAATGTTCATAAATGCACCAGGCAAACACATACACAAATATATAAACCACATGTCTGAAACAGTACAGGAAAACAGTCCTAAAGCCATTTTGACTCTTTCAGTGACCTCAGATGTTCCTCTGCAGTGTGGTGTAGTGGTTAAGAGCAGTAGACTCGTAATCTGGTGAACCGGGTTCACTTCCTCACTCCTCCACATGCAGCTGCTGGGTGACCTTGGGCTAGTCACATTTCTCTGAAGTATCTCAGCCTCACTCACCTCACAGAGTGTTTGTTGTGGGGGAGGAAGGGAACGGAGATAGTTGGCCGCTTTGAGACTCCTTAGCGTAGTGATAAAATGGGATATCAAATCCAAACTCCTCCTCCCTTTCTTCTTCTTCTTCTTCTTCTTCTTCTTCTTCTTCTTCTTCTTCTTCTTCTTCTTCTTCTTCTGTTTGGATGGAAATGGGAAAAGCCTCCCCATTGTCCCTGTGCTCACAAATCCTGCCTTAAGGGCACATTTGGGTATGAATAGGGTGAGCCTGTGACCTGGACTCAGAAATTAAGTATTTATCATCACAAAAGAATGCCCAGGCTGTCCAGGTAAACCCACTAACAGGTTTCCTTCCAGAAAGGATTCTGCTGTAGACCATCCCTTCTGTGATGTATGTATGATGTATTGAGGGGGGGGGGGGTCTTGAGCTACAGGGTGGCAATTTCAAAAGTCTATATAAGGGCTTGCACACCATTGTTCTGGGTTCCTCCTCCCTCCTGCTTGGGGGGGGGGTGAGCACCCTGTTGCAACAGTTTAATAAAGATCCTGCTTACTAGTTGTTTTGCTTCTCAGTGTTCTCTGGTTGGCCTCTGCTATTTTCTCCTACTGATAGAGAACCTACATAAGGACTCTATACGGGCTCTTGGGTGCCCCATAAGGGGAAAGGAGCAGATCTGTCTTATAACAGTTTCTATATTTTGGGGTAACAGCATACTAAAATGAGGAAGGTAGAGGTTTCCAGCCACTTCAACAGATGTTTCCCTCTCCAAATTAGTCCCATTTGCCAGGGCTGGATTAAAGAGGCTGCAGAACATTTGCATGGGTGATCTGTGTCATTTGAAGAGATGAAGCTCTGAGGTAGCCTGGTGACTTTGATAACTGGTATGCACAAAGTATAAAACATAATCTGTTATTCTCATGAGTTTGGTTCTACTACCCCAAGATTAGGCAAATCAGACATGCTGTAAGGCAGGCTTCCTCAACCTCGGCCCTCCAGATGTTTTGAGACTACAATCAATTCCCATCAGCCCTGACCACTGGTCCTGCTAGCTAGGGATCATGGGAGTTGTAGGCCAAAAACATCTGGAGGGCCGAGGTTGAGGAAGCCTGCTGTAAGGCATCAATGTTATATCTCCAGATAGGACAAGTAGGATTGCATTCGGCTTGTACTTGTTTGGCCTTAACTTTGCGGAGAAATGCTTGGAACCATTCCTTTGTTAAACCTTTTTTTCCTGGCCCTGGCTGTGGCATAGTATATGGGAGGGGCACAGGGATGGTTGCCCCAGGAGCAAAATGGTTAGGGGTGCAAAATTTCACAAACCACTGCAGCCTCAATACAGATGTGTGTGCTTCCATTGCTGGCCTCTGTTGAAAATGACTTCTCCATGTGAACCAGGAATTGACCTCTTCAGACAACAGAACAACTCTTTTTCTCTCATCTCTGCAGCTGCTGGGTGACGCAGAGACCATTAGGCAGTTGAATGTCCATGTGTACTCTGTCCATTTCCTTTCCTCCCACTCCCTCTCCGTATGGCCCTGGCTGCTGGCAACCCACGCTATGCCACTGCTGTCTGCCCCCCCATGGGGCTTAGAGGGAGAGCCTGGAGATGGTCTTTCTGGCAGGGAATGAGGGCCAAGTGTCCCAACACTGGGTGGTGGATCCTTATTTAGGGCCCTAGGTATTCCAACATGTTCCCTGTTTCTCCATGGAAAAATGGGGAGAAATGTGTGCTGGTTCTCCTTGTTGTTGAACAGTGTTACAAGGCCGCATCCTTCATGTTCTCCATCTCAAGCTTTTTTATGCTCCCCAGGTTACCACACCCTTTGTTCCCCCGAGGCACTGTGGCTGAGCTTGTCTCCCATCAAGCAGACTAAGCTGGTGCCCCACCCTGCTCCTTCCTCTCCCTCTCTTATCCATGGCATGGAGAGAGTGGGTGGTGAATAGCGGAGAATGTCCTGTGTGAGTGTCTGGAGGTGGTTGGGGGATGGATGGTGGCTAACAGAATCCCGACAAGACAGAAGTACTGTTTTGGGGAGACAGGAGGTAGGTAGGTGAGGGGGACTCCCTGGTCCTGAATGGGGTAACTGTGCCCCTGAAGGACCAGGTGCGCAGCCTGGGAGTCATTTTGGACTCACAGTTGTCCATGGAGGTGCAGGTGAATTCTGTGTCCAGGGCAGCTGTCTCCCAGCTCCATCTGGTACACAGGCTGAGACCCTACCTGCCCACGCATTGTCTCACCAGAGTGGTGCATGCTCTGGTTATCTCCCGCTTGGACTACTGCAATGCGCTCTATGTGGGGCCACCTTTGAAGGTGACCCGGAAACTGCAATTAATCCACAATGCGGGAGCTAGACTGGTGACTGGGAGTGGCCACCGAGACCATATAACACCAGTCCTGGAAGACCTACATTGGCTCCCAGTTCGTTTCCAAGTACAATTCAAAGTGTTGGTGCTGGCCTTTAAAGCCCTAAATGGCCTCGGCCCAGTATACCTGAAGGAACGTCTCCACCCCCATCATTCAGCCCGGACACTGAGGTCCAGCTCTGAGGGCCTTCTGGTTGGTTGGTTGGTTATTTATTTATTTACTTACTTACTTACTTACTTACTTACTTTCTCCCTCTCTTGTAATTTGAATATAACTTGAATTTGAGGACATGCAATAAACGGAATGGTGGAAGATTCAGCTCAAATACAGTGGTACCTTGTTTCCCAAACTTAATCTGTTCCGGAAATCTGTTCCAAAACCAAAGCATTCTAAAACCAAGGCATGCTTTCCCATAGAAAGTAATGCAAAATGGATTAATCAGTTCCAGACTTTTAAAAACAACCCCTAACACAGCAATTTAACATGAATTTTCCTATCTAAGAAGACTATTGATCCATAAAATGAAAGCAATAATCAATGTACTGTACTATAAAATAAATAAGACAGTATTGTAGATGATAAAAATTAAAATTAATATTTTTTCTTACCTGCACTGATGATAGTCATTATTTGGATGAGGGACTTTTATCCATTTCTGCAGTCACACAATCAATCAATCAATCAATCAATCAATCTGTAGCTGAACAGGGTTCCACACAGTCACAAAAACAAGTGACAAAAATGAAGTCACAAGTCACAGTCC
Organism: Podarcis filfolensis; assembly: GCF_964270895.1. Classification (NCBI taxonomy): domain Eukaryota; kingdom Metazoa; phylum Chordata; class Lepidosauria; order Squamata; family Lacertidae; genus Podarcis; species Podarcis filfolensis. The sequence continues at coordinate 75,203,119 of NC_139611.1, read as the reverse complement.
CATAAAAGTTGGCTGTGCCTAGAATAGTAGCTGTTGCTGTTGCATATTTCCTAGTGGCGAGCAGAGCTTTCTTGGCTGTGTTCAGCCCTTCATGCTTTTAACATTGTTTTCTATAGTTGATGACTATCAAACCAAACTGAGAGGGATGCATGGTTATACATGAGACCTCCCATCTGCAAAGTTGATCTACTACCCACTTGGCCTGTATCCCATTGGGGAGGTGCTTTGGTGTCTCCTCCTTGTTTTCCAGGAAGCTTGACTGATCTCTTCTACAGAACAGTTCCCCACCTCCCAACTACACATACACAGATGCACAGTTGCATCAGGGAGGCAGAAGTGTGGGTTGGATTGGTTTTGTGTGTGTTCAAGGCTTGTGAACAGCTCTCAGTTGAAATCTAGAATGATGCAGACTCCTCTTTTCATCAGCCTCCTTGCTGCCTTCATAGCCCTGGGTGAGTATGGAAACTTTTTTGGGGGTGGGGTAGGGGGGGGAGGCTTTGCAGCACCAGAAAAAAAATGCTGCATGTTTCGTCTCACAGATAGTCCTCTGTGCAAAACAATCATCATTACTCCCTGGGTTGGAACAAAGAGGGTGAAGAACTTTTGCAGGAATCCACTCATTAGCATCTGCAACAATATATTGAAATGGGGAAACTATGGGTGCTAAGGAAATAATAATAATAATAATAATAATAATAATAATAATAATAATAATGATGATGATGATAATTTATTTATTTATACCCTGCCCATCTGGCTGGGTTTCCCCAGCTGAAAAGATTGAAAATACAGTAAAGAATCAAACATTAAAACTTCCCTAAACAGAGCTGCCTTCAGATGTCTTCTAAAAGTCAGATTGTTGTTTATTTCCTTGACATTGGATGGGAGGGAGTTCCACAAGTGCACCCGTCTTCGGTGATATAATATGCATGCTGATTTCCTAGAGTAAAGGCTTGGCTGGGGGAGAAAAGAGCCAAGCCTGGAATTAAAGAGACAAGCAAAGCCAAGCATCCTGTTGTGACAACCTGCCACAGCTTTGCTGATTCGGTGAGATACAATTTCCTGATAAGGCATAAAAATAAAAAAAAGAGAGAGAGGGAGGCATTAGGAGAGCACATACTTTCCATGTGTTGTAACATCTGAGCATTCCAAGGGTTGGGAGTCTGTGCTTTTTTATCACCCGTCTGGCAGTCAGAGAGATGGAAGAGGTGAGAGTTTAATGCCTGTCAAACATAACCTGTGGTAATGTAGTTTTTCCAAGGGCTGTTGATACTACAGTCAACCAGGAGGAAACAAAATTCCAAAGAGATTGGAGTAAATTTATGGATTATATAAATAATAACTGTAGAGATTTGAAAACTCTAGCAGGAATGAAATAAACCTTACGACGTGGACTGGATATAATAAGAAACTGCGGAAAGGAGACTGAAGTAAGAAAACCGGTTGAAGGGAGGGAGGGAGGGAAGTCAATGCTCAGCAGAGTGTTGGGAAAGAATGTGGGAAGATGATTGTTGAATAATACTGCACTTTGTTTGTTTGTTTGTGTGAAGCGAAAAAGCAATAAAAAACATTAATTTTTTTAAAAAAGACAATGTGCAGTAGCATATAGCTCTGAGAGTTACATGTCTAAGTGGGTGTGTCCAAAGTTAAGGAATGGGTGTGAGGTTCGGGTGGGGTCAGGAAAAAACCTCTTCGAATCACAATGAATCTGTGAGAGATTTTTTTAAAAAAATAATAATAAAATGAACAAATTTGAGGGGGCCTTGCAGGGGCACAAAACATTTGGCATCTCAGCGGGGGTACCTATTAGAATCATATTTGTTTCTCATAATTTTTTTTTGGGGGGGGGGTTCTTGGAGGGCCACATAATCTTTTGGCAGCACATGAGACTTATGGAAGCAGTCTGATATAAAAATTAAAAATGGAATTTTTTTGAGACTCTCAAGCCCCCCCCCCAAATAAACAGCTTTGGAATCATGATCATGGACTTATAGAAAGAGAGGGATAGCAGGTGTCGATGTTTTTTATAAGAAAATGAAATTTCTTTTTTTTAAAATGACATTTAAAAGCACAGCTTGTGAGGTAGCCACCCCCCCCCCCCAATTTAGTGGGACAGTTGCATAAGGAATAGGCATCCGACATGGTGTTGGTTTTATTTTTAAAAACACAATTGGTTTTCCAATAAAGCCTCTAAGTAATTTGCAGAAAAATGGAATAAATAAAATCATTGCCGGGCCTTTAAGACCTGGACCTTGACTGAATTTTTCTGTACCATACTGTTGCTCTTTGGCTGGAGCCCTGGCTGACTATTCCCAAATACCTACTCTTAGCTGCAACCAGCAAGGAGTAATAATAACAACAATAATAATAATTTATTAATTATACACCCCCCATCTGGCTGGGTTTCCCCAGCCACTCTGGGCGGCTCCCAACCAAATATTAAAAACACAGTACAGCATTAAACATTAAAAACTTCACTAAACAGGGCTGCCTTCAGATGTCTTTTAAAAGTCAGATAGTTGTTTAGATCCTTGACATCTGATAGGAGGGCGTTCCACAGGGCGGGCGCAACTACTGAGAAGGCCCTCTGCCTGGTTCCCTGTAACCTCACTTCTCGCTGTGAGGGAACCGCCAGAAGGCCCTCAGAGCTGGACCTCAGTTTCCTGGCTGAACGATGGAGGTGGAGACGCTCCTTCAGGTATACTGGGCCAAGGCCATTTAGGGCTTTAAAGGTCAGGACCAACACTTTGAATTGTACTTGGAAATGTAATGGGAGCCAATGTAGGTCTTTCAGGACTGGTGTGATATGGTCTCGGCGGCCACTCACAGTTACCGGTCTAGCTCCCGCATTGTGGGTTAATTGCAGTTTCTGGGTCACCTTCAAAGGTAGCCCCACATAGAGCGCATTGTCCAAGTGGGAGATAACCAGAGCATGCACCACTCTGGTGAGACAGTTCGCGGGCAGGTGGGTCTCAGCCTGCGTATCAGATGGAGCTGGGAGACAGCTGCCCTGGACACAGAATTCACCTGCGCCTCCATGGACAGCTGTGAGTCCAAAATGACTCCCAGGCTGAGCATCTGGTCCTTCAGGGTCACAGCTACCCCATTCAAGACCAGGGAGTCCTCCACACCAGCCCGCCCCCTGTCCCCCAAGAACAGTACTTCTGTCTTGTCAGGAATCAACCTCAATCAGTCACTGGGAGAGGAGGAAAACAAAGTGATATGATTAAACTAAACATCTGAAATATTTATTTATTTATTTATTTATTTATTTATTTATTTATTTATTGGGTTTTTATATACAAGAATGTTATACAAATAAGTATACCAAGTTTTCTCATGTATATCACAAAAAAACAGCATAATAAATGTGGGGGAAAATATCTACAACCATATGTTTCATTATTAGTAGTCAATGTATAAGTTCCTGGTTTATGAATTGGTTAAAACAATTAGGGAGAAGGAGAAGAAACAATTCTCACTACAGCCAAACAAAGACAACTAACCACACCCTAAGCCACCCAGAATGTCTCTCATCACCAAGGAAATGATTTCTCATTTTGACTGCGGCACAGGAGCCGGAGAGCTGGAGAGGAAGCTGTTGTAATTACGTTATATCAGGACTCTGCATGCAAGTAATATGAAAAAGAGACTGTGCAGGCAATCAGTGTCTCCAGACCTCCCAAACCAATGGAAATTGATGGGTTTCTGTTTGCTAACTGACCCCAGCACTTTGCTGCCACCCAGCTTAATAGCTTTCCTACCCTGGGGACCCCGCTAGCTGAAGAGGATAATTGGGATGAGGAGAGAGGGGGGGATGGCAGGTTGAGATTTCATTGATACTCTGGCAGAAAAGTACCATACTTTTCCATGTATAAGACTGGGGGGGGGGGGTTGGGGTTTTTTTTCACCCACCCACCCCACACACACACAAAAACAAAGATCACCACAGCCAATCACAAACAAACAACCACACCCTAGGCCAACCCCAACCTCTCTCACCACCAAAGGAACACAAGTGAACAGCAGAGAACCTGCACGAGCAACGCTGACACCAAACCTTACATACATTAAGCATAATAGAAACATCGCCACCCGACCCCACCCCCACCCATCTTCCCTCCCTCCACCCCTTTTTTTTTCTCCCCCTAATATCTCAACAAATGAAACAGATTTGTAAAAATGTTACATGGAAAAAATACGAGAGGCATTACACTTACTTCTGTAAAACAAGAAAATCTTTAATAAAAAAGAAAAAAGAAAAAAAGACTAGGTTTCTTTTTACTGAAAAATTGTGTTTAAAATAGAGGGTCATCTTATACATGGGTCTTCTTTCTTTGGTGGTCACTTGTAGCCAAGTAAGTTTGCCTTCCATAAGCACAGTTTTAACAATGAGTCCATAAGTGACTGTGGAGGCCAGTTCTGGATCCACATGTCCTTCCACAGTGGGGACATTGGTTTCTGGGCGGGAGTTGATCACGGTGTGGATTTGCCAAGCATGCCTTCCTCTTAGCACGTTTCTCCTTTGCGTCCTGAGTTCGAGTGTCTTCAAAGCCCATGACACCTTTGGTAAAGGCTGTTCTCCAACTGGAGCCCTTGCAGGCCAGTGTTTCCCAGTTGTCGGTGTTTATACTACATTTTTTTTTAGATTTGCCTTGAAACAATCTTTAAACCTCTTTTGTTGACCACCAGCATTACGCTTTCCATTTTTAAGTTCGGAATAGAATAGTTGCTTTGGAAGACGATAATCAGGCATCCGCAGAACATGACCAGTCCTGCCTAGGGGGGACGTGGGATTGGTCGATGCCGTGAGCCGTAAATGGTCTGCAGCGTGTTATTGATGTCTGGGGCAAGGGGTGGTGTTGATTGGGTGTTGGTGTGGCAATTGGGCGGGCAATAGGCTGCTTCTCCCGGCGAGGGGACAGACGTTAGGAGGCTGTTACGAGTCAGCCAAAATAGAGTATGGGAAAAGTATAAAGAGTTATTAGAACCTAAAATGCCTTGGTGGTTCTCACCCTTAGAGGCGATAGCAGTAAAAAGGAAAAAATATGGAATCAAACTGGGAGATATATAAGGATTTATCAGAAGAAAAAGATAACAAATTGAAACTGAAAGATTATGAGGAAATAACAGGGTGGATTCAGTACCACCAACTAAATGAGGTGTTCAAAGCATATTTTTTAAAAAAGGTTTTGCAAGTGAAATTTCAACATTAGATAAAGAATTATTAAATAAAAGAAAGGTAATTTCTAAAATGTATGGAATTTTGTTGGAATGGGAGATGTTTTATGACTTTATCATGTTTTATGACTTTATTGTGTTTTATGCCTTCCTTGATATTGTATGTGGGCTGGAACTGGTCTGTGACCGAACTAATAAAATTCATTCATTCACAATTTTAAAAATAAATAAATAGAACATTAAACTTTAAAAAACAAAAACAAACTTCCTTATAAAGGGCTGTCTTCCGATGTCTTCTAAAGGTTGTATGGTTACCGTATTTATCTCCTTTGCTTAGTGGTTGCATAACTCCATACCCTCCAGCATTTATCTGATGAAAATAGGGATGTACTAAGGAAAAGAGGGACATCAAATAAGAAACCGGGATGGCTTCTGTAAATCCAGGACTGTCTCTGATGATTGGGACACTTGGAGGGTCTGTAATGACTTTAGCCAGAGGGAACCTGCCCAGGGTTTGAATACACCTTGTTTTGGTACATCTTGAGTTCTTAACTCTGGGTAAAGAAAAAAACGGGAGAAGGAGAGAAAGGAGAATTAACAACATTGACTTTTCTTATTTTCTGTGCTTTCAGGAATGGCTCTAGAATGTGAGCAATGTACTTCACTGACAAACCACTGCTCAGGACCTATGATGCAATGCACCCAGGAGCAAGACACATGTGTTTCTTGGGTGTTGAGTGTCAGCCTTTCTGGGTTAGGTAAGTGGAGATGACCTACAGCCATCAGCAGATTTGAAGAAATGCGTAACATCCTTTTGCCTGGGTGGGGAGCAGGGCAGGGCCAAGACATTTGGGCATCTGAGGAAGAGCCCCAAATGTCAACCCGCCCCCCCCATTCCCACTAGGGAAGAAGAGGAGAGGTCCCAACAAAGGAGGAATGACAATTAAAGCTATTTGAATACATTGAGTTTGCTAAAATGACATGAACAATTAGGAATGGAACAAGCCAAAAGTTCACTAAGGAATGGGAGTGCTATAAAAATTACCTAGAAAAACACTGTTCTCAAATAAAACCTTTATTATGCTTTGATTAATTTTTGCAAAAGACAAAAAAATTATAATAACCAACAAGCTAATACAGTACCAAAGAATGGAAAACATCTAAAGAAGGCAGTTAAAGAATGGCGGGTGGAATGACCTGAATTGAGGTGGTGGACAGAAGTCAATTCAAAAGATTAGAATTGTTAAGGTTTGATCATTAAATACAAGTATGGGGAATGCGTGGTGCGGAAGATAATTAGTGGCTATGTATTTTTTCTCTCTCTCTTTATTTTCTTTTACTATGTTACTTGGGTATAGTTTGAATTATAGATGGAAAATGTTTATGGATTTATGCAGAACAAAACTTAATAAAAATAATTAAAAAGAAAGAAAGGAGAGAAGAGGGAAGATCTACGTCAGGAACAAGGGGTTGAAGAAAGATGGACACCTGCTTCCTTGGGGGACCCTGTTGTGTGAGGCATTCTCCTCACCTTGTCTTTTGGTGGGGAGGCTGGTTCAGCTGGGTTCCCTGCTGTGGTTTAATTCCCTGGAGATTCCAAATGTAACCAGTTACCCTACCTTCTGTCTGCAGAGAAGCTTTTGTTGAGCATTAAGCAAGGAAGCAAAGGGCATTTCCTTGACTTGGATTGAGAAAGTGCTAAAATGATGAGAATGATGCCTGCTACATATCTAGCACATATCTAGTAAAAGGTAAAGGTAAAGGATCCCTGACAGTTAAGTCCAGTCGTGGATGACTCTGGGGTTGCGGCGCTCGTCTCGCTTTACTGGCTGAGGGAGCCGATGTTTGTCCGCAGACAGTTTTTCCGGGTCATGTGGCCAGCATGACTAAGCCACTTTTGGCGAAACCAGAGCAGCGCATGGAAACGCCGTTTACCTTCCCGCCGCAGCAGTACCTATTTATCTACTTGCACTTTGAGGTGCTTTGAAACTGCTAGGTTGGCAGGAGCTGGGACCGAGCAACGGGAGCTCACACCGTCACGGGGATTCGAACCGTCGACCTTCCGATTGGCAAGCACAAGGCTCAGTGGTTTAGACCACAGTGCCACCCATGTCCTGTCACATATCTAGTACCCAGCTCTAAATGGCTTGGGATCCAAGTACCTACTTAAAGGAGTGGCTTCCTGCTATCAACTGCAATGCCACTGCTGATGGCTTTGCTGGTGAGAATTGCTGCCCAGTTGGCACTGACCCACAACCAGGCCTTCTTAGTGGTGCTGCAATACCCTCCCTGGTGAGGTGGCATCTGTTTCCCACATTATTAACACCCAGGAGGAAGTTAAAACTAGGCATTTATTTAATGGCTGAAAGATGCCCTGTTGATATTATCAGCTCAGGGCATGTGACTGTTCTTGAATGGTTTCCATTTGTTTCATTTGTTGATTGTATTTCTTCCGAACCTGGATTCTTTTCAGGGCAGAGGTGGGCTAAGGATTTAATGAAACATGAACTCAAGAAACTGGCGCACGATGGGCCCGTGGCCTGCCTTGAGACCATATGCTATGATTGCTAAATATGCTGGGGTGTGTGGTCGATGGCTGCCCACATTGAGGCTAAAGCTATCGCTTGTGTTTCACGAGATTTGTCTTCTTTTGATCCCTCCAGAAGAAAATGTTTTTGAGAAGGGTTGCGGCTCATCAAAATTGTGCGGCAAAGGGCCCCAAATCATCAACACTGGCCCACTTGGAACAAGAGTAATCGAGACTCATTGCTGTGTGGGAGCTGCCTGCAAAACAACATGGCCCCCTCGTAAGTCACCGCTTGTCTCTTTATCCTTTCCTCACTCTTCTCATCAGTCACTTGCTGACAACCTGGTCACTGAGATTCATCCTGATTTAGACTAAAGGTTGCAGGAAAATGAGAAGACACCCACCTGCGGAATAGTGACAGTTTAGAAGTGGCCATTCTTTTTCCTTTAAAAAGAAATGCTGTTGCTTCCCACACCCCTTGGGAAACCTCAGCATTGATTTGATGTTTTACTGTGGCCTCTGCTTCTTCCAGACTGCTTCGCCAAAAACAATGCCCTAGGTGCATCAGAACAAATGCTCAACTAAGATGGGATAGAATCAACCCCCCATGTAAGTTTTGTGCAAGCATATCAGGAGGAATGCTCAACGAACAGGTCATGTGGATGATGCTAAAACATCAGGAACAGATTCTCTATACAAGACTGAAAATTTTGGGCAAAGAAGATTCTCACTGCAAAGAAGGAGAACCTGCAGCTCTCTAGATCAGGGTTTCCCAAACTTGGGTCTCTAGCTGTTTTTGAACTACAACTCCCATCATCTCTAGCTAGCAGGACCAGTGGTCAGGGATGATGGGAATTGTAATCAAAAAACAACTGGAGACCCAAGTTTGGGAAACCCTGCTCTCGATGATGGCAAACTGCAACTCCCAACATCCCTGGCTAGCTGAGACTGATGGGATTTGAAGTCCAACAATAGTGGAAAGGCTATAGGTTTTCTATCCCTGGCTCCATGGAAATCTGGCCTAGAATTGGAGGTGTGTGAGGAAATGGGAGAGTGCAGATGTTCAGTGGTAGGGCCAATTCAAATGCCTGATGGTTTAAGGAGGGAGGGCAAGAGGAACCTCTCCCAAAGATGGGGAGGAGACAAAAATTTGGAAGGGGCTGTCATTTCAGGTGAGATGGTGCCCCCATGTATGAAGCCAAAGATGGCAAGAAACATGGTACTGGCTTATCAAACGTGTGTCCTAGACATATGAGGCACTTAGCAGAATGGGAGGCACTTAATTTTTATGATCTTCTTCCTAATCCCCTTGGCAGCGTTTGTTCTTCTTACATCCCAAATCTGATTTTCTCACCTTTCTTCTAGCTCCAAGGAGAAACACCACACTGAATGGAAGGCAATGCTCCACTTGCCCACCTGATGGAGCCGAGTGTAAGTTTCCGCCCATCAAATGTGCTGGAGGGGAGACCAAATGCTTTGAGATATCTGGAGCTACAACCATAGGTAACTATAAATCACCTATTCTTATAAGGGTTTGTTGGAGGAACTTGATTTCTGCAACTCTTGTTGCAGATTGGCCTCATCCACACCTATGATATTTTCTGAGGAAGGTAATTGAGAGGGCTGTGGGATGGCAACTGTAAACGTTTTTTGAAGACACCAATCATCTAAACCAATTCCAGTCTGATTTTGGAGCTGAATTAGTCTGGGTTGCCTTGAAGAGGTGACCATGATCGAGAGAGAGTCAAGGGGAGGGCAGCCTGACTTCTACTCCTCATCCTCTTTGTGGTTTTGATACCTTAGTATCCTCCTGGACCACACTGTGGGATGGGTTTCGGAGGTACTGCTTTACATTCCCGTTTCCAGCATTAGAGAGTATCATTCATGCAGTTATGCTGCGGAGTACTGCAGTCATTTGGAGAAGTCATTAGGAGATGTGGAGCATGCTGTTATTGATGCATGCCCCCCCCCCCCAACTCTGTTTCTAAACAGTACCTAAATCAGGTGCAAGTGGGCATGAAATGGGCTGGTGCCTGGCACAGTGATGGGCTGGATGGGGGCCAAAAACTGAGCTTAAATCCTGGGATAATGTGGGTTTTGTGGGTGAGTGCTTCACTGGTCTGGGAAATCTGTCAGTATGAGATTGCATTGTCACTTCCAACCCTATGATAGTATGGTGTCTATAGCCCTTCTTGGCCCTAGTGATCCCCAGATTGGATTAGGGTGATGCGTACTACATAGGGCTCCCTTAAGGTTGATCTAAAAGCTTCCGGTAAGGCAGAATCCCCCAGCAAGACTTATTGAAGGGGGTTCCATATCAACAGTATGAAGCACCTGTCTTAAAAGGGCTGCACAAAATAGAAATGTTGAGAAAGAAAGTCTTGCCTTCATGAATGGCTTACATTGTATACTCCTGCCCAGTCGCTTCAGCCTTTGGCAAAGAAATTTGTGATAGTGCCCAATGCTCTGGAGGCTTCACTTCTGTCCACTAAGACAGGGGCCTTCAGTGTGGTGGCCCCTGCCTTTTGGAATGCACTCCCACCAAACATCTGGCAGGCACTACAGTATTGGCATTTAGACACCTGCTTAAAATCATAACTTCACTCAGACCTGAGGGCGTGAGCCAGCCATGTTTGATGTATTAAGCTGCTCTACTGATTTGAAATGCATTTTGCCATTTTTAGTGATTGTTTAAATCTCCAGCTCTCCCAATAATTCCCTTCTCTTCCTTCTCCTTCCCCTCTCCTCTCCCCCTCTCATGCAGCTGCTTACACAGAGAGAGGAGGGAGGGAGGGAGGGAGGGAGGAAAAGCACCTATCCTCCTTCATGCAAGGAAGAGAACAAATGAAAGCCACTAAATGTCCCCTGTTCCACTCTTGGAATTTGTTTCATGCCCAGCTTGCCCAGCCACTGACCCCCCCACGAAATAGAAAAGTGAAATCACTGGATGAAGTATCTCTCCTGATAAATGACTGTCGTTTCCTTCAATTCTCTTTGCAGCAGGACAAACCACAAACACCGTCCTCAAGGGCTGTGCAAATGAACTGGCCTGTCAAGCAATGGAAACAGGCACCAAAACATTTGGGAATGTGATACAAGAAGTCAAGTCAGCTAGATGCACAGATGGGGCGGCCAGTACCATCCCAGGATCCCTTGGACTCCTCTTCCCAGCCCTTAGCGGGCTGCTGCTAGTCAAGTTCCTTGCTTGATTCCCCAGTTGAAGCTAAGATTGGAGAATCCGCTTTGAGCTACTCCTCTTTGCTGCTTGCTTGTGGCTATTATTGAGGCCACCTACAGATGGTGAAGAGCAAGGGCCAAAGGCCACTCTCCAGTCTTGTCTGTCTGGTCCTTGAGAGTCTTCCTTTGACACCTCCCTGCCCCTTTCACCCACCTTGAGCGCTTTTGGCTGCTTGGAATGTGTCTTTGTGCTCTGATGATGCTTCTAGCTTGCCTGGTTGGAAGACAGAGGTGGATGGCTGAGTGTGTGTGCACAAAATAGTCTCCTATGTAAAGGAGAGCTTTACATTCGCTAGTCCCCAGCGGTTGCCTCTGGCTCCGCCTACCAAAGGCATGTGGCCCCCAGTAGTCTGCACAGAATGGAATGTGGCCCTTGGACTTACAAGGCTTCCTCATCCCTGCCCATTGTCTAGAAGCTCATGTTTACATCTACTGCCCTCCAACAGGAGCAAAGGGTGATGTTGACCAAGGGTTGGTTGGTGTCTTTACCAGCAGATGCCACTATTGGGTGGCAGGCAAAGGAGGCAACTAGGTCTGGATAGTGGCCAGCAGTCACTAGCGATGCCCTCCTGGCCAGTGGTATTTCCATCCTGATTCAGCACTGGATCACATAGTCAGCACGCACCTTTTCACTGAGCTAGGGCTTTTCTCTAGGAACTGGTGAATCTGCCCATTTCTCTCAATGTCTCTCATTCCCCCACCACATAATAGTTCATAATAGTTCAGTTCTCCACATTTCTGCATTATATTTCTTTTTTAAAAATGGAATAAAGGTCACAAAAATCATCACCATTTTAGATTCCACTTCTCCTAGCATACATTTTTTGTATGTCAAACATACCCAAAGTTTGCAAGCAATTTCCTGTAATATGCATTTATGCACACCATATTTAATGAGTTTTAATGCACATTAACATATGTGATTATGTACACACTGGTTGCTTGCAGAGCGGTGCTGCAGAAGTGGAGATTCCGAAGGATACCTGCTTTTTGGTTCATGCCCCACCCAATCCTGGAAAGAAATAAACTAGCGCCAAAAAACATCATTTAGAAATGTTTAATCTGAAGAAAAGTGCACTCAGTGCCCTGGGCTGCTTTGCAACAGTAGGGTAAGCTCAACTCCACCACAAAATTGTACAAAAGTTATGGGGAAAAGGCAAAAAAGGAGAGCAAGTGGTAAATTGGTATCCTTTGATAGACAGCTCGCAGAACCCTACGCAGCTGACACTGACACTTTTTTTTAAAGCTTCTGTAAAACCGCCAAGAGAAAGTTGTTATTGGGAGGTATATAGATGACAGCAGGTAAATAAGCAAATAATCTCCCAGTAGTATGGGAAACATCGACTTCGTATGCATCAAACCCAGGGATGAAGCTCTGGGTTTTCAAACTGTGCTGCAACGTGTGTCCATGTGTGTGTGTGTGTGTCCATGCAGGGGTGGCGACTTGGGCCCCAGATCATGCATGCCCAATCACACCCGTGATGTAATGTGACGTCAGGATGTCACATTACATTGGCACGCTGCAGCGGCGCTTCCAAGGCCTCATGGGGCCTCGGAGGTCATGTCCGATGCCTTGAGAGACATCTGACGTGAAGTCACCTCAGAGGCCTGGCAGGGCCTTGGACGTCACTTCCAAGGCCTTGTGGGGCGTCGAATGCTTTGCAAGGCCTTGGACATTGCCTCGGAGGTCACATCAGGCTTCTGACATGACTTCTGGTGCCGAGAACCCACAAAAAATGTGAGTACCCAGGCCCCCAAGAGTTGTCGCCAGTGTGTCAATGTGTATGAGAGAGAGAGGGAGAGAGCGCGCGCAAGGGAGGCAGAACTAGCATATACTTCACAGGAAAGTGCCTTAGAGAACTACTACAAACACAGTTCTCTCCCCAGTGATAAACTATAATTGAACTGCTGTGCCAGCAATGCCAACAGTTTTTGCTTCTGCTTCCCACCTTCCAGCTTTTCCTGGTATTGTGGTAAAACCGCTCCTTGGGTTATTGTCTTTTTTAATATCAAGAAGTATCTTAGTTGATTAAGGAACAAATCTAATACTGTGTGGCTTTTTACCATGTATCTTTACTGTGCTATATGAGGCATTCATCCATATTCCCACCACCACCACATATGTATTGAACCTGTGGATTCCATCAAATGCACATGCAGAGATCTTTTTAAAATATATATATATGTGTGTGTGTGAGTGAAAGAAATAATATGTTTGGAAGTTGGGGTATTAAATAAAACGAGACAAATAAATCAAGCTATTGCTGTGCTGTTAGTAGTTTTTCTTCACATGTATTTTCCATAGGTTTGCCCTCAGGTGAACTCATCAAAAGGATTTCTAAACATATATAAAACTCCAAAGGTGTTTATTGCAGTGAATGGGGGTAAATTCTGGTTTCCTTAGTTTGTGAGAGGCAGCTGACAAGGCTGTCACTCCTTTATTGTTTCTTCTCTTGATTGAGTCCCTGTCAAGTGTGGGCAGCATTCAGCTCTGCAGATATTGCTGAATTCAAACTCGCCATTGCTGCCAGCAAACATAGCCAATGTCACTGTCTGGGTTACAGGCAGTCAGAGTCCCGGCTTGGTACGTTGGGACCTGGGTAGAGGTCAGGAAGCAGGAATCAGCAGTCCAGGGGTCAGGAAGCCAAGGGTCCAAGAGTCAGGATACCAGGAGTCAGAGAGCCAAAGCCAAAGCCCAGCTAGGTGTGTAGCGTGTTGCTGTGGCAAAGAGCCAGAGGGAATTGCTGGTCTTATATACCCCTCCTGACCCCTGCCGCCAGGTGCTACGAGTCTTCTGTCAAGCCTCACCTGTGCGGCCGCGCCTTGCCCTTCCAGGCCAAACTTAGGAAGGCCCCAGTCCTGCGAGGCCCTACCAGTCACAGGGCCTGGCTCCTGCATGCACTCCTGACAGCCAATCAGCAGGGATAGTTGAGGTTTAGAAACATCTGGAGGGCCAAAGGTTCCCGACAACTGCTGTTAAGGAATGGGCTGCTATTTACAGTTGAGAAAGTCACACAAGAAGAATTCAACATTAATTTATATGCCAGTCATGTAGCTTTGCGCACATTCGATCCTGACAATCCACTTGCAAAGCTGTTGGTGGTAATTGAAGATTCCAACAGAATCTTGGAGATAAATTTCATGTTGGGCAAGTCCCGAAATCAGAATGTTTTGGATGGCTGCAGTTAATGAAATAGAAATGATTGCTGCATATGTTTTGCTGATGAACTTTTCACTTACTTTATTTGGTTTTGTAATATAGGTTTTAGCTTTATCAGAAGACAGAGAATTGATCATTCATTTACAGGCACAGCAACTCATTCACAGACAGACCCTGCCAGCCTTTCTAGGATTATTTGGCATCCAGTAATGTGTGTGTGGGGGGGGGGGGAGACGGCCCACTTTCATCCTCCTAGAGAGCACCATCATTTAGTTTTCGCTATGGGAACTTGGTCCACACTTTAAGGTGCTAGCAATGGGAATTTGCTGATCAGCTAAGGCCATTATCTTGCAAGAGATTAGCCTGATTATGCAAGTTTCCGCTTGAAGATTCTAACATTGCAGATACTGAATCACAGGCCTGGAAGGGACCCACTTATATCACCCAGGCCAAACCTATGACACATCATTGTCCTCAACCACAAAGTAGAATCAAACCATCAGCCCAGGCTGGGGAGTCCATTTCATCATCTCCTGAAGAGAGCATCAACTGCACGAGAGCACTTTGAGGAATCCCCTCCTCCATCTTCCCACAGCTTCAAAACATATTCTAGCAGTCAAAGGCTTGACTCTGCCCCTCCTCCTGCCTCCTCTACCAGCTCTTCTCCTAAACACAAATATAGGGTAGGTTGGTGGGTTTGTAGAAGGTCCATGCACACAGCTGTGATACTTCAGCCCAGTTTCAATGTTGAGGATGTGAGGGGTCTATTCAGGTGTTCTGACTTCCAGCCAAGCTCACCCAGACCCCCGTCAAGAAGAGCAGGAAGTCTTCCACAGTGGAGGCCTCAGCTGCTGCTAAGGGGAAGAAAGGCTAGCAGCCTCAGTTCTCCTACTGCATACCCTCCAACATTTCTCCGATGAAAATAAGGATGTCCTGTTGGGGTGGTAGTTGAGGTCCGCCAGCCCAAAGTAGGGCCTGTTTGAGTGGTTGGGTAGAGGGATACGAAAGAAGGACGTCAAAAAATGCTGGGGTGATCGGTTCTAGTGCTTTATTAAAGAAAGGTGCAAACTAAGAACATTGTGCAGAGCTGTGGGACAGACACTACAACAGTGACAGGTCTTCATGACTTGTCCATGCCCAAACAAACTTTCATATATTCATATACCTGAAGGAGCATCTCCACCCCCATCGTTCAGACCGGACACTGAGGTCCACCTCCCAGGGCCTTCTGGCGGTTCCCTCACCATGAGAAGTGAGGTTACAGGGAACCAGGCAGAGGGCCTTCTCAGTAGTGGCGCCCACCCTGTGGAACACCCTCCCATCAGATGTCAAGGGAATAAACAACTATCCAACTTTTAGAAGACACCTGAAGGCAGTCCTGTTTAGGGAAGTTTTCCATGTTTGATGTTTTACTGTGTTTTTAATATTCTGCTGGGTGCCACCCAGAATGGCTGGGGAAACCCAGCCAGATGGGTGGGGTAGTAATAATAATAATAATAATAATAATAATAATAATAATAATAATAATAATTAATACACAAAGTGGCATAAGCCAATTTGACCAGGTTTTCCCATTGCTTCACTTGACCAAATGAGGAAATAGGTGGCAAATACCCAAATCTTGCAGATGGTTCCCTTCTGGGCTCAGGCCCCAGCATCCCAAGCCCCCAGATAACAATATCCTCAAAGCAAGCCAATTAGCCTGTATCAAAGCAAGTGAATATAAACATATATGAGTTCAAGGTTACAACAACTACCAATTAATTGTGGGGTTGTTTTGACTGCCAAGATGGCATTTGCAGAACTTCGGGAACAGTTCACCTTTGCTTCATCACAGCAGAAAACGGAAAGCCCTCAAATTGTGGTGCGCAGGACTCCGGTGGCTTTCGATCTGCTGGCTGCAAAGCTTGATCAATCCCAAAGATAAGCCCAACAGCCAGATCCTTGAGCTAGGCAAGCCTAGAGCCAACGTAGCAAAAAGGAAGGAAGAACTTTCCCTGCTATCTGCCACAGATAATAAAAAAAGACTAGTTCGTGCAGTACATAGTTATCTATGGAACTTGCAACCACAATGAATAAGAGGGTTTGGTAAAAGAGGACCTTCTTTAGCACGCACCAAAAACCACAAGGCACTTTAAAAAAACCACTGGCTTAAAATCAAACACCTTTTTTGGGTAAATTATCATACCTCCTTTTTTTTTTTTTTTTTTTTTTGGATGAGTGGCCATTTGGTGGGAGCTGCTTTGGGCAGTTTTCTGTGGGAAAGATGTATACAAACTAAATCCACAAATCAAGAAACTAAACCCCTCAAGTCAAGCACCTTGATGGCATCATTTGCCCACAGAGAAAGTTCAATCATGTCTCCACCCATTTTCCGGTATGTTTGACAGTTATCTTCTAGAAAACAGCTGGCCACCTCCACGTAAGATAAGATTGCATCAGAGAGGCAGAGACTTTGCTGCATTCAAGACTTGTGATCCAGCTCTGATTCTGAGTCCTAGATGAAAACCAGAAGGATGCCGACCCCTCTTTCCGCCAGCCTCCTGGCCACCTTCGTAGTCATGGGTGAGTCTACAAAGCCATGGGCGAATCTTTGATTCAAGGCCTTTGTAGCCTGGGAATTTTCCTGCATCCTTGAGTTCACTTCAACTTGTCCATGGGTTGGAACAGCAGGAGGCCCCTTTAGCTAAAGTGGTGCTTCAGGTTAAGAACAGTTTCAGGTTAAGAACGGATCTCCGGAACGAATTAAGTACTTAACCCGAGGTACCACTGTACATGCAACAGTACAGTCGTACCTTGGTTTTCGAACAGCTTAGTTCTCAAACGTTTTGGCTCCCGAACGCCGCAAAACCCAGAATTGAGTGTCCTGGTTTACAAACTATTTTTGGAAGCCAAATGTCCAGCAGGGCTCCCCATGGTTTCCAATTGGCTGCAGGAGGTTCCTGCAGCCAATCAGAAGCCGTCAGTGGCGTAGCGTGGGTTGTCAGCACCCGGGGCAAGGCAAGTAATTTGCGCCCCCTAACCCGTGGATTTGCGCCCCCTAACCCATGGATTTGCCCTAACCCCAGATGTTGCGCCCGGTGCGGCCCGCCCCCCCTGCACCCCCCATGCTACGCCACTGGAAGCCGTGCTTTGGTTTCCGAATGTTTTGGAAGTTGGACGGATTTCCGGAATGGATTTTGTTCGACTTCCAAGTTATGACTGTATATTGAAACAGGGAACCTATTGGTGGTGTTGCTGTAAAGAGATGAAGGTCGGAGGTAGGCTGCTGACTTTTAAAATTGGTAGCTGCCACCTACTGCACGTTTTCCAGATGATTGTGGGCTTATTCCTTTGTGCATGTTTGCGGGGTTGGAGAGGACCAGTGTGGCATTTTCAGTGAAGCTCCAAGGGGGGGCGGGATGGGAGTTGTCTTTCATCTGGCTGAAACAAGAAATGGTGGCCAACTCCAAGAATACGCCATTTTGGGGTGTGTGGGTATGACAGATGCTACAGCCTTTGTGGGGTCTGGGGCAGGGCCAGTCCACTCATGAGGCAAGGTGAGGCAACTCCCTCGGGCGGCAAAATCTATAGGGGCAGCAGGTTCAGCCTCCAAGGAATGTATTGCTCCTGTTGCTGGCGCTTCCGCAGTGGCCGCAACAATTGTGACATGCTCTTTGATGGCTGGATTTGCCTTCCCCTCCTTGCCTCTGCCTCTACAGTGGCCTCTTGGTGAATAGGAGGAACTGCTGTTCTCCTCCCCCCTTGTTCCCAATATGGGTCTTTATTCCCCATTTCCTCCCTGGTGAGGGGGGACACAGCGTTGTGGCTTGCCTTGGGTGTCAAAATGTATTGGGCTGGTCCTGGTCTGGGGGCCTGTTTGCTGCTCCCTGTTCAACAAGTATATCTGAAAATGAACAAATGTTACAAAAATGCATGTTTCCAGGGAAGTCACATGCCTGTTCATTTCCTTGAGTAAAAAGAGCCAAGCCAGATCCTAAGCACATAAGCCCAAAAATAAACAAGCAAAAAAATCCCCCACAAAATTGGAACTGGTCTCAGTATAATTTATGCAACCTTGATGAAACAGTAACTGGTCCCATTTCTTAGCTTCCGTTCTACAGTTTTCAGTCTCTCAGCCATCTTGGAACCACTCCTAAGAATGTAGGCCTTGAACAGGCTCAGGTCCAACTTTTCTCAGGAACCTCTTATGCCTTATGACCGCTAGGTGGCTACCAGAGAAACATACCTTGCCCACCACTTTGCAGATTCCATGAGCCCTGCTTCCCAGATAAGATGTTTCAAAGACAACAGTGGTATTGTGAGAGCAGCTACCTTCCGTGTGTTGTCAGATCTGAGCATTTGACCACTTGGTAGCCTGCATTTTCTCCTTTCTCCTTCATGTTTCATCCAGGATGACTCCAACCTTCCTGGTAGTCACTAATAATAATAATAATAATAATAATAATAATAATAATAATAAAACACTAAATAAATAAATAATTTTATTTATACCCCGCCGTCCCCAGCCGAGATCGGGTTCAGGGTGGCTAACACCAGGTAAAAACAATTGATTAAAATACAACTTAAAAACAAGATTAAGTACAATGTTAAAATGCAGCCTCATTTCAGTAGAAACGCAAATCAATAGTGAAGAGGTGCCTCTGGAATGGCTCTCATGCAAGCCCTGAGGCAAGCTGGTTTCCCCGAGGGCTGATGACGCTACAGGAGGTGGCAGGGGCAGGTGATTTGTGTTGGATTTCAAATAGGGAGGGAAGAATCTGTCCCTTCCCATTCTCAGACATTTCTCATTTTGAGAAAACTCTTCTCTTTCCTCTAAAACCCTGACACTGCACCCAGACCCCCCAAGTGTCCCTATTTTCCAGGGACAGTCCCAGGTTTACAGAATCCATCCCAGTTTTTGATTTGATCCTGGAGTGTCCCACTTTTCCTTAAAGGTAAAGGGACCCCTGACCATTAGGTCCAGTCGTGGCCGACTCTGGGGTTGAGGCGCTCATCTCGCTTTATTGGCCGAGGGAGCCGGCGTACAGCTTCCAGGTCATTTGGCCAGCATGACAAAGCCGCTTCTGGCGAACCAGAGCAGCACACGGAAACGCCGTTTACCTTCCCGCCGGAGCGGTACCTATTTATCTACTTGCACTTTGACTTGCTTTCAAACTGCTAGGTTGGCAGGAGCAGGCACCGAGCAACAGGAGCTCACCCCGTCGTGGGGATTCGAACCGCCGACCTTCTGATCGGCAAGTCCTAGGCTCTGTGGTTTAACCCACAGCACCACCCGTGTCCCTAGGACCCCCGAGGCAAGGAGATAAGTGACTATACAACTCTTAGAAGACTTCTGAAGTCTGCCCTGTATAGGGAAGGTTTTTAATGTTTAATTTTTTATTGTGTTTTCATATCTGTTGGAAGCCGCCCAGAGTGTCTGGGGCAACTCAGTAAGATGAGTGGGGTATAAATGACATCATCACCACCACCACCACCACCAAATAAGATACCCCTAATTTAATCAGAAAAATGTTGAAGGGTATGAGATGGTACCAGATTCCCCACCCCCTGCTTGATGCTCACAAACTTCATTCCCACAGGCCCAATGTGACTAATGGCTTTTCCTAAAGGGACTTGCCCAGAGTCTTACACCTCATTTAGTGAAATTCAGTGGCAAGCTGAGTTTGTAACCTTGGGAAAGGAAAAAGGAGGAGGGGAAAAAAGAGAATTAACGATGTTGACATTTCTTGTTTTATGTGCTTTTAGGAGTAGCTCTGGAATGTGAGGAATGTTCCATTTTTGGAAATAATTGCACTGGACATAAAAAGCCATGCTCCCAGTATCAAGACACATGCAGTGTTTCCGTGACAAGCGTTAACCTGACTCTCGAGGGTAAATGGAAATGACCGAAGGCTACCAGAAGAGTTCAAGAAATGCCTAATTTCCTCTTGTCTGAGTGTGGTTGGTTCATTGATGGTGTGCAGAGGAGGAGTCTGGCTCAGCTGAGGCCCCTGCTATCAAGGGTGTACCATGGGTTGCTAGCGCTCAGGGCAGGTCAAGTGTTGCACCCTCCCCTGGTGGTCAGCCCCTTCGCTGGGCAGCATCTAATCAAGGGAATCTTTGCTCGCAAACTAGCCCCAACCTGGGAGCAGAGATAAGGCAGAGAAACATGGAACCAGGAGCTCTACTGTGTTGCCTTGACCTCCTATGTTTCGGCAATGCAAGTGGTTCCTTCAGTGCATTCCTGCCTTCCTCTTGCCAGTAGAAGGCTGGCCCAGGGGTGGTTCACGTGCAGGTGTCCCTTTGCTGGCCATGAGGAAAAGGAGGCATCACCTTGGCCTCGGCCTCAAAGGCTTTGCCCGGGCGCAACTTGCCTCCCTGCAGCTCTGGCCTCAATGACGGAGCCTGTTGTGGGCACATCTGGTTGTGCCCCCTCAGAAATTTGCACCTGGGCAGTGCTTTTTTTCTTTAGGGATACTCTCATTTTGACTCAAGGAAATTACCAAAATCGGGGAAAATAAATACAGTAAATGGAAAAAAAGTACAAAGATTCACAAAATGCTTAGGCGTATGCGTACCCCTGCATACTCCCAGAAAAAAGCACTACATCTGGGGCTACAGCCCTGCCCCCACACTATGCCACTGCCTGCTGGGGTTAAATTCCCTGGAGTTTCCAAATCTAAAAAGTTACCCTACATTCTGTCCTCAAATGAGCGTGGACCAGTAAGAAAGGAAACAAAGGCCGTTTCCTTGACTTGAAGTGGATTGAGAAAAATGGTAAAAGGATGAGGATGAGAGTGGGGCAAAGTGCCCGCTATGTATCTAGTACACATTCAGTACCCAGCTCTAAATGGCTTGAGATCTCACTATCATCTACAGCAACCCTGTTAGTGGCTTTGGGAGCTGCAGCCCAGTTGGACTGACCCACAATCAGCCCCTCTTAGTGGTGGTGGATTGCCCTCCCTGCTGAGGTGGCATCTGATTCTCACATTATTAACATCCCGGAGGAAGTTAATGTCCACCTAGGCCAGGGGTAGGCAACCTAAGGCCCATGGGCCACAAACGGCCCACGGGGGCCATTTAACCAGCTCATGAGCCGCCCCCGAACCGAGCTGCCTGCTCAGCGAGTCCCCATGAGCTGCACTAAACTGGCAGAGCACGGTGCAGGGACTCACTTCCATGGTGCCGGAAATTGTGTCTGTGCAGATGCAGGCACCAGAAATTGTGGCCATGTGCACTGACACGCGCACGTGCAATCTGGCCCATGGAGTGATCTCTGCTGGAGTGAACCGGCCCAGGCAAGGTAAACCTTGCCGACCCCTGACATAGGCATTTGTTTAATGGCTGAAATATGTTATTCCATTGAAATCATTAGCTGAGAAATCATTAATGACGATTCTTGAATGGGTTCCAGTCATTTTATTTGTTAAGTGTACCGCTTTGCTGTTTTGTTTTGTTTTGGGTTTTTGTTTGTTTGTTTTTTTGTTTCCCAACCTGGATTCCTTTCAGGAGAAAGGTGGGCCAGGGATTTAATAAATATGGAATCATGAAAATGGTGCAAGCGGTCAGCCTTGAAATCATATGCTATGATGACAAAAGATGCTGAGGTGTCTGGTCAGCAGCTGTCCATCACTCATGCTGGGCTGTGCATGCATGTGTGACGTCAAACGCTGGAAGGAGGCCCAATGGGGCCCACCACAGCCATGGGGAGGCCTGAAGAGGCCCTTTGTAGCCACGGGAAAGCCCACCAGGGCCTGCCATGAGTGCAGGGAGGCCCAATGGGGCCTGTTGTGGCCTCGGTAAGGTCTGGTGGAGCCCACCAGGGTAGAGAATATTGATGGGCCTGGCCTCCTCCTTCTAAATTTTGGAGGGGCCTCAGCCTAGATGACACCCCTGCTACCCACATTGAAGCTAAAGCTATCTCTTCTGTTTAAAATAACTTTCTTTCAATCCCTCCAGGACAAACTGCTTTTACAAAGAGTTGCTTCTCATCTGAACTGTGCAACAAAGGCCCCCTCATCATCAACATGGGCTCATTGGGAACATCAGTAACTGAGTCTCGTTGCTGTGGGGGAGATGCATGCAATACAACAAGACCCCTTAGTAGGTCACTGCTTGTCTCGTCCTTTCCTCATCCTTTTCATCGCTCGCTTGTTGCAACCTATTTACTGAGCAGTCATCCTGATCTTGTCCATTTGCAGGAGAATTAGAATACATTGGCTATTTATTGCGCTTTCATTCTGATTTGCCTGATGGGCAAATTTGCCCAGTAATGCACTTCCCAGTGCATTTTTCAATTAAATCAGCTTTAGCTGTGCAACCTCAGATTGAATCCCACCCCAAAATAGCAGTAGTCTGGAATTTCCCATATACTTGTTGCCAACTTCCTGCTTTAGTTGGGAGCCGTTTCTTAAATATACTGTATTTACTCAAATATAATGCTCACCTTTTTTGGCCAAATTATGTTGCGAAAATTAAGGTGTGCATTAGATTTGATGGCACATTTACATTTGCCAGCAAAGACTTTTTTTGGCTTCAAGGTTCTGAAGATTGAGGTATATATTAGATTTGATGGTACATTAGACTTGAGTAAATACGGTAATTTGGCACTCTTGCAGAGTGATTGGGAAATGCACTGGGAAGCGTGAAATGCTCCTTCTGCAGTAGTTTCTCCACCTTTGGTTCCCACCCTGCACTCAGCTCTTACATTGGCCACACCCCAGGAATCAGCTTCGACTGGTTGGCTAAATCAGATGAGGGTAGCTGATGGGTCTCAAACCATTGCTGAATTAGGAACTTGCAAGACAGGGTCCAGTGGATTGAGTAGATGAGAGCAATTGGGGTCCAATGGTCAAGAAGGTGGATTCTGCATGTTCGTAGAGGAAGTGGGGGCAGATGCGGCTGCTCAACCTGAGAAGGCAGCCCCTCTAGGAGAAGGAAAACTCTGAACCTAAACCTCCGCTGCCTTGTGGGATATCTTCAGGGAAGAAGAGGCTAAGGGGTAAATCCTACACAAATCCAGAGTGGAGTCCCTAAGATGGTTGGATGGTAACTTGCACACCTCCTTCCAGCAACTCCTGCAGTCATTGTTGTTGTTGTTTAGTTGTTTAGTCGTGTCCAACTCTTTGTGACCCCATGGACCAGAGCACGCCAGGCCCTCCTGTCTTCCACTGCCTCCCGCAGTTTGGTCAAACTCATGCTGGTACCTTTGAGAACACTGTCCAACCATCTCATCCTCTGTCGTCCCCTTCTCCTTTTGCCCTCAATCCTTCCCAACATCAGGGTCTTTTCCAGGGAGTCTTCTCTTCTCATGAGGTGGCCAAAGTATTGGAGTCAAAGTATCCTGCAGTCAAGCTGGTGCCAAATGTATTGCTCTGCTCTGCTTTGGACCACATCAGCGAGCTCAAAAGGGGGGTGGGTCCAGTCATCTGGGAAGCCCAGGACCTCTATGCACACTGCCTAGGTTGATGCCCTGGAGAGGTCACTTTGGGGGTGCTAATACAGTGATTTGACTTCATCCTGGAAGGGTACTCCATTGCCTCTCGAGACAGACAGATGCCAAGAACGATAAGTTGGGTGTGTACAATGGCAGACCTTGCGGTCCCAGATTTCAGTGGTGCCCTGTGTGCTACCAAAATTGGTGCCCTCCCAATTCTTTCCTTCCATTCTAAAGTACATCATAATTAACGTTATGCATCCACTGCAACTGAAGTGGTTACGCTTGCCTAAATTTGCCTCTGGTGTGTGGAAAAGACGATGTCTGGCAGCATCAAAGCGCAACCTCTTTCTGATTTTTAGGAGGCTAGCTCTATATACGTTTGTATTACTACAGTCCTAATTTTTCACTTAAAGCCTGTATCAGTTAGGATTTCTTTGGTGAACCCTCTATATATTTCGCCAACATCTGTGAGAATAGGAGCCACCTAGAAAGGGGTTGACATTTCTGGTAAGATGGTTCCCCATGTATGAAGCCAAAGATGACAACAAATACTCTGCTGTCCTACCAAACATGCCAAATGAGGCACTTGGCAGAATGGGAGGCACTTAAAAAGTGGCCTGATGAAGGAAGGGGCTGATATTTGCAGTCTTCTTCCCAATCCCTTTGGCCGTGCTGGTCTTCTTGCATCCCAAGCCTGATCGTCTCACCTTTCTTTCAGAGCCAAGGAGAAACACCACATTGAATGGAAAGGAATGCTCAGTTTGCCTACCTGATGGAACTGAGTGCAAACCCATCAAATGTGCTGGAGATGAGACCAAATGCCTAGAGATATCTGGAACTACAAATGAAAGTAACTATAAATCCCATATTCGTACGAGGGGGTGTTGGAGGGATGTAGTTTGTGTGAATCTTGTGGCAGAATGGCCTGACCCACACCTAGGGTGTTCTCTAGAGAAGGTAATCAAGGAGGTAGTGGGATGACAATCATAGACATTCTTTGAAGACAGTAAATCATCTAGACCTGTGGTTCCCAACGTGGGGCACACACCGCACAGGGGGGCAATTTGATTTTTAAGGGGGGCAATTTGAAAAGGATTTATTAACAGTGAATAGCCTTTTAGGCTTCCTTCACTTTTTGAATAATAAGAATTATATGTCACAGGGGGCGGGCATCAGGATTTTGGAGATGCTTAGGTGGGGCATGCCCCCCCCAAAAGGTTGGGAACCACAGCTCTAGACCAATCACAGTCTGGTTTCAGACGAGAGCCTTTGGTGTGGTGGCACCCACCCTTTGAAATGTGCTCCCAGTGTACATCAGGCAGACACATTCTGGCGTCTGCTTAGAATAATAATAATAAATTTAATTTATATCCCGCCCTCCCCAGCCGAAGCCGGGCTCAGGGCGGCTAACAACAATCAAATAATCAAACAATCAAATAATCCAACATTCTAAAAACATTTCAATTATAAAAATTAATTGAGATCAAATTGATGGCAACCGTTAAGCAAAATTCTGTGCAGGTTGCCAGAGGAGGGAGTCAGGCTGCGCCCTAACCAAAGGCCTGGTGGAACAACTCTGTCTTGCAGGCCCTGCGGAAAGATGTCAGGTCCCGCAGGGCCCTATTCTCTTGTGACAGAGCGTTCCACCAGATTGGAGCCGCAGCCGAGAAAGCCCTGGCTCTAGTTGAGGCCAGCCTAACCTCTCTGTGGCCTGGGACCTTCAGGATGTTTTTATTTGCAGACCGTAGGTTCCTCTGTGGGGCATACCAGGAGAGGCGGTCCTGTAGAATCACAGAAATATAGAACTGTAGAGTTGGAAGGGACCCCAAAGCTCATCTAGTCTAACCCCTTGCAATGCAGAAATCTCAACTAAAGCATACGTGACGGGTGGCTTAAAAGTCATTGCTTCCTTCAGGCTTTGCCTAAAGCACTGATCCAGCCATGTTTGATGCATTAAGCTGATATAGTGATTCAAAATGCATTTTGCAATTTTTAGTGATTCCTCCCTCTCCTTTGTGTTCTCCCCTCCACTCCCTCATTTAACTGTGTAGAAAGAAAGAAAGAAAGAAAAAGAAAGAAAGAAAGAAAGAAAGAAAGAAAGGAAGGAAGGAAGGAAGGAAGGAAGGAAGGAAGGAAGGACTACCCTTCTCTGCTTCATGCAAGGGCAGGCCAATTGAAGTTCCCCAAGTGCCCTAACTTCCCTTCCCCAGCATCCCACTTGTTGAATTTGGCTCCTGCCCAGGTTAGCCAGCCACTGAGTGCCCACTACACAAATGGAAGAGGAAGAGAAGGAACTCACTGGGCATTGTCACTCTCCTGACATTGACTGTCATCTCCTTCAATTCTCTCTGCAGAAGGACAAACCATAACCACCACCATCCTCAAGGGCTGTGCAAATGAGCTTGCCTGCAAAGCAATGGAAATGGGCGACCCATTGCCTTTGGGCATGATCCAACCAGACAGCTCAACTAAATGCACAGATGGGGCGGCCAGTGCCAACACTGGATCACTTGGACTCCTCCTCCCAGTCCTTAATGCGCTGCTGCTGGTGAAGCTCCTTGCCTGATTCCCCAGTTGATGCTGAGATTGGAGAGTCCACTTTGAGCTATTCCTCTTTGCTGCTTGCTTGCAGCTATTATTGGGGCCACCTGCAGATGCTGTAGAACAAGGGCCAAAGGCCACTCTCCAGTCTTGTCTGTCTGGTGCTTGAGAGTCTTCCTGGGACACCTCCCTGCCCCTTTCACCCACCTTGAGCACTTTGGGCTGCCTGGAATGTGTCTTTGTGCTCCAATGATTCTTCCAACTTGCCTGTTTGGAAGACAGAGATGGATGGCTGAGTGTGTGTGTACAAACTAGTCTCCTATGCAAAGGAGAACTTTACATTTGCTAGTTCAGTTGCCTCTGGCTCTGCCTACCAAAGGCATGTGGCCCCCAGTGGGCTGCGCTGAAGGGATTCCCATCCCTGCTGTAGAGCTCCCATAGCCCATAGTCTAAAACAGAGCTTTCCAAACAGTGTGTTGCAACAACACGTTTGTGTGTTGGCTGCAGTGTGCTGCCCGAACACTCCCCACACTCCTCCTGGGGCTGGAAAGGAGTTAGTTTAACCCCCAGTTTGCGAGTAAAATTGAATTACTGCTTTGAGAAATGATGCATGTCTATAAAGTGTGTCACCAACATGAAAAGTTTGGAAAGCTCTGGTCTAGAAGCACATTTTTACATCTACTGCCGTCCAACAAGTGCAGTGTTGACGGAGGAAGGTCTGGGTTGGTGTCTTTACTGGCAGATGCCATTATTGGGCTGTGTCTGTACAGCTCTCCTGAGTCTCAAGCAGAGTTTATTCCATGTTTGGATGTCTGCAAGTGGTTCTCTCCGAGCCTTATTTCAATTTTCTCTTTGTGCTTTGCATTTGTTTGAAAATTGACGTTGCTTTACTGCTCTGCTGCTTTGTCATTTTTGGCATGGTGCATCGTTGATATATTGCAACCTACTTGGATGTTGGTGGTAAGAAAAGGTGGGCTAGGAATCCTTTCAGTAATAAAGGTAAATAAAAGGTAAAGATAATTGCAATAGGTGTGTGAAAAGCACCTTTTCTCCAAGTAACCACAAGTGTCCAGACACAGGACGGTATGAGTAAAAGGCTAGGTTTGAATATAATGCTAAGTTAAAACATGAACCTGCAATTCACTTACATAATGTTGCACTCCACCCTAATTTCTGAGCAGTGCAAGATATCAGGGGTCCAAGTTCTGTGTTTGCTTTGGAAATGAGGCACAGCAGAGACTGTGGTGTCTTTATGATATATGGTTTATTTACACACATACACAAACTGAGTCTGGATGGAAAGAGCTCAGAGCATTCACATTTCAAGAGGGTCTCTTGCTCCTCCCATGGGTATGGCAGGATTGGATCTAAGAACACATCAGCCATGCTCTCTGTCTCCTTGTTGCAGCCCACATGGGGCTCTTTGACAACTTTCTTCATCCTTGTCACAGCTAAGAGCCTGAAAAGGATTTCTCTCCAGACTACAGGCAGTGACCATTTCACAGGGGGAGGGGGTCCATTCCTAGCCCCCATACATGTCGGCAGAGCATGCATAAGCACTCTGCCCCACCCCACCCCATTACGCCTCAACCAAAGGACCCATGCGTCGGCGATCACACATCAATTGGATGCACCTAAAATGGACGCTGCCTGTACATTATTCAAAAACGGAAATCCTACACTAGAGGTTTTCAACCTTTTCGAGTCCACGGCTCCCTTGACCAACTACATTCTTTCCCCGACACCCCTGTGGGGCTCAGAAGCCCAGTTATGTCACCCCTTGCCTGCAGAGGTGGCAGCCTCTCACCCCTTTTCGAACTCCCTCCCTTGTGGAGTCTTCCCTCAGCCTCCTCTCTTCTCCCCTCTCCTTGGGAGTCCTCCGGGCAGCTGCTGCTGTCGTCCCTGGTCTCTGAGCACCCCCCCATCCCAACCAGAGGTGCCTCCTCACAATGCCCCACAAGGACTTGGGATTGTCTGTGCATTCTCATCTTGTGTTGATTGCAGTAGCCATTGTAGCACCACCCTGTTCTTTGTTTTATTATCCATTCCGAGCAGCAAGGGCTGATGGACTGGCTGGCTGGGCTCCCTCGCCTACTTGCTTGCTTACTCCACGGTCGCCTCAGCTCCTGGCAACCATCACCCCCTGGCCAGCCCCACAGGCACCATCCACCTGGGGAGCTTGTAGCCAGGGCTGCTGCAACAAACAGCTGTGCAAGCCCTTGGGAGGCAGAGACGCAAGAAGGCATCAGAGGAGGGAGGGAAGAAAGAGGGACAGAGGCCGGTGTTGCCCACGGCACCCTTGACCATCATTCAAGGCACCCCAGGGTGCCACGGTACGCTGGTTGAAAACCACTGTCCTAAATCCTTTTTGTCTTTGGCCACTAACACACAGCTGGAGGAAATTCCTGCCGTGCCCCTATCCCAATGACAGACGACACACGACGGCATAGCAAGGTCAAGCGCAACAAGCCCTAAAAGTAGGGAGAGGTGGGCAGGTGTTCTGAATGCACACACCAAAAGAGGAAGCTCTGGGTCACGTGTATGGGCATAAATAGGTCCCTTGAAGCGTTTAGACTGCGTCCCATTGGCCAGATTGTACCCAGCTTCAAGGGACCTACCAATCCGGTGTTGTGGCTAGCCAATGGTACCCACCCACAACACAGGGTGTTGGTTGTCCAGGTCTCACTGCAATACATGCCCTCTTTAAGGGAGGACCCGATTTGGTGATTTGCCTGTTTCACTTTCGGCCTTATTGCCAAGGGTGACGTCATGTCCTTTAAAAGCAAGATTATTCCTATTAAGCTATGGCAAGTTTCTTTCTGGAAGAAGAGCACATCGAAATGATTTTTCAGGCTGAATGAGGATTGTTTTGTGGAAGAATGGAAGCCTTTTCCAGAAAATTTTATGGCATGGTGAATTCGCAAGCAGGATTTGAACTATGAGCAACAGAAGGAACGAGAGATTATTGTAGGGTGGTTATTATATAAATGAGAGAAGATAGAGTGCCACAAGAGGGAGAAATTAAAACACCATGGAAAACGGGGTGGGAAGTGGGGGAGGGGCAAAGAAAAACTTAGGTTTTGGAGTGTACGTATATGTGATTTTTTTGGAAATTTAATAAAACGTAATAAGAAATGAAATGAGTTGTCAGGCTTCTTTTCCAAAATGCTACATCACTTGGTGCTTTTCTATCACACGCTGGATCTTAAAAAGAGAGTGGGGGGAAGGGGGGAATAAAAAGGAAGGCTGGCATTCATCTCGGTCAGCCTTCCAAGGTGGTTGGGCCTTGATATCTGTCCAGCCATGTCAGGCATCAAGGCCTGTCAATCTTGTCTGGTGTTGCCACCAGGCCTTCCCCCACATCCAAGCCCCAAATTATTGCTGGAGAATGTTTGGATCAGCACCAGTAGATGCTTTCTGTCTGGATGATAGATGCTTTCTGTCTGGATGATGCTAAACATATTGCTTTAAAACATTTTAAGTGCAGCCGAGCACTTTGCGATCTGACATTTCTTATCAGCTCCCACTGTTGTGCACTTACGGGCTGGACAATATCCAGCATGGTGTCTGTTTCACGTTGTCTCCCCCGGCGTTACAGACATATGGGAGGTTGGCCTGGGCCAACGTTAAGAGCCTCTCAACTTTCATTTTAAAATAACCCTGCAAAGATCGTAACCCAAAGTTCCTCGGGGGAATTCTGTAAGCCAAAGGCAAGTCTGAGAAGAATGACTTGCAACAGCAAACCCATCAACCGTCCTGGAAAAACCGGGGATATCCCAATTTGGAAACTGTGTTTTTGTGCATTTTTGGGACATAATCTCTTTCCCAAACCCAACCCCCAAACACTATCTTCAGGGGTCTAACCCGTACGGGAAAACTCTCTATTTGGGTTGAGATCAATGACCAGGGTTTCATTTTTTCCAGATACAACATATGGCTAATGTGTTAATAAGGGAACATGACCCTTTGAGAGAATGCATACCTTTTGAGATGTTTGTTTCGTCCTCAAGATTAAAGGGTGTATAGGGAAAGCTGTGCAGAATGCTGTCAGAATTAAATTTGATTCCAGGTGCTTATCAAGAGCAATGGCAGAAAGACAGACGTAACAATATTTCTGTTGTCGACTGGAAATGGATTTGGAACTTAGAGCACCATTAACTGTATGAACCTTAAAGAAAACTCTTATGAAGGGGGAACTCAGATGGTATTTCACCCCATTAAGAATGACCCAATTTTTTAGGACTCAAATATATAGGAAGGGTTAGTCTCACATCCATCTTGGAACCATTCCTGGGAACACATGCTCAAGTTCCAACCTTTTTTCGAGAAACGCTCTAGCCCTTTGGACACTAGGTGGCAACCACATAAATATACTTGATCGCTGGAGAGCTCTTAGATGCCTTCTCCCTCTTTCTGGGAAGTGTTGGTCTGCAATAAACCAGCCCAGCTCTTTCAGATGCAAAGATCTTTTGCTGCAAGCAACGGATTTTCAAACCTGGCTCCGATTCTAGTCTTGAAACAGATGTCTGGTGCCATGAGCAGTGCTTTCCTCACCTGCCTCCTTTATATTTTCATACCTGCAGGTAAGTGTCTTGTGATTCATGGTTGGTGGTGGTGGTGGGGCTCAGAGAGGTGCAGGACCAAACTTTGGCTTGTATGCGCTGAGCACTGGGTCTCCTGTCCATTCCTCCACTTTTAAAACTTTTTTTTTTTTTAAGGTTTGCATATGGTTCAGCTGGGCATGCCGAAATTCCCAGTGTGACGACAGCTGTTTGCTGTCATAATTTGCCCAGAGGCACTTGGTACCTTGATGCTAATTTGATTTGGGACCTTTGTGTCCCCTGGAGTCCTTGAAGCACTTAAGAAATGGCCCTGATTCATGGGTCCCCAGTGTTCTGTTCAGGGCTCATTCTAGAAAGCATGGGTCGGAGAGGTTTTCTGCTTGCCCCATGCTTTCTAGACCCTGGTCCACATGGTTTTTTGTTTGTCCCTCCACTTTCCCTGGGAAAACCCGCTGTTTACTGTTGAATCGGAACAAATGTCTACCTGTGCAAAGACCGATTATTCTGAATCAGTGGTAAATGGTGGGTTTTCCTGGGGAAAAGCTGTGTGGACCAGCTCTCAGTGTAGGAAAGTGGGAGGGAGGGCACAACGAGTGAAATAAGGACACACTCCATTCTCATGCCCTGTGAACAGAGCAAACAATATGAATCTTAAAACATTAGGCACTACTGCAGAGCCATGGTTTCAGTGTTGTTTCAAGTGCTCAAGCTATATATATCATTTATTGTTTTCTTATTTGACGAGGATTGGAATATAGGCTATTTCTGCTAGGGGTTACTTTTGTGCTTAAGCATTTATTTATTTATTTTGCTTTGTTATTAGGTTATTATGTTTTACTCAAAGTTGCCTTGGGAGACTTCCAGCCGTTAAAGGCAGCCTATAAATATTTCAAATGCATTAGTGGAATAAACAACACTTGCCTCCAGCCTCCCCCCAAATATCTTGCTTATTGTATTGATTGATTCTGATTCCTAGCATTACTTTGCCTCTGAGTGCTCTGCTTAAAACAACCGACACATTCCGCTAGTGGGCCTGAAGGTTTGTATATTGTTTTGCAATGCGCTTACATAGGATAGGTTCACCTTTAAGTTTTTCCCATATTCATAACCTAATCGTCACACCCCTTTGTATGCCGAGCCAGTTACTGTGCTCTGTAAGTGAGGTTTCCTGGAGATGCCACCTTATCAGGACATCCGTCCCACACAGTGTACGAATTGGGCCTTTAGTGTGGCAGTATCTGCCCCTTGGAATGCCTTCCCCTTGATTATTAAACAGGTGCCACTTCTGTTGTCTTTTTGGCACCTGCTGAAAACCTTACCCTTCCAGTGTGGTGTAGTGGTTAAGAGTGGTAGACTCGTAGTCTGGTGAACCAGGTTCGCGTCTCCGCTCCTCCACATGCAGCTGCTGGATGACCTTGGGCTAGTCACACTTCTGTGAAGTCTCTCAGCCCCACTCACCTCACAGAGTGTTTGTTGTGGGGGAGGAAGGGAAAGGAGATTGTTGGCCGCTTTGAGACTCCTTAGGGTAGTGATACAGTGGGATATCAAAACCAAACTCTTCTTCTTCCACCAAGTCTTTTCAGCTGAGAACTTTCCCAACTGCATTGGAATTGTTTCTAAGTTTTTTTAAAAACTAATTCATCACTTGTTGTTTGACACCCTGGGCTCCTTTGGTAAGAAGGGCAGGATATTTTAAAGAAGCTGACCTTTCAGTGCAGAAGCACCCATACTTTGAACCTCGCTTCTAATTCACATCAGGTGGGCTCCTTCACCGTACTCTTTCTGACTACTGCTAAAAAGATTTCTGTTTCAACAAGCCCACCTGGAACCACAGGACGCGGGTGGCGCTGTGGGTTAAACCACAGACCCTAGGACCTGCCGATCAGAAGGTTGGTGGTTCGAATCCCATTGCTTGGTCCCTGCTCCTGCCAACCTAGCAGTTCAAAAGCACATCAAAGTGCAAGTAGATAAATAGGTACCACTCCGGCAGGAAGGTAAACGGCGTTTCCATGCACTGCTCTGGTTCGCCAGAAGCAGCTTAGTAATGCTGGCCACATGACCCGGAAGCTGTACGACTGGACCTAATGGTTAGGGGTCCCTTTACCTTTACCTTTACCCGGAACCACAGAAAGTTGATTTGTGTTTCAATGTTTTGTTTTGTTCTTTTTTTAAAAAACTTACCGTGGATTTTAAATATTTTTGGAAGGTTTTATAAAGCTGTTTTAAACTCTTTTTATTGTTTTATTCTTTTTGTAAACTGCCTTGAGGTGAGGGTTTTTTTAAAAAAAAAACAATCAAGTGGTTTATAAATTTGATGAACTAAAATAACTAATATAAATATAAATAAAATGTTCCGTGGCTTTTTTTTAGTCCTGACAATTAAAGAAGCCGGCTGACACCTCTTTTCCTTTTACTTTAAGGGTTTTCCCTGGAGTGTTGGAGTTGTGAAACAACTGGAAGGAATTGCCAAGGGCAGAGGCAAACTTGCCCCATTGATTACGAAGAATGCGGTGTCCTTCAGTTGGAGAGGTCATTCGGTAAGGGCAAAGGGCCTGAATTTGTGGGGAAAGTTTGGAATTGTTTTGACTTTTCTCTTTCATGCACCTGGGCTGATTGGATCATGCAGGATAGGTACTCCTCATCTGCACCTTAAATTAACAACAGTATCATACCGCTTTAAACAGACTTCCTCTAAACAATCCTGGGAACTGTAGTTCACTAAAGGAACTGAGAGCTGTTATGCTTGAACAGCAGGACTTCCCCTGCTGTCCACCCCTAAATGTGTTCTGCAGGGTCTCCCAGAGTATGAATTGTGAAGGGGCAGGCAGAGGCAGATTTAGGAGAGCCTGACTTGTTTGCCTGCACCGGATGCTAAGCCAAAAGGGTGCCATAGGGGGTGGTTCCACAGTGACGTAGATTAGAAGATGAGAGGTAGTGGGGTTCCAAATTTTGGGACCACTGAAATTTGAATGTCCAAAATTTGCCAGGGCATGTATCTGCCAGGGAAAGGTAACTCCCCCAATCACCCATCAAAATTGGTTTAAACTGGTATCTTTGTTAATTGTATTGATGGTGATTTCTCTGTATTATTGCTATTTTATTCTATTTGCGTTGTTATTGTTAACTGCCTTGAACACCATTTGGTGGAAAGGCAGGGTACAAATTTAGCGAATGAATACAAAATAATAACTGCGCAGGGGGCAGAGGTGGGGGAATCCAGTGGTGCTACCTGGGGTTGATGGGAGTTGTAGTCCAAAGCATCTGGCAGGCGCCAGATTGATGGACAAAAGTGGGCTCGATGGACCTAACCGTAGCAGCAACCAGGTTCATTATAACATTAGGACAACAAGATGTTGAGCTCCATGGCCAGGAATTTTCTTGCAGCGGATACTTCTCTGCTGTATCAAACATCACCTCTCTTTTCCTATCCCTACAGGACAAAATAAGCAGACAACTGTGAAGAACTGCACCCAATCTAACAACTGTGACAAAGAACTTGCAGTTTTCAATATGGGCAAGAGGCGGACAATACTGGGCAAGATTTCGTGCTGCACAGCAGATGACTGCAAGAGCATTAACCCCTGTAGGTACTTTGACGCCTCCTTATCTCTGCCTGCTTACCATATTTAAGTTGGGGGGGGGGGCGAACAACTATCCAATGTCTCCTTTCTTCCACGCACACCTTTTCCATTTTAATCTCACTGGGCTTGTATCAGTGAATGGCTTGATCCAGGGTTTGCCGAAGTGGTCCTCAAGGGCACCAATATGCCCTCTGGTACCTACTAGGGCACCTCTCAAAACTCTACCATGCAGGAAGAAGAGAAGAGTTTGGATTTGATATCCCGCTTTATCACTACCCTAAGGGACGCGGGTGGCGCTGTGGGTTAAACCACACAGCCTAGGGCTTGCCGCTCAGAAGGTTGGCAGTTCAAATCCCCGCAATGGGGTGAGCTCCCATTGTTTGGTCCCAGCTCCTGCCCACCTAGCAGTTTGAAAGCACGTCAAAGTATAAGTAGATAAATAGGTACCGCTCCGGTGGGAAGGTAAATGGCGTTTCCATGCACTGCTCTGGTTTGCCAGAAGCGGCTTAGTCATGCTGGCCACATGACCTGGAAGCTGTATGCCAGCTCCCTCGGCCAGTAAAGTGAGATGAGCGCCGCAACCCCAGAGTCGTCCGCAACTGGACCTAACGGTCAGGGGTCCCTTTACCTTTAACTTTAAGGAGTCTCAAAGTGCCCAACAATCTCCTTTCCCTTCCTGCACCACAACAAGCACTCTGTGAGGTGAGTGAGGTTGAGAGACTTCACAGAAGTGTGACTAGCCCAAGGTCACCCAGCAGCTGCATGTGGAGGAGCGGAGACGCGAACCTGGTTCACCAGATTACGAGTCCACCACTCTTAACCACTACACCACACTGGCTCTCAGGAGAGGTTGTTTGCTGTTCCTCCTCATTTCCCGCTTCTGCTGGCTTAACTTCTTGTTCCTTGAAGATACATCCTAAGACATGGCTGCATTTCAATGGTTACCAGTAGGCTGGGCCTCCACTCTGTTCTGAACAGAGGAGAGGTGCAAAGAACTTCTCTCTGTGTGACAGTGGCATGCAAATTGTTATGTACTGAGTTGAATAGGATCCAAACTGCAGCAGTCTGATTGGTCCTAGAACAATAGGATTCAGAATGCAGCAGTCAGATTGGTCCTAGAACAATGCAGCAATATGATTGGTTGGCAGGAACCACCCAATCATGCTCCAGATAGAAGTGAATCCACAACCTGATTGGCTTACAGTAGAATTCCGGAATTAGCCAATCATGTGCAGCCCATTGTGTAAATAATGTATATAAAGCAGATACCTTGAGGGGACTTTCATTCATTCCTCCTCACCACTATGAGCTGAATAAAGAGCATGAAATCACTTTGCGACTCTGAGTATATTTCACTGGCGACGAAGGTGGGATCCCGCTGAGCTGACTGCCACACACAGCACCGCAGCACCGCCACCTGCCGCACCGCTGCCTCGCACCGTGTATCCAGGCTTCAGCTCCGGGACACAAGGAACTCAGAATGGCAACCAACAGCAGCTTCTCGCCGTTCAACCCAGCATCTGGAGACTGGGAAGCGTATGCCTCCCGTTTCACCTTCCTCCTAGAAGCCAAAGGGGTCACCGATGAAGAAGACGCCAAGAAGAGGGCGATATTCTTCAGCGTCTGCGGAGAGGAGACGTTTGAAATCGCCCGGGCTCTCCTTGCACCCGAAGACGTCGCTACTGTTCCATACAAAACAATAATGGAACAGCTGAAGGGGCACTTTTCGCCACAGCCCTCTGTGGTGGCTCGTCGAAATGCCTTCTATGCAAAGCGGCAAGCCCCTGGGGAAACCATAACTGGGTTTGTGACCTCTCTCCGCCAAGCTGCCCGGTTCTGCAACTTCTCAGAGCTGGAGAACATGCTTCGTGACCGCCTCGTCGGTGGCCTGAAGGATGAGAAGCTGCAACGACGCCTCTACGCTAAGAAGGACCTAACGTTCCAGGTCGCTCTGGAGGAGGCCCTGGCAACGGAAGCTGCCGAGAGGTCGACGCAAGAGGCACGGCCGAGCCAGCCGTCCCAACCGAGGGTCCACCACGAAGACCTCACCGACGACTCAGGATCCAACAGGGAGGAGGTGCACCGAGTACAGCAGCGCACTCAAGCAGCCCACATACCACAGCTGCCTCGACGAGAAGCAGGGAACTGCGCAAGCTGTGGAGACAGTCACGAGAGGAGGACCTGCCGTTTCCGCAACGCAGAGTGCAGGCAGTGCAGAAAATTGGGACACATCGCCCGGGTGTGTCGAGCTCGGCCCACCCGACGCCAGGCATCAGATGACCAATCCAAGAGCCCCAGGTCCCGGGGCCCAACACACCAAGGCAACTCGACGGAGCTCACGGACTTCCAGGTATACCAGTTGCCCCACCCCAACGTAGAGAAAATTTATGTAGAGGTACACATAGAGGGGGCCCCATGCCGCATGGAGCTTGACACGGGTTCAACTCTATCCATAATCTCGGCAAGGACCTTAAGGAAACTGTGTCCTACTGGGGGTCCCAAACTCAGGCCGGCCCCATTCACCCTCCGGGACTTCCAGAAACGTAAGGTCCCCACAATGGGGGTGGGGACCTTCAGGGTGCAATACCGAGGGCGGACGCGGCAACTGGACTTGCTTGTGGTCAAGGGCCCCTACATTAGCTTACTGGGATTGGCATGGTTTGGACCACTGGGGCTAGCCGTCACCGGGGTGAACCACACGAGCTTACAAGTGGACGTGGACGCCATATGCAAGGAATTTTCGGGGGTTTTTGATGGGAAATTGGGACAGTATACGGGCCCCCCCATTGCTCTACAGCTTGACCCCGCAGTACGACCAGTCAGGCTCAAGGCCCGCCGGGTCCCGTTCGCCCTGAAACCCCGTATAGACGAGGAATTGGACCGACTCGTGGAGCAAGGCGTGCTGGAGCCGGTGCCTAATGCCCCCTGGGAAACCCCAATCGTCACACCCGTCAAGCCGAATGGTTCGGTCCGCATCTGCGCAGACTACAAATGTACCATAAACAAGGCCCTCACGGCCCATGCATACCCAGTGCCAGTGGTCAGCCATGTCCTTGCCACCCTGGCTGGGTCGAAAATTTTTGGCAAGCTGGACTTGGCCCAAGCATATCAACAACTGCCAGTAGATGAGGCCACAGCAGAGGCACAGACGATTGTGACGCACAGAGGAGCGTTCAGAGTAAAGCGGCTGCAATTCGGTGTCAGCGTGGCACCAGGCATATTCCAGAATCTAATGGACTCTCTCCTTAAAGGGATTCCTGGCGTCACCCCCTTCTTCGATGATGTGTTGATTGCCGGGCCCACACCAGAGGAGTTTGAGGACCGCCTCCGCACCGTTCTGCACCGTTTCCAGACGGCGGGTCTCAAGGTGAAGCGGGAAAAATGTCTACTAGGAGTGCCTCAGGTGGACTTTCTGGGATTTATGGTGGACGCAGAAGGGGTCCACCCGACTGGGGACAAGGTACGGGCCATTTGTGATGCCCCAGCGCCCAAGAACAAGACTGAACTTCAGGCCTTCTTGGGACTATTGAACTTTTACCATTCCTTCCTTCCCCACAAGGCGGCAGTAGCGGAGCCCCTACACAGACTCCTGGACAAGCGGGCCCCTTGGGTGTGGGGCCAGCGCCAGGAGGCCGCATTCCAGGCAGTCAAGGACTTGCTTGTCTCAAACTCGGTCTTGGCACACTTCGACGAGAGGCTGCCGGTGGTGCTAGCATGCGACGCCTCACCCTATGGCATTGGCGCTGTCCTGGGACACCAACTCCCGGATGGAAGAGAGGTACCGGTGGCATACTTTTCCCAGACACTCAACGCAACCGAGCGGAACTACTCGCAAATCGACAAGGAGGGTCTGGCAATCGTGAAGGGAGTAAAAAAATTCCATGATTTCTTGTACGGGCGGCCCTTCACCGTGGTGACTGACCACAAGCCCTTGCTTGGCTTGTTTGCCTCCGAAAAGCAGACCCCCCAAGTGCTGTCTCCTCGTGTCCTCAGGTGGTCAATTTTCCTTGCCAGCTACCAGTATGCACTGATTCACCGCCCTGGGAAGGCGATGGGCCATGCGGACGCCCTCAGCAGGCTACCACTACCGGAAACAGGCCCCGACCCAGCACCTGCACAAGAGGTTATGAGCCTGGAGCTGCTTCCCGACCGCCCCATTCAGGCACAAGAA
This sequence comes from Podarcis filfolensis, assembly GCF_964270895.1. Lineage (NCBI taxonomy): Eukaryota > Metazoa > Chordata > Lepidosauria > Squamata > Lacertidae > Podarcis > Podarcis filfolensis. The sequence goes on along the minus strand of NC_139611.1, from coordinate 75,164,738 downwards.
GTTGCACACCATTCCAAGAAAGATAGGGTCATCTCCCGCGTCCTGGACTGGGTGTGGAGGGGATGGCCCAGCAGCAGCCCCGGGCCAGAATTCGCCGGCTACACAACCCGCAAACATGAACTGTCAGCCCACAAGGGGTGCCTGTTATGGGGAAGCAGGGTCGTTGTTCCCCAGCCCCTCCGCAAAAGGGTCCTCACAGCCCTACACGAGACACACCCAGGGGTAGTAAGAATGAAGGCCCTTGCCAGGAGTTATGTGTGGTGGCCGGGGATCGACGGAGAGATAGAGGCCTGGGTCAAACACTGCCAGGCCTGCCAAGAATCCCGCCCAGATCCCCCAAGGGCCCCAGTCCAGTCCTGGGAGTCCGCCCGAGCACCATGGTCACGCCTGCATGTGGACTTCGCTGGCCCCTTTCAGGGGAAAACATTCTTCATAGTGGTGGACTCCTACACCAAATGGCTGGAAGTCGCACTGGTACCGTCCACTTCTACGTCCGCAGCCATCCGGGTACTACGCAGGCTGTTTGCAACCCACGGGCTCCCTGACACTCTCGTCTCAGACAACGGGACTGCATTTACGTCAGGAGAATTCCAAACCTTCACAGCGCAGAACGCCATCCGCCACATCCGTTCGGCGCCATTCCACCCTGCCACCAATGGCCAAGCAGAACGCATGGTGCGGACCACCAAGGACACCCTTCGCCGCATGACGCAAGGGGATTGGGAGTACCGCCTTGCCACATTCCTCCTAGCACAACACAGCACCCCCAGCTCAACGACTGGCCGGAGCCCCGCTGAACTACTAATGGGTCGGCGCCTTGCAATCAGATTGGACCGCCTTCACCCCGATAGAGCTCAGGATGAGGTAGTGGTGGGGGAAGGCAGGAACCCCCGGACCTTCGAGGCCCAGGACCCAGTGTACGCAAAGAATTTTGGGGCAGGCCCAGCATGGGTACCCGCCACAGTCACCAGGGTCACTGGTCCCGTGTCGTACGAGGTGCTAACGGATGGGGGGCAATGCTGGCGCCGCCACTGCGACCAGATACGGCGACGATTCCCGGGAGAAAACCAGGAGGAGGAAAGGTCAGAGGAGTCCCAAGGGAACAGAGGGGCAGTGAGGCCCATAGAGCAGGAGGGGCCAGCAGGAGAGGCAGAATCAGTAAATACAGAGAGGACCCGCGAAGCCAAAAGGACACCGGAACCAGAACCACGACTGAGCGAGCCGGTTGCACCAGACCAGACAGGCCCATCACAGCCAGCATCCTTGGAACATGAGCCAGAACCTGAACCCCGGACCAGGGAACACCCCAGGCCGCAACGCACACGTAGGCCACCGGCGTACCTCGAGGACTATGAATGCGACCTCCCGGGCAGGACTGGAACTTAGAGGGGAGGGGTGTTATGTACTGAGTTGAATAGGATCCAAACTGCAGCAGTCTGATTGGTCCTAGAACAATAGGATTCAGAATGCAGCAGTCAGATTGGTCCTAGAACAATGCAGCAATATGATTGGTTGGCAGGAACCACCCAATCATGCTCCAGATAGAAGTGAATCCACAACCTGATTGGCTTACAGTAGAATTCCGGAATTAGCCAATCATGTGCAGCCCATTGTGTAAATAATGTATATAAAGCAGATACCTTGAGGGGACTTTCATTCATTCCTCCTCACCACTATGAGCTGAATAAAGAGCATGAAATCACTTTGCGACTCTGAGTATATTTCACAAATGTCATAAATAATAATAATTTGGTTGCAATGTCTTATCTTATCTCGGGTCTATCTGTCTCCTCTTTCTTGCAGTGCGTCCTAGAAAAATCGCAGTTAACGGATTTAGATGCCCGTCTTGCTATTCTGTGCACGGCGTGTGTGTGGAAGAGTCTATGGAATGTTCCGGAGATGAGTACTATTGCGCTCAGTTGTTTCAGACCCCAAGTACAGGTAAGTCATTCTGACGTGCTCAAGGTTATCCGATAAGAAACATCTCCCCTTCCCTGTGTATTTTCAACTTTACACATGAAGAGGGATTTGTTTGTTAAACCACTATGGGAATTGTAGGTCGGGGAAGGGGTGGGAATTGCCTCCTAACTATTCCCAGAATGGTTTAGCAAGCAACACTCTCCTCCCAGGGAACCCTGGAGATTGTAGCTCTGTGAGGGGAAAAGCTCTCAGCACCCTTAACAAACTACAGTTCCCAGAATGTCCCTTTTCACATCCTTGGGTAGTTTTGAAAGCAGCTTTCATATGCAATAGCCCACTGAGGGTTGCCACCTGTCCTGTATCATACAGGATTGTCCTGTATTTCAATGTAAAATGCTACATCCTGTGATGATACAGCTTTGTTCTGTATTTCAGGTCTTCTCTCTCTCTCTCTCTCTCTCTCTCTCTCTCTCTTTCTCTGCGCCAAGTTAGGGAACCTCTTCAAATGCATGTCTTTGAAAGGGTGTGTGAACAGTCATGTATGTAAGATCTGGGTAGCCAATCACAGACAGATTTATAAATTCATGTGTATGTGTGTTTACATGTGTGTGTACCAAATTCCAGAGGGGCCACCCTGTTAGGCTGCAAGAGGTTGCAAGAGATTGCTTTGAAGTCACCTCAGCACTGGATGGGGGGGCAAAATCGTCCCCCAACCACCCCGCCCCACCCTGTCCCATATTTTGCCAAAGCAAAGGTGGCAACCCTTTATTCTAGGCCTCTTCTGTCCTAGCTTCTCCACTTCCTGCATCTGCTTCTTGGCCAAATAGAATTAAGAATAACATCAGAGAATTGAAGCATTGAAAGAGGCCCCGAGGGCCATCTAGTCCAACCCCCTGCAGTGCAGGAATCATTTTGCTCAATGTGGAGCTCCAACCCACGAACCTGAGATCAAGAGTCTCATGTGAGCTATTGAGAGGGAGAAGAGTTTCAGGGCCCTTCCATTCTCCTGATGTTGACTGCCATCTCCTGAAATTCTCTCTGCAGGAGGGAACACTGTGACCGTCATGAAAGGGTGTGCAAACAAGGCTTACTGTGATCAGATGGAGAAGTTTGCCTCTGCAGCCAAGATGAGGTTACTTGAGACAAGCCATTGTTTACTAGCCTCCAGAGCAGCTAGCATCATTCCAGAATTGTTTGGACTTTTCCTCTCCAGCCATGCTGGGCTCCTGTTTGTGACAGGCCTTCCGTGATCCTTGCATGATAAACCTGAGCAATTTCTCCTTTCCACCCAGGCGTTATCCAGAACGTCGCCTTTTTGTGAAGAATGTAGAGCTAAGAGAGTCAAATCTTCCAGGAAATATTTTCAAAAGAAAGAGTGCTTCCTGTATATATAATATAATTTATTATTTATACCTTGCCCATCTGGCTGGGTTTCCCCAGCTACTCTGGGCAGCTTCCAACAAAATATTGAAATACAATTATTTTATTTTATTTTTATTATTTATATTTTGGAAGGAGAACGGACACACGTGTAGCATTTATAATGCTGCAGTTGATGAGGAAACATGTTTTGAATAGTAACTCCTTTGCTGCTGTAGTTCAGCGATGGGGAACCTGAAGCCCTCCAGATATTGTTGGACAACGATACAAATATTTATAAAAAAATCTATTTATGGACTGCTATTTCATTTTTTAAAATCCACAAAGTGCGTAAAACCATACAGTAAAAACATATGAAAAAGTTAAAAACAGACACCAATTAACCACTGTAGAAAGCTGTATTCTTAATTGCCTGCGTAGGCCTGGGGGAATTAGAAAGATTTCAGCAGGCGTTTAAAAGTTGGAAGAAAAGGCACCTGCTGAACTCTGTTGCGGTGTTCCACAAGGCTGGGCTGATGATGTCATCAAGCACACATTACAAACTTGGGGAATGAGCAACAACACTCATGCAAATGCAGAGGCGCCAGGTTGTCGGCCCCTCCCCAAGACTGAGGGGCCCCGGCATGTGGTGCGCATGTGTGACATCATGCATGCGCCATGCTTGCATTGTTGTGCTGTTGGGAGGAGGCTGAGCGCTCCGGAGGAGCCGGCTGCTGAAGCTGCAATGTTTGTTGCCTGATGTGTGTGGTGTCGCATGCGCACGACATGCGGCGAGCCTCCTCAACATGGAAGGGGCTCGGCCCACTTTCAACAAATATGGAGGGGGCCAAAGACACCTCGGGCCCCTAGAGTTGGTGTGCCTGTGCAGATGATCTCATTGCTTGAGCTGGGGATATAAGGGTTCAAGCGATTCCTGAGGCACCCTGGACCTAGGTTGATGGCAGGATGGGAAGGAAGGAAGGAAGGAAGGAAGGAAGGAAGGAAGGAAGGAAGGAAGGACCACCCAACTAACTAGTCACTGGGATGCTCTCTTAGGGACCATAGGATTGCACCTTTCACATATCTAATTGTCTGTCTGTCTGTCTGTCCCCAATCTCCACCCTGTTCAAAAATAAAACTTTCTAGGCCTGTGTAATGAGGTAATGAGCCACAATATGATGTGTGTATTTCTTTACATGCTTGCCTGTCACAATGCTGATTGTTGAAGTGCAAAGTGGAATCAGGAGCAGAGTTGCTTTTGCACTATCGTATATACAACTGTATATTGACAATTTCTTTCAGTCAAATGACTACATTGTAAATGTTAAGAGCATGCATCGGCTCTGCTTGTGGACTGAAATATTGTTATTTGTATTTCTAGCCTACTTTCTAGTCAAATGAATCCCAAAGCGGCTTACAAACAATAAACAGTGTTCGATACTCCCATTGTTGTAGGCGCATTTTGTGACAGGGAATTTCATTAGCGTGAGAGGTTTCTGACCTCTGGGCGCAGTACTGTGTCTAAGATTTCAGATAAAAACTGCAGAGTGAAAGGAAAGGTGGACCTTTTTTCTGCCCACTTCCATCTACTCTCTGAATCCTGGAGAAGAGACCCTCTTAAGAATATTAGGGGGGTGGACAGGGGGAAGGACCAGACCATGTGAAAAATGAACATAATATTTTAGCTGCAGTTCATTCATTTTCAGCTTTGTATTCTTGTTGTAACAAAAGTGCACCTAGACATTCCTTTGTTGCACCCATAACCTACATTTAAGGTGCCATTTAGCTCCTGGCTTTCATATCTCTGTTTCTAACACTGACAATAAATAACAGTAACAGAACAGAACATTGCAAGTACAGCATAAATCATGTAAGGTTCTTAACAAATCACTTGAAAAACAATCACAATCTGTAAAACACCATTAGCAAAGCAGCAACTGAAAAATAAGAGGTAAATTGAGTTGATTTGGTTGCCTTTCAAAGCGTGTGTCTTTTTTTGTAGAGAGAAATGAAAGTTGTCCATGTTAGGATGTTGAACCAATTCATAATTCTGCACCACTGTGCTACTGCTGGTGGCACTGTGAAATAGACTTAATCGTGTTTATTATCTAGGGTGCAATGCCATCATGATGAATCATGAAAGCGGATGAGAACTGGGAAAGCATTGCGTGCTATGCAGTACTTAAAAGCATTAAACAATTATGAGGAGCCTTATCCAAATAGAAAATAAGATTTCCCCACTTCCCTAGAGACCTTTCATCAATGGTTCCCTGCAGCTGCTCTGAAATAAACATTCAGACCCGAGACTTCATCTGTAGGAAGCTGTGGGGGTGGAGGGAAATAAAGGTGGAAAATCTGCAGAGCATTATTGGTCTGTAATGGGATATAAGGTCAAGAATGGGTAGGTCACTAAGCTATTTCCCCTTTGTTCCAGCCTGTTGGCAAGCAGTGCCAAGGATCCTTGCTTTGCCCCGGGCACTTGCTTAAGCAAAACGTTTCGATTTCCACCTTCTCTGATCTGATCTGCTCTGATGTGAATGAAGCAGAGCTGTGGCTGCAGTGGCAGTTATAGAACACCGAAGATGGAACGTCCAGGACAAAATGGAGCATTTGCCATAGCTGAGCGATGATCTTCCAGGCTGAATGAACCTCAACAGAGGATAACAGGACCTTAACTGCTGTGGTGTCCCAGCATTTTGGAGAGTCGGTTGAGATGGACAGTCCTTAACGCAACATGTTAAAGCAAAAGGTCTTTTCTTAATTGATATATGGTATACATATATGGGGGATGCGCGTGGCGGTTTGGGTTAAACCACAGAGCCTAGGACTTGCTGATCAGAAGGTCAGCGGTTTGAATCCCCGCGACGGGGTGAGCTCCCACTGCTCGATCCCAGCTCCTGCCAACCTAGCAGTTCGAAAGCACGTCAAAGTGCAAGTAGATAAATAGGTACCGCTCTGGCGGGAAGGTAAACGCCGTTTCCGTGTGCTGCTCTGGTTCGCCAGAAGCAGCTTAGTCATGCTGGCCACATGACCCGGAAGCTGTATGCCGGCTCCCTCGGCCAATAAAGCGAGATGAGCGCCGCAACCCCAGAGTCGGCCACAACTGGACCTAATGGTCAGGGGTCCCTTTACCTTTTATACATATATGTATACACAGGAGCACATCTATACTTGTGCACACCCCCACTGGACACCACACCATGTGATTGGACGTCACATGCATTGCTCCACCTACTTTTGTCTGTAGCCACTCCCATTACCGCTCATCAGGGAAGGTGACCCTTAGATTTTTTAAAAAAGCATCTCAGCCCCTGTTCTCTAAAGGGACTTCCCAGATTTGTGCTGCTGAAAAGTCCTGGACCTAGTCTGCTTGGAGCAATAGCCAGTGTTTGTCAAGGTTAGAGCAGACCTACTGAAATTAATGGCTATGAGAAACTTCCAGGAAGCCTCTACAACAGCTGCGCGGATGCTACTTGCCCAAAGATGGAAGGAGGACAAATTACCTATAAAAGAAGAAGGATTGAGAAAGATGATAGACTATGCCAAAATGGTGAAAATGACCTGGAAAATCAGAGATCAAGAGGACAATAAATTTAATAAAGAATGGGGAAATTTTATAAGTTACTTGAAAAAAACACTGTAAACAATTAAAAACAATGGCAGTATTTAAAAAAACAACACCTGCAATAAAGGGAGAATTAGGATAAAAATGGAGTTTTAAGAAAATACGGAAAATATGGTACAATACAGTTTGAAAAGAATACCCAGGGAAACCATGGAGGGGGGAGGGACAGAAGTTCTAGGATTCTGAGAATCCTATTTGGAAAACAATTACGATTTATGTGTGGTGATAATTGTTAAAAGTGAAAATGAATAAAATAAATAAATAAATGCACTGCAATGAAGAAAAATAATGGGGGTGGAGGGTGGGAGAGAAACTTCCAGGCAGCCTCTGCTGAGCTCTCCTGGACACAAGTAGTAAGTTGCTCCCTCTAGCGGCCAACATCTTGTCCCAGAAATAGCTGTCATTCTAACAGAAGGGCTCATCCACATTCCATTTGCCTTGCTGCTTCCCCCCAGGAAAACCTGCAGCTTACCTCTGAATTGGAACAAACAGCAATCAGGCTTTCTGTAGGTGGCCATTTGTTCTGATTTAGAGCTAAGGAATGAAGGAGAGCAGCAGGGTGAAGGCAAAAGCACAGGACAAGGGGGAAACCTCTCGAATTCTTTCTAGGCGGGGGACAAGCAGAAGTGAGGACAAACCCTAATGTGGATGTTGTCCAGTTTGGCCTCCTTTGTAAAGCTGCTATTGCTGTGATGATATTACTGCAACTTGGGCTGAGTCCCTTTGATGGGGTGAGAGGGCAGCAGGGCAGAAGGCAGGGAAAGTGTTTGGCCACTCACATTCCCTTTCCAGAAAGCGTTTCTCTGCTTTGTTCTGTAGAATGGCCCTGGCATAGTCAGAGACACCATTGCACCCCTGTGGTTTGAATCTCAGCCTTGGGCTGGAATTATGAACACTCCTCTGAGTGTCTGCCTCCTTGCGATCTCCATAGTTGTGGGTGAGCATATTCGGCTCCTTGAGATGGGAGGTCTTTGAGATCTTTTTTGGTTGGGGGTTGCTGACAATACCCAGCTTGTGTCAAAGAGCATCAGCAGTGGCTACTCCTCTCACCTGGCACAGGAATGAGCGTCCCTGCTGGTGTCTTGCAGGTGAAAATGATGACGTGCCTGTTCAACATGCCTGTTTACACATTAAATAATTTAGAGATGACATTTCTTGGCTGTGAACCTCTGGCTAGGTTTCATCTCTCTCTTGTGGCCTGTTTTGAGTTCTACTTTGCTTTTTTGCTTTCCGACCTTTTAGTTCACCCTCCTCAAAAATGTACTTCAAATCTTGGGGTTCCCCAGAATATGCTGATACCTCCCCCTTGTTTCTCAGTAACCCTATTCTTGCTATGCAGCCATTACCCATCAGCAACTATGTTTGCTGTTAGAGGAAGTGACAAAGTCATTTTCTGGCTACAGAGGCCCCCAAGAAAGCTGCATTTAAAACAATGACGTTTAAAGCAAGCAAAGGAAGCCCGCTTTGGGTAGACTGGTGCTAAAAAGATGTTTAAAGTAATTCCCTAATTCCATAAACTAGCTGGAGGGTCACCATCTGCTTGGCTGAGAAGGCAGACTCCTGGCAGCAACCATTCCATCAACTGAGGGAGGAAGAGATGGGAAGCAGGGCTGTTCCATCGGTCCAGTTGAAAGACCCGCAACTTTTGGTTCCTTAATTATGATCCTTGAACTGTTTCCATCCCAGCTGGTCACCAAAAGAGCATGTAACAAAGAACAGGCAACTGAACTAGATTTCCTTCTTCCTCCTCCCTTCCCATCTCCTTTTGCTTCATGTCTTTTCAACAGTGTCATGTAGGGTTGCCATATTTTGAAGAGCAAAAATGAGGACACATTTGCCGACTTCTACTTTTAACTGTGGATTGCTATGATGACTCATTTTACATATCCATGAACAAGAGGGTGTGTCTTGGAAAAAGAGGACATATGGCAACCCTAGACTGAGGGCAGGGGCCATCTTGTTTTTAACAGATCTATAAGCCCCTCTGGAAGCCTCTTTTGCCCAAGAGGAGCAGGCTAGTTGTTGCTTTTTAAAAAATGAATCAATAAACTCAACAATGAAGAAGGCCATTTCTCCCAGTACCTCAGCATCAGAGGTAGGATGGAACCCTGGTAAAGGCCCTCTAGTTACTAAGACAGTAGATAGGCAGATGCAAGCAGACATTCAGTTAGGCTCTCAGGTCTAAGAACTCCCTGTTTCCCCTGCACTTTAGAGGATTCTACACTGGACGAGAGTTGTAGCAACAGCAGTGGGACCTGTACTGGTTCTACAGCGCTTTGTTCCATTGGTTTTGACAAACTGTGCACCCTTCAATTAGAGAGCACAGGGGGTAAGCATGCAAGACACACATTCAGAAACCACCCCAGTTTTCCCTTCTGTTGGCAGATATAGCTTGATGATCTATACCAATCACTCTTCAGAGTAAAGTATTCCTTCTCCGTGTTGGCACCCCTGCAGATATTAATATTGCACAGTTTGAAGTGACTGGAAGCATAAGAACAGACTCTTTTTGGAAGAAATCATTGTCCAAACCCATAAAATTTTTATGCAAAGTTTGCTTACAGAACTTTCTTCAGAAACATAGCAAAATACAGTAAAGGATACATCCAAAATATCCATAAGATTTTGTGCAATGTCCAGCACTGGCTCAGTATCTTCTTAGAAATAAGAGATAATTCCAAAAATCCGAGCTGTGTCTCTTCCCCACTTCTAGCCTGCTCTGTATTCTGCCTAAGTTCATGCAGATTCTTGGAGAGATTCATTTACATCCTTACTCTCAGAGAGCTCAAGAGAAAAAAACCCAGCCACCACCCTTCCAAGATGGCGAATTTGCAACTCAATACCTTCACCACATGATCAAAGCTTGCAACACTCACATGTTAGATGGCAGAAAACAACAAGTACAGTTGTACCTTGGATCCCAAGCACCTTGACAGTCCAATGTTTGGGCTCCCAAATGCTGCAAACCTGGGGTGCAATTCTCAGAGTCGGGTAGCAAGCGATCCTACTTTGCAGAGAACTCTGGGAATTGCTACTCTGTCAGGAGAACAGGGGTTTTCTAACAACTCTCAGGACTACAGTTCCCAGAATGTGTTGGGGGAAGCCTTGACTTATTCGGATTGGCATAACACTGTCTTAAATGCATAATGCAGATGAGGCCTTAGTTCAGTATCACCCGCTGTACCTGAATGCACTCTAGACTTTCACTTCCCCCCAGTATACATATTTTAATTTCCCTCTCTGCCCCATATTGTCATGACCTGATTTTTACTGGACTCCTTTCTTGGATTACTGGGTTGGAGGTGGAGCTTGTCAAATGCTAAGACTTTACCCTCATTAACCATTTTAATGAGTTGGTCATATGGATTTGAATTCTGTGGTGGACAACATCAAGTGAGAAAAATGCTTCCTGAACTACAAATGCTGCGTACATCCAACACTCCCGTCAGTGACTGAAATAAATTGATTCATTTATATAGCCAAAGCACGTGGTTCTGCCCGCCCCCATAAAAGAATCCTGGGAACTGTAGTTTGTTGAGGATGCTGGGATTTGTAGCTATCTGACAGGCAAACTACAGTTCCCATGATTATTTTGGGGAAATAATGTGGTTTAAATATATGGGGTGTAAATGCTGCCTTTGTCTCATGGCTAGATTTACTGGATAAGAAACACCTTCCCTTCCCCTCTCTTTTCTGTGTAGTTTTTCAATTTTGCATTATTCTCTCTATATGTGTGTGTGTGTGTGTAAATATCTGTGATTGGGTTGAATGACAGGTGATCTAGATGATCCCAGGGCTCTCAGGGGGCAAAGCTGTGTCTTCCTGGGAAAAGGTAAGAATCCCTACCTCGCCTCTCCATCCTTCCCAATGATCTTCCCCTTGAAGCAACACTGTACAGAATGGAATCCTAGGATTCAATCCTGCAGGGTGCAGAATGCTGCTCCTTTGTGAAAGGTGTTCCCTGCAGAGAAGGTGGTTGAGTGTGAGCATCACCACACAGGTTGGACTCTTCCGTTCACCAGCTGGAAGGAACCTAAGGACTCGATTCTGCCGGGTACATTCCCATATATATATATTTGAAGACTTTATAAATCACCTTTGATTTTGAAAAGAAAGGTGGCCTTTAATGCTTTTTATATTTTCCTAGAAGCACCTTTTAAAGACATATTTAAATAAAATCCATCTTTTTATTCCTGACTAGGCAGAAACACACATACAGAATCATGTCATTTTAAATAGTCACAATGGCACATACTGCCCTAAATCTGCCTTTGCTGTGTTATTCCATCTCTGCTTTGTTCAAATTTCTGCTGTTGTGTAAAACTGCCAAATAAAAACCTGCCTTCTCTTTTGTTCCCCTCTTCTGACTTCAAGCAAATTCATGACTGTTAGGCAGTACTGTAAATTCTCCAGGGGGTGCTGCATGATGGCAGCCTTACATTCACACACACACACACACACACACACACACACACACACACACACCCTATGCCTCTTCCACTAAAAATGGAGTATCCCTGCTAGTTAGGGTTTATCCAGACTTCCTCTTGTGCCACAGCATTCCACATTTTAGCACTCAGTAGGGAGCAAACAGCAATTCAGCTTTTCCTCGGATCAACATTTTCTTCTGATTTATCGCTAAAGTGTGGGTTTGCCCTGGGAAAGGAGTGGGGCAAGGGGGAAACCACTTGGACCTGTGTTTTTCAGGAAGTGAGGATGATCCCTACGTCCCTAGGAAGCTGCCTTAAACTGAGTCTGACCACTTGTGCATCTAGCTCAATACAGTGGTACCTCGGGTTACATACACTTCAGGTTACAGACACTTCAGGTTACAGACTCCGCTAACCCAGAAATAGTACCTTGGGTTAAGAACTTTGCTTCAGGATGAGAACAGAAATTGTGCAGCGGCGGTGCAGCGGCAGTGGGAGGCCCCATTAGCTAAAGTGGTGCTTCAGGTTAAGAACAGTTTCAGGTTAAGAACGGACTTCCGGAACGAATTAAGTACTTAACCCGAGGTACCACTGTATTGACATATTGAGCGCTCCAGGGTTTCAGGCAGGGATATTTCCCTGCCTTACCTGAATCTGGGACCTTCAGAACAGATGTTCTACCACTGAGCTACAGCTTCTTCCCAAAGAGCTTGGATCGCTCCGTTGGTTAGAACGTGGTGCTGATAATGCCACAGCTGCAAGTTCGATCCCCATATGGGACAACTGCATATCCTTGCTATTGCAGGGTCCCTTTCCAACTCTACCAATCTACAGTTCTATGAATTCAATCCAGTGGATTTACTTTTTTATTCCTACCTTTTATAGCTTTTATATACCAATTCCATAAATACAAATTGTAGAAAAGCAAACACACACATACACATAACTTATATAATTATGTATATATAAAAAACTGGCTTCTGTTTACCTAGGAAATTATCTTTCCCCACATAATTAAATAAGCACAACATAGATTCGGGTTTGAGATTTAATTGGGAACATGTCATAAATTATTATTCCCCCCTTCCAAAACAATTACTTTTTTACATGTGCAGCACCACACATGAAACAGTCTCCCCTTTTCCGCTGGCAAATCCAAAATTTATCTTCTCTTATATTATATATTTGAGTCTCCAGATACCCACTATGCCCCTTGTCGAAGGGCTCACTTACCCTTGACCTATGAGGGGTCTGAGAGATGTTTCTTTTGTCCCACCTTTTGTCCCTAGGAAAACCTGCTGTTTACCACTGAATCTGCACAAATGCCAGTGGATTAACATATGTTCTGATTCAGCAGTAAGCAGTGGGGAAGTAGTGGGGCAAAAGAAAAAAAATCTCATGGACCCATGCCTGGAAATCAAGGGACAAAATGGAATAAAACACACGACAAACAGAAGTGTAGATGACCCCTAACAGTAGTATTTACGTTTCTCCACATCAATGCAGTTAACTAACATTGTGATCCATTCAGTTCCCTCTCAAGCTTCATTCCTTGCATGTATTTCAATGGAGCCACGTCATGTTAAATGGCATTTGAGTCCCATTATTTCCTATGGGCAATCTTATCATTCATTTTAGTGCATCCCCACCTAGTCTCCAACGACAGTTCATCTATCAGTCTTGGCAGGGAGGGAGCAAATGGCTAATGAAAGAATTACCTCTTGCAACCAGTTCAGAGCCAGATCATGAATCGCCTCCAAACTTCACCCCCCCCGTTCCCCCCTTGGTACCTCCATTAAATTTATTCTTTCCCATCAACACACTATCCTAAAAGCAGAGTAATGGGGCTGCATGCGTCCAATGTGCTTGCACAAAGCTTACACAGAGGTAAGATGAAGTCCAGCCTATAGGGAGCGTTTGTTCCAATTTGTTTTGCAGGAAGGTTAGACTTCAATGACAAATCCAAATCAAGGTTTGCATTTGCAGCGGTTGGTGATACATCTTCCCCTTTATTCCCCTTTGTTCCACATCTTTTCCACACCACAAAACGTCCTCAAGAGAGAGTAGATTTGTTGCGACAGAACGCTTTAATCCACTTTCACTGGGCAATTTCTGGGATGTGATCGAATCCCTCTTTGCAAAGGACTGATAGCCTGGAGGCAATCCTAGAGGAGGCGAAGAGCGATGAAGGAAAAGGCAGTGGAGATCTCCAGCTCGAAGTGGGAAAGAGGCAGAAGAAGAACCTGCAGCCTTCTCTCACACGTGATCCCACCTCTCTCCTTCCTGCTTTAGACTCTGAAAAGCAAACTCTAAAACACCCAAGTGTAACATCCACAGTTGCAACCGCTTCTTGTCCACATCGGTGATTTTTCAAGCTGCAGCTGCCTCCCTCTCCCTCTCTTCAGATGGCAGTGACGTCCAGACAGGAGGAGGAAGGTCTTTAAAATAAGGGAGGGAGGATAGGTGGGAAAGAGGGGGGTGGGGGGAAGCACGGAATCATAGGAAAGCTACAGCAGAGGAGGGGGCAGGGAATTCACTCTCACGCCTGCTGTTTCTGAGATTGAAATTTCTAAAGCTGATGAAGAGTCTAAGAGAGGTAATAGGAAGCGAACATGGGCTCCATCCACACACAAAAGCACTGGAACTCCTCCAGAGAAAGCATGTCTCCCCTTCCCCTTTTTAATAACTTTCCAGAAAGTAGTAAATAACAATTAAAACAATCTTTTCCTTCAAAGAAGTTTTTTGGCTTGTAGATGGCTGTTTTATTGCACTGGTTTTTGGCTGCTTCTTTTTTAACCACTTCAGCTTCTTTGGTTTATCAGAGTCACTCTGCTGCGGATGTTTCTTCTTTTCTTTTTGTATCCTGTGGTGTTGTAGCATTTTAATGTATCTTTGATGTTGTAAGTGATGCTTGAAGTAGTTCATCTGGGGTTGGATTTTTATGTGGGCCCCTTTCCGCTCTTTGTGAGACAGGGTAAGGTACAAATGTTTTTTAAACAAGGAAGGAACTGAACAGACCTGACTTCAGCAGAACCCAGGGTTCAAACCTGTTCTCTGAACGCAGCAAAATCTGCAGATCGACTATGGAGACAGGAAGCCTCTTGGATATTTTGTTTGCTGATGCTCCTTGGACCCAATATGTCCAAGCCCCCTTTTACTCAGGGTTTATGTTCCAAGGCGCTGCACATTTAAGCGAAATCTTGTATATTTGAAGAATTAAATGGCCTCGGTCCAGTATACCTGAAGGAGCGTCTCCACCCCCATCATTCTGCCCGGACACTGAGGTCCAGTGCCAAGGGCCTTCTGGCAGTTCCCTCGCTGCGAGAAGCCAAGTTACAGGAAACCAGGCAAAGGGCCTTCTCGGTAGTGGCACCCGTCCTGTGGAACGCCCTCCCACCAGACGTCAAAGAGAAAAACAACTACCAGACATTTAGAAGACATCTGAAGGCAGCCCTGTTTAGGGAAGCTTTTAATGTTTAATAGATTATTGTATTTTAGTGTTTTGTTGGAAGCCACCCAGAGTGGCTGGGGAAACCCAGCCAGATGGGCGGGGTATAAATAATAAATTATCATTATTATTATTACTAGTGAAGAAGCCTGCAAACACTCCTTTCTGCCCCTTCCCCCTTCCAACCCTTTTTGTGACTTTTTTGTGACATTATCAGGTCACTTCCGGGTTTGGTGTGATGCATGTGTGTGCAGTCACACACATATTGAATGCACGTAGATGGGGGTTGTCATCTGTATAGCACTTATGGAACATTTGTTGTTACTCTCATTGATTATATATTGGTAATTCTTTATTGTGGTTGAACTGTTTAATTATTTGCTGATGATTCATTTTACTCTTTACTATTAGATTCTGATGGATCTTTGAATGTTGCTATGTTTGATAAAAGTTGTTTATTTTAAAGATATTGTGACTTTTATATTGGGTCAGATGGTTACTATTAATGTTTGATGTTTTATTATGTTTATGTCTTGGAAGCTGCCCAGAGGGGCTTGGACATCCCAGCCAGATGGGCGGGGTATAAATATTAAATAATAATAATAATAATAATAATAATAATAATAATTATTATTATTATTATATCATTTGCGTTATTAAGAGTAGTGACGTAATCTCCCATCTCAGCCACAGCAGCCACAAGGGAGAAATAATCTTAACACTTGTTAAGGAAATGCCAAAACTTCGGGTTTCCCAAATAAGTTAGGAACTGGTCTTGTGGGTCAGGGGTGCCAGATCCTGCCCCACTTTGTGGGTGCCCGACATGGGCCTGTGACATCATACGCATGGCACGTGTGTGATGTCACACAGTAGGAGGAGGCCCAACTAAGTCCGTCATGGCCATGGGAAAGCCCAGCGAGGCCCATTGTGGCCTCCAGAAGGCTTGTTGCAGTCAGAGGCTCCCTACCACTGCTATAAATTAATACGTAGCAATGAAAACAGAGTTTAGACAGGAAACATATTTTCCTGTTGCATGTTAGTAACAGTTCCTCAGTTTCCTCCTAAAGTGATGGTGGTTTTGGTCTCTGTAAACATTTGGAAAATGTCGCGACATTGAATAGAACAATATTTCTTTATTTCCCTCTAATGTCCTTCTTGGAAAAGCTGCTGTGACCTTACTGTTACTCACCCTTTTGGTTTTGAGAACTGGGAAGAGAATGGGTGTAGTATTGTTTAAGGCAGGCTTCCTCAACCTCGGCCCTCCAGATGTTTTGAGACTACAATTCCCATCATCCCTGACCACTGGTCCTGCTAGCTAGGGATCATGGGAGTTGTGGGTCAAAAACATCTGGAGAGCTGAGGTTGAGGAAGCCTGGTTTAAGGTTCCTTCCTCGTTCTGAGAAGTGTTTCTCTTTTCTTCTGCAAAACTCCCCAGTTGCATAAGAATCAGAGATGGTAGCCTACAGTCAGTGTACCAAGGGTTTTAGAACAAATTTTTGAATTTGGAGAGGTAGCAGGTTTCAGACTTGACAAAAATAAGACAAAAACAAGGCAACAGACTATTGCCCTTATTTCCTGTTTGCAGGCTTCCCATGGGCATCTGATTTGCCTCCAAAGATGCCTCAGGTAGATGAGTCTTAATTTTCTTGAGTGAGGGGTAGCCCCACAGTCTGAGTACCTCTGGGCCAAGGGTAGACAACATAATGCCCTCCAGATGTTGCTGGCCTCCAACTCCCATCATCTTTGATTGTTGGCCAGGTTGGCTGGCTGCAGCTGAAGGGTTTTGAAGTTGTTGTGTAGACACTCGATTCACTTTGAGCTCTTTATTCTGGAGAGTAATCTCTGATCTCATGAGAGCGAGAGAGCCCTCCAAACACCATCCAGAGCACAGCAATATTTATACATTGCTGATCGCACGAAGCACAGAGACTTCCTCAAATATAACATGGAAAGTTTGAAGCAATATTTCAGCATGTTCCAAAATAGATGCTCGTCCTTTAAATTCAGCTTGCATAGCAGTTTCTGCTGCTGTTACTGGCAGTTGGGGGTAAAACATGCTAGAATATTTTTGCCCAACTTTTATTTGTAGCTAAGCAATACATGGATAATCAAACGCCATCCTTACCGTCCATTCCGTGTTACTTTCACTTCTCTGATTGACTAAGGCTAGGTTCAATATCCTTGATCCTTAATTCTGAGCCAAACTTTATTGATTTCTCTAACAAAGTCTAGCAATATCTGGAGGTATAGGAGCCAACTCCAAAGGGTCAAGGTCCGTTTGACCCCCCCCCCCATTAAAATATCTGAGGGGGCTGCCTCCCCCCCCCAAGTTGATGGGCATTGCCATTCAAATGGTGTGTGCGCACACCGTGTTGTCTTGTGGTTGATTATGTGGAGTGAGGATTACCTACTTATTTATGCTACAATTGCCACATAATATTTCTTCTGCATTTGTAATAAATTGCCTTTTGATTGTGGCAGCACCTAAATTCTAGAACTCCCTGCTGATTGACATCATGCAGGCACCTTCACTGTGCTCTTTTCAGTGCCTGCTTAAAAAAATTTTTGTTTAGGCAATCATACTCAGATATGTAGAATGTTGACACATGTGTTAATGTGGGTGTTTAGGTTTAAGTGTTTTTAAATGTTTCAAATACAGTGGTACCTCGGGTTACATACGCTTCAGGTTACATATGCTTCAGGTTGCAGACTCTGCTAACCCAGAAATAGTACCTCGGGTTAAGAACTTTGCTTCAGGATAAGAACAGCCCCATTAGCTAAAGCGGTGCTCCAGATTAAGAACAGTTTCAGGTTAAGAATGGACCCCCGGAACAAATTAAGTACTTAACCCAAGGTACCGCTGTACTTGATGATTTCATTGGTTTAGTCTCTTTGACAGCTTTGAGGGTGATGTTTCCCTTTCTTCCAATCACGTTGTATATAAATTTTACGAAATAAATAGATTCCATCCAGTTTTGCCCCTGACCACTGTTGGCATGCCCTGCACCAAAAAAAGTTTGCTTATAAGGAAATGTGGCTTTCAGACTGAAAAGGTTTCCCCCCACCTTGCTGAATCTGATCACCACACAAGTTCCTGCTGACGGAAGCAAGGAAGTGATCACACCTTGAGCTCCTGAAGGAGTGCCTCTCTCTGAACATGCAAGTCTTGTACCAGTGAGCACCAGAGCCTAACCTCCTATTTGTCTTCATTTTTCAGGGTGCTTCTTCCAGTCAAAATGTTCCTCAAATGCACCAAGGTGCTGGATTCTTCAGAGCTGCTTCTCTGCAGGCAGACTTCGTCGCAAAGCAACAGGGCAGCCACTGCAAATGAGAGAATTTATAATAGGGGCACAGCCCTGTAATCACAATACAGTCATACCTCGAGTTGAATGTGCTTTGGGTTGAGCACGTTCGAGTTGTGCTCCGCGCAACCCAAAAGTAACAGAGCGTGTTACTTCTGGGTTTCGCCGCTCGCGCATGCGCAGATGCTCAAAATGACATCATGCGGAAGCGGCGAAATGCGACCCGCGAACGCGCAGACGCGCCGTCACATCTTGTGGATCCCGTTCGCATGCTGAGGTACCACTGTACTAATATATCAAATGATACCTGAGGTACAGGAATTGATTCCTATTCCCTTACAGATTAACCACGCAGGTGCATAATTTCAATTTACCTTATACAAGGTGATAAGCAGGCAGAAATATTATTCAGCTACCTCTTTTCTGACTGACTCCATTCTACTGGTTCTAAACCAACTCATTTTGGGGGCTATGTCCACAGGAAACATGTTGACCTTTCAAAATGTCCTGCCTTGCCCTCCAGCCAAGAGAGTTGTGTGCATCCTTGAGTGCTGCCTCCCAATGGTGATGGAGGTAATTAATGATCTGTTGCATTCTTGGAGAGTTTCCAGCCTTCCCCAATATGGCACTGTTCAGTTGTTGTTTGACTCATCTCCCCCTGACCATTGCCATGCTGGTTGGGATTGTTGGAGTCCAATAACATCTGGAGGGCCCAAGGCTGAGGAAGGCTGCACTGTTAGGTGAGAGGTGAAGGAATGTCAGGGACCGTGCTGAGGAGGGCTGCACTGAGGAGGAATGGTGGGGGAGCCACCCCTCCCCCTCCCCCTGATTCTGATCCTGATCCTGAATCTTCCCAGGAGCAGGGGGACAGTATAGATTTGGAACAGTAGTTTGCAGAGGGGCAAAGTTCAGAAGGCAGAATCTGGGAAATGCTGGATGGGGAACAACTAGGAGATGAAACACTGGAAGAGAGAGGGTTAACAGATTCACAGTCATTATACAGCATTCTTCTGCTCTCCCCAAGGTTGAGAAGAGCTCAGAAAATCTCAGAACAGAAAGCGCAGAGGGTACAAGCTCAGATTACAAAATGCAGAAGTAGATTAATAGAGACGGAGGTGGTGTGAACCTTAATTGGGAGCACCACCATTCTAGGAGACGTGTCTTTTATTCTCTCACTGTGATTATTAAAGATTCTAACTGGTAAGATGTTCCTTTTGTTTGATCCTTTCTTTACTGCCATGGGGGAGGAAGCCAATTCCCCGAAGCCTGACAAGGAACTTAGAAGCTGACCAATGTACCTGGCGATTGGTCAGCTATGGGTCAAGGGTATCTCTGTACACTGGATGGTATTTACCCAATGTGGGTGAACCCTGGTGGGTTTAACTGGCAGTGGTACACATGATAGGCAACAGTAGCACTTCAAGCAGTGTCAAGCAGCTTGGGCAGACAACTAAAATTTCCCACAAATCACTGGGTTGAGGCATGATGCCTCAGAAGCATTGTGGGAAATTTAAACAGCAGCTCTCAGCATCCCCCCCACCCTACCTAAAATTATTTGAGAGTACCAGGATACAAGATGCTCCAAAAGGCTTTCTTCTCTCTCTGGACTTTGCTTCTTCCGCCACGTCTTTGATTCCATTCTCTGATTGGCTCAAAAACCTGGAATATGATTGGCCTTCTGCCTCCTGGTGCTTCTAGAATCTCTACAACAGGGGGTCCTAAGCTGTGGTCCATGGACCAGCCATGGTCTGTGAGTTTCATTCAGGTGGCATGACTTTGAAAATACAATTAAGAATCATACAGTGTTTGCCACAGCACTTTACAATTGCTACAACGGATGAAAAAACCATGGCCATCAGTAATTTTCAAGAAGTCCATCCACTGCTCTAGAGAGCATGGGGTGGGGTGAAACTATGGAAGAATTACTAAATTTAAGAAATAGAAACATGCTTGTGAGCAAGGATGGATCCTGCAGCTCTGGGCTGGGTGGAATGTAAGGTGTGCATAAACCAGGGGTCCCCAAACTAAGGTCCACGGGCTGGATGAGGCCCGAGGGCCTCGTTTTTCTGGCCTGTGGTGACCCCCGCCACCTGCTGCTGCCTGCTCTTACCGGCACTGCGCTGTGCAGCTGCCCACTTCTGGGTTGGAGGAGCACCTGAAATAGCTTGCGCGCATGTGCAAGCATTATTTTTGCATGCGCAAACATTGTTTCCGGTGCACATCCGGTTTGGAGAAGGCCCATGCACATGCACACAAGCTATTTCCAGTGCTCCTCCGACCTGGAAGTGTGCCAGAAATAGCGTGGGCACACACTCCCCCGCCCTCCGGCCCGCCGCGCAATCGGTGCTGGAGACACCGGCCTGAGGCGTGGTAAGTTTGCTGACCCCTGGCATAAACTGATAACAACATGCAACCAATCAGCTACAACCAGCCATGCCCTGGCACCCCCTGATCTTTCGTTCCACCGGCAAAAACGAGAGACCTATCCACGGGACACTAACAAAAACTCATACACTATGTAAGGAAACGAAAGTTTACTGTTGCTCCTCCTCCTTTCTTTTTCATCCTCTCTCCCCCCCCCCCCAATTTCTCTTTTCTCCACAACTCCACATTATGAACTTATATAATTTCTCCAAGTTATAACGATAACTTCTCCAACTGAATGGCATAATTCAGCTCACTACAATTCGAAAACAGAGACACTGAATACTACTATTGTTACTCACGAAAATCTTTCATGAATACTGAATACTACTGTTTTCATTCAGTGAATACACTGAATACTACTGTTGTTACTCATGAAAATCTTTTAATAGAAACAAATTGGGCTGGGGAAGAGGCACCCTAGATTAAACCACATAAGGTCTAGTTCACAAGAACACAGAGACTCTGGCAGTTTATCTCAAGGTGTGCTTAGCTCCGAGGGAAGCCTGTTGAGCAAGCAATGAGCAAGAGGGAGGGAGGGGGGAAGCTTTGCTATTGTGAGTATCTTTTTGTGCTACATTGTGCTATATGCTTAGTAGCAAGAGACGTGTGTTTTAGCTATTGCTGGCCCACATGCCCTATTTGCATTGGTGAGAGTAAGTTAGAGAGTAAGCTCTGAGGTTGTTTTTGTTTTTACAAGCAAGCGGTATAAAGATCTTACAAGACAAGTGGAGTGGAGTGGAGGACTCCCTGGTCCTGAATGAGGTAACTGTACCCCTGAATGACCAGGTGCGCAGCCTGGGAGTCATTTTGGACTCACAGCTGTCCATGGAGGTGCAGGTTACTTCTGTGTCCAGGTCGGCTGTCTACCAGCTCCCTCTGAAACGCAGGCTGAGACCCTACCTGCCTGTGGACTGTCTCACCAAACTGGTGCATGCTCTAGTTCTCTCCTGCTTGGACTACTGCAATGTGCTCTACATGGGACAACCTTTGAAGCTGGCCTGGAAACTGCAACTAATCCAGAATGTGGCAGCTAGACTGGTGACTGGGAGTGGCTGCCAAGACCATATCACACCAGTCCTGAAAGACCTACATTGGCTCCCCGTACATTTCTGAGCACAATTCAAAGTGTTGATGCTGACCTTTTAAAGCCCTAAACCAGGGGTCGGCAAACTTTTTCAGCAGGGGGCCAGTTGACTGTTCCTTGACCTTGTGGGGGACCAGACTATATTTTGGAAAAAAAGTATGAATGAATTCCTATGCACATTATGTGTTATAGCTAATGACTTGCAGTTCAAACCTCCTCATGTGCACAGTGGAAGTGGGCTGGATGCCAAAGCACTGTCGCTGTTGCAGCCAAGACGGATGTTCAACGGAACATCCAGTACGTTTCCAAGCACAATTCAGCTGGACTTCTGAGAGATCCCCGCCCTGCTCCTGCACGCTCGCAATTAGGAGTGGTATCAGGCAGCTCAGCTTGGGAGAGCGAAGCCTCCACTCCACTTCTGAGAGATCCCCGCCTCCATTCCTGCTTGCACACAAGTAGGAGTGGGATTGGGCAGCTCAGCTGAGGAGCGCCTGGCTGCCTTCAGGTGCTGCAGGGGCTCTCAGCAACTATTCAGCTTGACTGCCTTCAAGGGGTTGCAGGGGATCTGAGGTGGAGGTGGGGGCTCCTTTAAACTTCTCCCTTGAGGGGAGTGCAGCTGCGAACCCCACAATGGAAAGTGTGACGGAGCCTGCACCTCACCAGCTGATGAGCCCCGATCCAGCTCTTGTTCCCGTGCAGAAGTGTGGCACCCAAAACAGAAGTAAAATTACAATACAAAAAAACCACAAGATACATAATAAAATAAAGCTAGATCAAGCCTGAGGTTTTCCTGCACAAACGTTATTGAAACATTCTTAGTAGTGAGGTTGTGGTCGACGCAAGTTAAGTCCTGTTAAGAGCTACCGGCGGAGATGACTGGCAGAATCCGTGACCAAGGGAGAGAGACGGTGGAAGAAGATTGGAAGAAATTTAAAGTTTATCTCAAGAACTGTTGCAAAATTAATGAGTGCTAAAATGTTTTGGGTCAGGTAAAACAGAATTGCGGGGACAAATAATTGGATATGAGAAAAAGGATTCAAAGGGGGAAAAAGTGTTATAAGTTGACATTGGGGCTTGCTGGAAAACTTTAAAACAGGGATGCAGAAAGGGGAGGTATGAGGAAGTCGATGAAAGAAGGTTTAAGAAAAAATGTGAAGAAATTATACATGTTTATATGTTTGTTTGTTTTTGTATTGTTTTGTATTGTCTATTATTATGTGTTAAAAAACCAATAAAAATTTTATTAAAAAAAAGAAAAAAGAGCTACCATCTACCCCAGTGGAGGCTGGGTTTGGACAGAGCACAATTTCTTTCAGGAACTGGCTAATATACCATTTGGGAGTTCCCTCAGAACGAAATGTTCTTGCTGACAAGCATCTGTTGCTTCCACCTAAGCTGCTCATATTGTAACAAAACAAAGGGAGGGCTGAACTTAAAAATAAGCCAGTTTTTCATAATGCAGAACTCAGGCCCCATCTAAACAGTCCTGAACACAGGACTGTGGCAGTTTATCTCAAGGTGTGCTTAGCTCCGAGGGAAGCCTGTTGAGCAAGCAATGAGCAAGAGGGAGGGAGGGGGGAAGCTTTGCTATTGTGAGTATCTTTTTGTGCTACATTGTGCTATATACTTAGTAGCAAGAGACGTGTGTTTTAGCTATTGCTGGCCCACATGCCCTATTTGCATTGGTGAGAGTAAGTTAGAGAGTAAGCTCTGAGGTTGTTTTTGTTTTTACAAGCAAGCGGTATAAAGATCTTACAAGACAAGTGGAGTGGAGTGGAGTGGAGGACTCCCTGGTCCTGAATGAGGTAACTGTGCCCCTGAAGGACCAGGTGCGCAGCCTGGGAGTCATTTTGGACTCACAGCTGTCCATGGAGGCGCAGGTTAATTCTGTGTCCAGGTCGGCTGTCTACCAGCTCCCTCTGAAACGCAGGCTGAGACCCTACCTGCCCGTGGACTGTCTCACCAAAGTGGTGCATGCTCTAGTTCTCTCCTGCTTGGACTACTGCAATGTGCTCTACATGGGACAACCTTTGAAGCTGGCCTGGAAACTGCAACTAATCCAGAATGTGGCAGCTAGACTGGTGACTGGGAGTGGCTGCCAAGACCATATCACACCAGTCCTGAAAGACCTACATTGGCTCCCCGTACATTTCTGAGCACAATTCAAAGTGTTGATGCTGACCTTTTAAAGCCCTAAACCAGGGGTCGGCAAACTTTTTCAGCAGGGGGCCAGTTGACTGTTCCTTGACCTTGTGGGGGGCCAGATTATATTTTGGAAAAAAAGTATAAATGAATTCCTATGCACATTATGTGTTATAGCTAATGACTTGCAGTTCAAACCTCCTCATGTGCACAGTGGAAGTGGGCTGGATGCCAAAGCACTGTCGCTGTTGCAGCCAAGACGGATGTTCAACGGAACATCCAGTACGTTTCCAAGCACAATTCAGCTGGACTTCTGAGAGATCCCCGCCCTGCTCCTGCACGCTCGCAATTAGGAGTGGGATCAGGCAGCTCAGCTTGGGAGAGCGAAGCCTCCACTCCACTTCTGAGAGATCCCCGCCTCCATTCCTGCTTGCACGCAAGTAGGAGCTGGATCGGGCAGCTCAGCTGAGGAGCGCCTGGCTGCCTTCAGGTGCTCTCAGCAACTATTCAGCCTGACTGCCTTCAAGGGGTTGCAGAGAATCTGAGGTGGAGGTGGGGGCTCCTTTAAACTTCTCCCTTGAGGGGAGTGCAGTTGTGAATCCCTCAGTGGAAAGTGTGACAGAGCCTGCACCTCACCAGCTGATGAGCCCCGATCCAGCTCTTGTTCCCGTGCAGAAGTGTGGCACCCAAAACAGAAGTAAAATTACGGCATAAAAAACACACAAGATACATAATAAAATAAAGCTAGCTCAAGCCTGAGGCTTTCCTGCACAAACATTATTGAAACATTCTTAGTAGTGAGGTTGTGGTCGAGGCTGGGTTTGGACAGAGCACAATTTCTTTCAGGAACTGTCTGCTAATACACCATTTGGGAGTTCCCTCAGAACAAAATGTTCTTGCTGACAAGCATCTGTTGCTTCTGTCTAAGCTGCTCATATTGTAACAAAACAAAGGGAGGGCTGAACTTAACAATAAGCCAGTTTTTCATAATGCAAAACTCAGGCCCCATCCAAACAACACATCTAAACAGTCCTGGCTTCCCCCACAGAATTCTGGGAGCTGTTGTTTGTTAAATGTGCTGAGTGTTGTTAGGAGACCACGGCTCCCCTTAAAGAACTACAGTTCCCAGAGTTCCCTGGGAAGAGCAGTTGTTAAACCACTCAGAGAAACATAGCTCCATGAGGGGAACATGTGTCTCCTAGCAACTCTCAACACTCTTAATGAACTACAGTTCCCAGAATTCTCGGGGGGGGGGAATACTGCTTTAAATGTATAATGAAGATGGGGCCTCATTGGGCAGAAGCCCCTTGATAATGAGGAATAGGGATGGAAAGATTGATCTGTTTCCGTTTCTTTCTGTTTCTCATTTATCCACCCTTCAGTTCTACACTTTTCTGCACCAATTCAGAATTTAGCAGTGTCAAAATACAGACCAAACTAGTTTTTTCTCTTTCTCCCCCTTTCCAGGAAACTGCCTGGCAGAGGAGCCCAATAAAAGAGAGTTTTGTTTCTGGATTGCAGTGGGAGAAATGTAAGATGAAGAAAGAAAAAAAAGTTGAGTTCTGCAAGTAGTTTGCAAGCTGGAGAAAGGGGTGTCAGAGCAACGTGAGCAGGCACCTTGAACCCAACATTACAGCCTGGGACTCATTTTGGACTCACAGCTGTCCATGGAGGCGCAGGTCAATTCTGTGTCCAGGGCAGTTGTCTACCAGCTCCATCTGGTACGCAGGCTGAGACCCTACCTGCCCGAGGACTGTCTCACCAGAGTGGTGCAAGCTCTAGTTCTCTCCCGCTTAGACTACTGCAATGTGCTCTACGTGGGGCTACCTTTGAAGGTGTCCCGGAAACTGCAACTAATCCAGAATGCAGCAGCAAGACTGGTGACTGGGAGTGGCCACTGAGACCATATAACACTGATCCTGAAAGACCTACATTGGCTCCCAGTACGTTTCCGAGCACAATTCAAAGTGTTGGTGCTGACCTTTAAAGTCCTAAACAGCCCCGGCCCTGTATACCTGAAGGAGTGTCTCCACCCCCACTGTTCAACCTGGACACTGAGGTCTAGTGTCGAGGGCCTTCTGGCGGTTCCCCCACTGAGAGAAGCAAAGTTACAGGGATACAGGCAGCAGCCTTCTCGGTAGTGGCGTCTGTCCTGTGGAACACCCTCTCATCACATGTCAAGGCAATAAGCAACTATCTTACTTTTAGAAGCCATCTGAAGGCAGCCCTGTTTAGGGAAGTTTTTAATGTTTAATGCTGAATTGTGTTTTTAATGTTCTGTTGGGAGCCACCCAGAGTGGCTAGGGAGACCCTATAAATTATTATTATTATTATTATTTTCCTGGTGTTCCTCAATTTTCTAATGTCCTTCTTACCCTGCAGTACCTATTGCATTATAGAACTGTAGCGTGTTGTCCTGAATTTCATTCACACCAGTGGCCAGTGTCACTGGACAACATCACTATTCCATCACTCTTTCCACATGTCCATGCACCCAGAAGGAACTTTGTGCAAATACACTGCCTCAAAGTTTGTCACATTACTCCCACAATTTCTCTGGATGCAGCATGAGAGGAAGGGACTGGGAAGGAAGGGGGGCAAGCAAAGCAGGGAAGCCCCGGGCAAAAAAAGAGAGAGGTACGCTGTGCTGGCATGTACCCCCTCAAAAAGCCAAAGAAATTCTTCTAGCCAAAGAAATGTTGGCTGGCGTGACATCGCCCACCGTCACTGCAACATGATTTAAAAGCAAGGAATTCTGGTAGCTCTTGTGAGCTATCCATATTCAGCAGTAAGATTTTGGCTCCCAGAAGTTCTCATAAAAAACAGAGGGGTCAGAGGGCAGATGTTTAAAAATCTGGAGTGAAGTATAGAAAAAACTCACAAAGAACTGGGTTTGTCCAAAAGTTGGCTGCAGTAGTAGTTGTTGCATATTTCTCAGATTGACTTGGATGTGACGCTCGGGTTTCTGGCAATGCTCAAAACGGGGATTGCATTGTAGTAAAACAGAGCAACATTTTCAGAGAAGGTTTCAATTCAGAGAATTTAGAGGCAGGGCGGAGAACAGAAAGCAGAAGCACTCACCCTTCTTGGAGCCAGGGGTTAAAAAGTGTGAAGACGGGCAAATCTTTTTCTAGCTTCAGAACAGCACTGTGCATTTCCGGAGATAAAGCTTGTGCACTAATAAACTTTCCAGTTGTCACAAGCCGCCTCATTTTTGTTACAGGAGACCCACGCAGCTACTCCTCTCTAAATTGCTGATCATAGGCCTAGGAGACTTCCAGAACCATGGAGACGCCACTGCCTATCTGCTTCCTTTCAATCTTCATTGTGACAGGTGAGTAGGCTATGCTGAGAAACTTTTGAGGCTTATGGGTTTTCAAGTCTTCTAAGAATAAATAAATAAACTAAGACACAGATGTTTCCTCAACAGAGCAAGCTCAGAATTAAACAAGGCTTCATATCCGGCACACATTGAAAACACAAAACTTCACTGAGGGCATCCCCAGAACTGGGAACTGTAACTCCATGAGGAGTAAACTACAGTTCTGAGGATTTGGCATTGGGGATTCAGTACACAAAGTGTTCTTTAAATATCTGGTGGGTACGCAGCTGGAGATAATTTAGTTCTGAATGAGTTAGCTGATTAGTATTTGTGCCAGTATATTGCAATGGGGATAGGTATTGGCACTATGTCACATGAAGGGGTGACTTCAGGTTTGCCTACACATTACATTGAATGTACAATCTCTCTTTCTCTCCATGAATAGTTGAGCTGTATACTTGTATTCACATGTCATGTTGAACAAGTGGGACTTGGTCTGCCTGTGTACACAATGGTTGAGCTGTACAAATATAGAAGAACCACACAACCACTTGTATGGTACATAGAGATGGCATGTATCTTATGGTTACCAGACATCCCAGTTTCCCGGGGACAGTTCCCGGTTTTACAAATCTGTCCCCGGACAAAATCCGTCCCCGGAATGTCCCTGGATTTCATTTAATGTCCCCAGATTTCTATTTTAAGTGGTGTAGATTTATTAGTAGGGAATGAATGTTGCATGATTGGTTCAACGGCACAAGACACATCATATGGGGACTTCCGGTGAGGCAAAATGGCAGGCGCCACGGCAGTGAGCAGCTCCTGAAGCCAGCCAGCCAGAGCCAACTGCGCTACCAGGCAGGCTCCGGGCTGCTGAGACGGTCACTGGCACCGCCACTGCCGAGGGGGGACTGGGGACATTTTTGGTACATTGCCTTCAAATGATTGTGTAGGAGGTGGCTGATAAACTGATGCTGAAAACAACAATAGACTTTAGGTGACCCCCTTGAACGATTCTGGTTTGCATTTGAATGAGGTTTTCAGGATGGTTCTTCTGATTGGTATGTTTGCTCAGTTGTAGACCATCAGGACTAATTTCATATAGCAGAAGGTAACTGGTTTAGAACATTAGAAGTGCCTGCTGCTGGACCAGAGCAATAGTCCTCTTGATACTATCAGCCCTAGCATCCTTCTGGACTGCCTCTGATGGGTTTTCTTCTGTTGCATTTTGAAATGTCAAACTTTCTAAATTCCCCTGAAACAGAACTTGATGAAGGGTGGTATGCAAACATTTAACAGTGATAAACACACATACACAACAAAGTAAACACAATCAGATTTAACTTTCTTATTTTCCCTGGTTTTAGGGGCTTCTCTGGAATGCGAGACTTGTGCAGGCGTTGGGAATACCTGCAATGGACCTATGGAAACGTGCTCTCCTGGTTTTGACATGTGTGCTGTTACTCTGTCGGAGGCCAGACTGGGTAAGTGAATGGCACCACCAGGGTCCTGTGGATAGAGAATGGTTCCAAATACTTTCGCAGCTTCCTCTTCCATGGTCAGAACCGGTTTTCATCATTCACAGTAGCAGCTCTGAAGAGTAGCAGACCAAAGCAACTGGGGCAATAGCTTTGGCTTGATTATCAGGAGTTTGTGTGCCCATCCTGCTCTTTTAGCACAGGGTTACCTTCGCCAATCCTAAAACAGGGAACTAAAAGCTGCTCCTTCAATTTGAGAGAAGTTAACAGCATTGGTGGCCTAGACAGTATGAGGACTAGGACTTTCACACTGGTATTTATTATTATTTATTAAATTTATCTAACACTCTTCACCAGGAGACCACAGGGCAGTTTACAACACAGGACACATAATAAAAGGTCAATACCCCCACACATCAAAAGGCCTTAGATTGATTAACAACCAAAGTCCTGGTTAAAGAGGAATGTTTTCACCTGGTAGCTTTGTTACCAGGTGAGCCGCCCTGGGGAGAGCAGTCCGCAAATGGGGAGCCACAGGTATAAGTAGAGAAACAAATCTAGTTTGTAGTTGCTTTTGTAGTTAGGCCACATTCGCAGCATATATTTTAAACACTCTGATAGCACTTATAATATAATAATAATAATAATTTATTATTTATACCCCGCCCATCTGGCTGGGCCTCCCCAGCCACTCTGGGCGGCTTCCATAAAAACCAAAAATACACTAAAATATCACACGTTAAAAACTTCCCTGAACAGGGCTGCCTTAAGATGCCTTAAGGGCGTTCCACAGGGCGGGCGCCACTACCGAGAAGGCCCTCTGCCTGGTTCCCTGTAGCTTTGCTTCTCGCAATGAGGGAACCGCCAGAAGGCCCTCGGCGCTCGACCTCAGCGTCCGGGCAGAATGATGGGGGTGGAGACGCTCCTTCAGGTATACTGGACCAAGGCCGTTTAGGGCTTTAAAGGTCAGCACCAACACTTTGAATTGTGCTCAGAAACGTACTTTAATCAATTACGGCTCCCCCCGCCAAAGAATTCTTTGCTAAGGTTATGGAGAGTTGTTAGGAGACAACCTCCCTATTCTCCTTCCTCTGGGTTACAATTCCCAGAGTTGCCTGTGCAGAGGGATTGGTTGTTAAATCGCTCTGGCAATTGTAGCTCTGTGAGGGGAATAGGGTGCCATAACAACTCTCAGCACCCTGAACAAAGTACAAGGGTATCATAGAGCTTCAGATGTATGCCCTGACCTTAGTGCTGATCTCACCCATGAAACACCCATGAAACAGTAGTAAAATCAAGTAATATCATATTATATCAAGTAAGAGTGCTCTGAAGACATACAGTAGGCTGGATCCAACGGTAGTCGTTCAAAACAAAACCACCAGGTTGCATCCAACTAAAATTCATGGCCCTATGGTAGTGATATCCAACCTCCCCACTCACTCAGAAGAGCCTGGATGAGAATAATAGAGGCTATAAATGTCAATTTTCTGGAGCCCCAGTTCCATGCCACCAATTTCTAGCATTTCATCTGTAGTTATCCTTATGCCTCCCTCCTTCCTTTGCCTGATTAGAATGTAGTTGGACCATCCCTTCAAGGAGCCAGGATGACTTTCTTCTTAATAACCTATTGCACCACCCTAATGCCTCATAAAAAAAGCTCCAGCTAAAAGGATAGCACACTGGTCATCTGGGAAGGACCTCTGTCCTGGACCCTCAGTATCTTCTGCCACCAGCTGGACTTTCCCAACCTAGTGGCCTCTAGATGTTTTGGATTCCAGCTTCCATCAGCTCCAGTCATCAGGGTTGATGAGAGTTGAAGTTCAGAAATATGTGGAGGACACCAAGTGGTGGAAGACTGCAATAGGTTTGATCGACCAAGGAAAGTGAAATGACTATTGCTCAAGATACTGAGAAGTAGGGTCAACACCACTGTGATTCTTTTTCACACATCCTGTTCTTCTTTTAATGCTTTCAGGAATGAAGATGAACTCCGTTGTGAAACACTGCGTGCAGTCCAAATCCTGCAATGATGGCACCTCCATCATCAATTTGGGCAAGACAGGAGGACTACTGAGCCAAGTGTTTTGCTGCGTTGGAGCCGAGTGCAAGACAATGACCCCTACCTGTATGTTGCTGCCATGCTCCTCTTGCCTTTCCTCACTCTTATCTTACTACTTTTCTTTTCTTTTCTTTTCTTAAACAGAAACAGCAATCAAAACCTAATTCCTCTATTCCTTCACTCTCACAATGCTCCTGTTTAATCCAATGAACTCAATATTGGTGCATTTCATTTATTTATTTCTGTTCAATTTAATAATGGCAGAAGAACCCCCATGTACAAGGAGCCCTCCCAATTCCGTAGGGTGAGTTTTGGGATCATTCTTCTGCCCCTTGAGAATTATATCCCTTATTCAAGAAGCAAGAGCCCCCTCAAGTCCAATTTTAAGGGTTGTCAACCTTTGGGGGCCAGTGGGCATATCTGGAAATTTTAGGAAGTGCCATGGATGACAGCCATAAATGGCTGCCATGGGGAGTGGAATGTCACAAAATGGCTGCTGTTGCACAAAATGGCAGCTTTATCGCAAAGAGCAGATAAAGCGACAGACCACAGAATAGTGCAGATGTGTACCACCCACCATCCATGGGGGGGAAACAACACCACCTATAGCAGCTATCATTAGGTATATTCATAGAGAGAAACTCACCACAAAGAAGTGGAGGCAAGGTGGTTATCTGATCCTCGGATCCTATAACATGTCGTCATGTTTAAGGAGGCATTTTTAGTGTAGGAGAGGCTGAGCCAGTACAAACAGGAACCATGCAAAAATCGCAAACCATCTTCTTCAGGTTCTGGAGAAGACATTTAAAGAGATTTTTTATGGGCCGCAAATGAGATACTGGCAGGCACATTGGAATGTGTGAGCCTCAGGTTCACAGCCTCTGCTGCATTTAAATTCAGCTTGCAGGTCATGAGCAAAGCAAGGAATGGTTTGGAAACAACCCTGTTCCCCCCTCAAACTTTCTGACCCACTGAAACAGAATTATAAAATGTCTGGTCAAACAAGTGTGTGACATGGTCTTCCTGATTATCTTGGTGCTGTTTTTCTGTCATCCCAAATGTATGCAGTGACACCCACAAGAAGCAAACCAAATGGGAAGTTTTGCCCAGCCTGCTATGCTATGAACAGTGAATGTGAGGAGGAATGGGTTCAATGTAATGGAGAGGAGAACTACTGCCTTGATGTTTCTGGAACTACAGACCTAGGTACCTAAACACATATGTATATACAGAAGCAAATCTATCACAGAAACTCATACTGACCATTTTTGTTTTCCCACCCCAAACAGTATAGCACCCAGTATCTCAGGCATCGCCAACATTTTTGGACTTGCTTAAAAAAAGGGGGGGGGAGAGAATGAAAACTCTCCCAGAGTCTGGGAAACCTATCCAGGGACACTACTGGAAACCTTCACGGGTGCCATGGCACTCACGAGGGCCAGGCTGGCAAGGCCTGATGTATCTGGGCTGGGATCGCAGTCCATGCACTGGTGGCTTCAAGACTAGAGTACTGCAATGCACTCTGTGTTGGGCTGCCCTGGGGTGTGATTTAGAAGCTCCAGAGGGAGCAGAATGCAGCAGCTGGGCTGCTGATGGGGGCAGACGGCTGGCAGCAAGTGATACCTCTGATGAAACATTGCCACTGTCTGCCCATGTGCTACAGGTCGAAGGATCTCATATTTGGTCTAGGATACCTCAAAAGCCTCTTCTATCCCAGCTCACCACTGAGACCCTGTGGAGGAGAGTTGCTAGTTGTGCCCCATGATTCAGAAACCTGAGTGAGGCTGGATCTACGTTGGTCTTCTAAATGTCATTGAATAAAACATTCTATAATGCTAAATGGGCAGTTTTCCATTGCCAGTAGCTTGCAGCTCTACAGCGCCCTCTGGTGTCATATTTTAATGATGCAGTTTTTTACGTTATAAGTGTAGATCTGCCCTGGCTTCAACTAAAAGTTGGGCATTTGGTTTTGCCCAGCGGCAGTGGCGTAGCATGGGGGGTGCAGGGGGGGCCCGGCCGCACCGGGCGCAACATCTGGGGGTTAGGGTTAGGGGGCGCAAATCCACGGGTTAGGGGGCGCAAATTACTTGCCTTGCCCCGGGTGCTGACAACCCATGCTACGCCACTGCCCAGCGGTGGAGCAAGCCGATTGGGGCGGGGCCAGCCACCTGCGGCAGTGGGGCCAGCCACCCGCGGGGCCTCCGAGGAGTCTGCCTGCCTCCTCCCACTCAACCGCCCTACAGTTTAGGGGGAGGCAGCTGGTGGACTGTTTGGGGCAGCATAGAGCCTGTGGGCACCCAAGCCACCTCGTCACTCCCAGGAGAGACACATGGCTCGGGCATGCTGCAGGTCCTGTGGTGAATGCTGCCTGGCATTTTGTCACCCCCCCCCAGTGGTGACACCTGGGTCAGCTCGCCTCCCACCCCCCCTTCCTCCTCCCCTGGTATTGCCTAGTCCAGTACAGAATCAGCAGGCATTCTAACATTCAGAAGCCTTTTTTAAAAATGTCAACAGTCCTACTTTTAAGATGAGCTAGCCATTTCTTATCTGTTATGAACTGGATTTTGGTATGGGGAGATGCCAGGTGGCATTTTGACAAGGCTGGCATCAGGCGGACATGGCGACAAGCCCTGCAAGCATGAACCACACTGAGTCCACAAGAAAATGTCACGTGGAAATCGGGTGTGATAGCTTTGGTCCTCTCTGCCATGCACAAAATCAGGAGAGATTGGATTTCTCTCAGTTCAATTTGTATCCCATCACCGTAGGAGAGGGGTAGATGGCTATCACAGTGCATCACATATTGTTGACTGGCAATCTTCTGCAACCCTCTCTTTAGGAACATTAGCTGTTAAGACCACCATGAAGGGCTGTACGAACTCTCCAACCTGTGAGGAACTGAAAGAACATTCCGGCTCTATATCTGGGATCACTGTTACTTCCTCAAGCAGTTGCAGGCCAGCTGGCAGCACCTCTGGAGGCCACAGGATCGTTCCAGGATCATTTGGACTCTTCCTTGCAGCCCTTGCTGGCCTCCAGTTTGTGATGCACCTCCCATGATTTCGCCCCCTAGGGTGTCTGGCTTGAGGAATTCCTTGCTGCCGCTTGCTTGCTTGCATATGCAGACTATAGGCTTTCCAGAGCTCTCACTGACCTCAGCAAACACCAGGGACAGGGCACCAAATATGGGCCTTCTAGACCTCTCTATGTGGCCCTTTGCTCCCTAACCTTCTTGAGTGTTTTTCTCTGTCTGGAATGAACTTAGCCAGTGGCGTAGCGTGGGGGGTGCAGGGGGGGCCGGCCGCACTGGGCGCAACATCTGGGGGTTAGGGTTAGGGGACGCAAATCCACGGGTTAGGGGGCGCAAATCCACAGGTTAGGGGGCGCAAATTACTTGCCTTGCCCCGGGTGCTGACAACCCACGCTATGCCACTGAACTTAGCTCAAATACAGCCGCAACACGTAGCTAATAAGTATGGTAAATGTATTATTAGTTGTAGTTAGAATATAATCCAAAATTTACAATTCATAAACATCGTTATATAATGTATATATAAGTCCATAAACAAGAAATAATCAACGTAATGAATTGCTGTCAGGGAACACCACGACGCAGGCAGAATCCCTTTCAATAGATAATGTCTAACAGTATTGTACTGGTGGTTGCTCCCGCGTGTAGAATTCAATAATGAATAGCAAACAAGCAGAACAGTGTTTCCGGATTAAATCAACTGTTTCAAAGATGAATCTACGTCAGCTAATAATAAAATTAAATACGTTACATACAATGTATGAAAACAAAAATAGCAGCGACCAACCTGAATATTAGATAACAAATAAAAAATAAACAAATGTGGAATACATACCAAATAATTTCTAATAAATTATCCATTCAGGTAAATGTGATACTTATAGACCAGTGCTCACTAACCGGTGTAACCAACTGATGCTGGTAATACAGATGTATTGAACTTTTAAGGCTGTTCACAGGTGTATCAAATAACATGCAGTTAAAGGAGATTTCAAGCTACAGTGTATCAAATTTGGCATCACAATGCATAGTAAAACCATATGTCACAGACTTTAAATGAAACGGAATGAACTTAGGGCCTGATGGTGGATAGGGAAGGGTGAATAAGTATGTGCAGAGAAATTAACTGAATGTTCTATGATTCACACCTACTGCACTGCCCATTCTTGTCGCCGCTGATATGTGGTCCTCAGAAGGCTACAAAGAATGGAATATGACCCTTGGGTTGAGAAAGCTTCCCCACCAATTCTTTGGCTGACCACTTCTGGCCTCCAGCGATCACAGGTAATGAAAAGGGTGGTTCTTGTTTTCAGGCTGTAACTGAGCAGTTATCTACCAGCGGTTCCTAAATATCAGGTACAGCGGTACCTTGGTTCTCAAAGAGAATGCATTCCAGGAGTCCATTCGACTCCCGGAATCATTTGAAAACCAAGGTATGGCTTCCGATTGGCTGCAGGAGCGTCCTGAAAATTGTTCAGAAACTGAAACACTCACTTTCCAGGCTTCGCTCATTCTGGAGCCGGTTTGTTCGGGAGCCAAGGCATTTGAGATCCAAGGTATGACTGTACTGAACAATGCACATACCCAGTATTTTTGTTGGGGGGGCAGGACTTTTGTTAGAGGGGCAGAGTCGACATGATTGGTCAGTTTGTTCAGTATTTCTATTATTTTACTTGAGTCGGGGGGGGGCAGCTGCTCCCCTGCCCCCCCCGTACTGAACCTGGAACTTTCTGCAAACAGTGCATGTGCTCCATCATAGAGCTGCAACTCCACCCCGCCAGTTCTTCTCTACCTGCTGCTAACTGCACAAACTAAACTCACAAACTAGCAGCTCAGCTGTTAACCTGTCAGACATTCCAGTGCAAAAAGCACACAGTTGGCATTTGATACTCATGTCCATTGGGAATCTAGAGGCAAATTCATCTCAGCCCTGTGCTCATCCTGTTGTACCCAATGTAGTGCTAAATTTAACTCAGTCGTGCATTTCTTGCACTAGTAGGATGCTTTTGTGCAAACGGAAAGATTGTTCTGCGAGAAGCTTCCACTAGCAACCTTGCTGCATTGGATTCCCTTGTAACACATCCTTTAAGCTCCACCATCCTCTATCGCAATAGCTCTTGGCTACCAGACAGAGATTACTAAATACTGCCCATCGCTTTCCCCCTTCAGGCTGACTGTTTTTCCTGAGTGCAAATGTGGATTATTATTATTTCTGCTTTCTTTTGCATTTTAATGAGAAACCACACAATTTTCAATTCATGAGCCAGTGTGTTAACCAAAACAAATCTTTTTGAAATTTGTACTACCCTGAATTTTGCAATGCAGTTTTTCACCCAAATTTATGTGCACAGCAATGCATACATTAGGTAGGTGTGTACATATATTACATATATTCATGAAAAAAATGCCTTGTATTAGGGAAAATTGCTTGTAAAAAAGGTGTATATTAGGGGAAACTGCATACAAAAATGTGTATATTCGTCAAAACTGCATACAAAAATGGCTATATTACGGAAAGCTTTCATAAATATGCAAATAAATTTGCACGTGTTTTGTTGCTGCTGCTGCAGTAAATGCAAACTGCTATGGCAATGTGGAGAACAGAATTAAAGATTGGGAAAATGAGAAACAGATTGGTCTGCCACCTGCTTTTGTGGAAACTTCCCTCATGATTTAGAACTTTGGAGCTTGGAGTCTTTGGGCAGGAATATCGAGAAGGAAAAAATGCAACATTTTTGGTTTCCATCACGGTGTTCCATTGTGCCAGAAGCGGTTTAGTCATGCTGGCCACATGACCCGGAAAGCTGTCTGCGGACAAGCGCCGGCTCCCTTGGTCTGAAAGTGAGATGAGTGCCACAACCCCATAGTCACCTTTGACTGGACTTAACCGTCCAGGGTCCTTGACCTTCTTTTTTTTTTACCAGTGGTTAAGTACACACCGTATAGTTAAAGGGCACACACACAAACACACACACAAAATCCTGGGAACTATAGCTTAGCCATCCCAGAGCTACAACCCCCAGCACCCTTAAACAAATTAAAGTTCCTAGGATTCTTTGTGAGATTCCTGCATTGCAGGGGTTTGGACTAGATGATTCCTGGGTCCCTTCCGACTCTGCAATTTAGAACTCCATGTTTCTATGATAATTGTGCAATTTAAGCAGTGAGGTTTAAATGTGGAAATGTTTCCCTAGCCCTGCATATTTGGCCTACACTCCTGCTCATCAGTTAATATTTCTTTTCCCTGTATACAAACCTGGGCAAAGTGCAAAGGACATGGAAGAATCTATTCTATGAGGACCAGGGTGGATGGAACTGCATTTCTGGTTTTCGGATAACTTGGCCTCCCCCGCCCTGCCCCCCAAAAACCTCCAGTTCTTCTGCAAGATAGCATTCAGTGCATTCACATGTGAAGAATATTGCATTAGTTTTCCTGATTATAGGGCTAGTGTTCCTGTCTCATTCAATAATGCTCTTCTCAGCAGTGGAGAACTTGTTGCTTTATGGAACTGTGGCATTTCGTCCTGAATTTAATTCCCACCAATGGGCATCCTATGGTGCAACAACGAACATCATTGGACGACATTGCTTCTTTCGCTCTTTCCTCATATGCATGCTTCTGTCCCCCCATGAAAACATCAGAAAGGAATGCTATGCTGATATGGCACCTCCATTTTTAATAAAAAAATACTCCGACAATTTTCTGAATTAAACAAATTCATTTTTTTCTGGAATCAACCTAGCAAACTACATTTCACTAGTTTTCTGGGCTTTTGCGGCCCATGAAAGCTCAAATATAATGTGGAAATCAACAGTTGCGGAACAGAGGGACAAAGTGTAAATAAAAACATATTGTTGATCACTTCTCTCTCTCTCTTTAATAATAATAATTTTTATCAACGTTGGCTGGCGTGACGTGGCCCTCCATCACTGTGACATGGTTGAAAAGCAAGGACATCTGGGAGCTCATGGGAGCTATTCACACCCAGCAGCAAGGTGTTGAGTCTCAGATGTTCTCATGAAGAGCGGGGAGGGCAGGGAATGGTTCTTAAAAAGTCTGGACTGAAGTATAGCAAAAATTCACAAAACTGGGTTTGTCCAAAAGCTGACTGCAGTGGTAGCAGTCATAGGAGCCAACTCCTAGGGGCTGAGGGGTCTTCGCCTCCCAATAAAATATTTGAGGGGCCCACACACCCCAAGTTAATGGATATTGCCGTTAAAATGGCATATGTGTGTGTGTGTCATGTCATGTGATCAATTACGTGGGGTGGGACTTACCTGCCCCCCCCAATTTTATTCAAATTGGCACCCCTGGTTGTTGTTGCATATTTCTCACATTCACTTGGATGTGACCCTCGGGTGTTTGGCAATGCTCAAAATATGGATTGCATTGCACGAAAATAGAGAAACATTGGTATAGATTTCTCAGTTGACTTTCAACTTTGGCAGCAGGACAGAGAATAGGATTTTTTTTTTTTAAGTGCCCTTGCCCTTTCTGAGAACTGTTTGCTCAACTTTGTAGGACACCCTCAGCTGAGTCACACAGAGCCAGTGGCTTCGCTAGATTCAGAAGAGCACTTTGTGCTTTGAAAGACATGGTCTGTAGCCCACAAAAGCTTCTGCCCTAATAAACTTTTTTTTTTAGGTGTCATAAGCCTCATTTTTGTTATAGGAGACCCCCCGTGGCTACTCCTCTAGAAATTGCTGGTCCCAGGCCAGGAGAGCTCGAGAATCATGGAGACCCCACTGCCTATCTTCCTCTTTTCAGTTTTCATCACTACAGGTGAGTAGATAATGCTAAGAAACCATTGAGGCTAATGGGTTTACAAGCCTTCCAAGAATAAATAAATTGCTACATCTCTTAAGAAAGGTCCATAGAAATAGAAATAGACTGTGTACACATCATACATTTAGAGGGTGCTG
Organism: Podarcis filfolensis; assembly: GCF_964270895.1. Lineage (NCBI taxonomy): Eukaryota > Metazoa > Chordata > Lepidosauria > Squamata > Lacertidae > Podarcis > Podarcis filfolensis. The sequence goes on along the minus strand of NC_139611.1, from coordinate 75,126,185 downwards.
GGAAATCTAGTTCTGTGATGGGGAAACTACAGTTCTGAGAGTTATTTGGGGGAAGTGCACACTTAAAATGTGCTTACATGCCTGCCGTTTTTTTGCAGTCTGAGATATTTGAGATCTGAATGTTTAGTATCTGTGCCAGTGTATAGCCATAGGGATAGTATTGGCACTGTGTCACATGAAAAGTTGCCCGTACATTATATTCATTGAGTGCACAATCTCTCTCTGCACACACAAATAGTTGAGCTGTACACTGTAGAGCAATCCACATGCCATGTCTAACACATCCAGGTGATACTTTTTCTTTACCCTGTTTTTAGGGGCCTCTCTGGAGTGTGAGATTTGTGAGGGCCTTGGGCACTCTTGCAGTGGGCCTACGAACAGATGCCCCCTGGTTTCGACAGATGTGCTGTTATGCTGTCAGAGACTACAGTGGGTAAGTCCATGGCAAAAGCTCAAGGACCGCCTCTTTCCATACAAACCTACCCAGTCCCTGAGATCATCTTCTGAGGTCCTCCTTCGTGCGCCTCCTCCTTGAGAGGTCTGGAGGGTGTTGTCATGGGACTGCCAAGGAACGCCTTTGAGTTCGGGGGAGAAGAGTCAGAACGGAAACAGTCAGAAGGAAACAGAGAGGAAGTGACGGAAGGGGAAGAAGGAGAGAGCCAGGAGGTAGGAAGGCTCTCCGATGCTGAAGCAGAGCCCCAGCACCGCACAGGAAGTTCAGGAACAGACGGAGAGCCTATGCCTGTGGCTTTGGCACAGTAAAGGAGAGGGTTAAAGTGCAGGGATCAGAGACATCCCATGAAGCTCCTCTGCCTTTTTTGTTGGAGGAAAAGCAGGAGAAGACCACTCCCCAAATCTGAACCGGATGATTCGGATGCAAGATTGTACTGTGCTGCTAGTACATATGTAAAAGAAAGAACTATAAATATCTCTCTGAGTGAGCAGAGGGTGCTTATTGCAAAGAGCATACACAAACCATCACAGCTGTCAACACGAGAACGGGCCTTTTCTGCAGTGGCTCCCCATCTGTGGAATGCTCTCCCCAGGGAAGTTTGCCTGGCACCTTCATCACACACCTTTAGGCTCCAGGCAAAAGTGTTCCTTTTTAACCAGGCTTTTGGTTGATCCTATGCCCTTTTAAAATGTGGCTCTTTTTTTGGGGGGGGGGTGTTATTGGGTTTTTATTTTGATTATATATACAGTGGAACCTTGGTTCTCGAATGGCTTAGTTGGCAAGCAAATCGGCTCCCAAACACCAAAAACCCGGAAATAAATGTTCCTCTTTTTGAATGTTTTTTTGGAAGCCAAACGTCCAACGCAGCTTCTACTTGAGTGTAGGAACCTTCTGCAGCCAATTGGAAACCGAACATTTCAGTAGTCGAACGGACTTCTGGAACGGATTATGTTCAAGAACCAAGGTACCACTACATTGTGGGTTGTTGTTTTTTTAAAAAAATCATTTCTGTCAACTGCCCTGAGACCTCCGGGTATAGGGCAGTATAATAATAATAATAATAATAATAATAATAATAATAATAATAATAATAATAATAATAATAATAATGGCTAGGAAGGAGACTCTGACTAAACATTGGGAACAACTTTCTCATGGTAACAGCTGTTTGACAGTGGAACGGGCTACCCCAGAAGGTGCTGGTCTCTCATCCACTGGAAGTTTTTAAACAGAGGTTGGATGGTCATCTGTCAGGGACTCTTTAGCTGAGATTCCTGCAATGTAAGGGGTTGGACTAGATGGCCCTTGGAAGTCCCTTCCAACTCTACAGTAATATGATTCCATGGCACTAACTGCCCCCCAAAGGGGAATGAATCCAGAATCTTCCCAGTTTCGTCTTGCATAGGCTGGATTGGCTTCATTCTTCACACTAACTCCACAGAGTAGGAGTCTAAGCCAACTGGGGCAATTGCTTTGGTTTAATTATGAGTGGGGTTATGTGTCCTTGATGCCCCCATTAGCACAGGATTTCCTTATAGCTCCCTGCATTTCAGAATACAAAGGCTTCTGCCAAGCATGAAACACGGGAAGTAAAGCAGTTTCCCCAACTTAAGACATTAGAAGTAATTGTAGCCTAGACAGCATGGGGACTGAGACATCCTCTGTGGTATAAGTAGAGGGACAAATCTAGTTTTGTAGTTTGTTTGGGTTTCTGACTTTAAAAAAAAGAACTATGGAACAATATTGTATCAAGTAAGGTTGCTCCAAAAGTGTAAAGTGGGCTTTATCCAGTGTTGTTCATTCGAAGTAGGGCCATTAGATTGTGTGTCCTGCTAAAATTAATGGACCTAAATTAGTCATGTCCATTCATTTCAATAAGTCTACTCTCAGTAGGAGTAACACTGGATTAAAACCCACTGAAGTTAGTGGGCAACAGATCTCCTCCACAGTACTTCTCAGCTGTATCTGAAGAGGATGGATGGAAATAATAGAAGGGGTAGATTTAAATTATCTGGAGCCTCAGTTCCATGCCACTAACATCTGCCATCCCAGGTGGAATTATGGCATTGTCTCCCTCCCACCTTATTGCAAATGTAATTTGACCTTGCCTGCAAGGAACAATAATTGCATTCCTCTTAATCTAAGAGGATGGATTATGCCGAAATGGCAAAAATGTCCGGAAGAATCAGGAAGACTAAATTTTAATAAGGAATGGGGGAAATTTATAATTTATCTTAAAAACCATTGTAAACAGTTAAAACCATTAGTAGGATTGGAATAACACTTGTAGTTTAATGGTGAATGTTGGACATAATGGAGATGCAAAAGATTTGGATTATTATAAGAGATGCAGGAGGAAATGATTAACAAGGGAAGGAGGGAAGTCCAGGAGAGTCTTTGGAATCTTGGTGTTTTTGTTGTATGTTGGATATGTGATTGAAAAACTTTAATTTGAAAAACCAAATAATTTTTTTTAAGTAATGGCTTTCCTCCTAATGACCTGGTGGGCCACCATAATGCCTTATAAGGAATGCTCCATGATATCACATGGGACATAGGGGAATCACTTCATTCCGAGATCCTTGATATCATCTTCCATCAGCTGGGGCAGAGAGCCTTTCCCAACCTGGTGCCCTTCAGATTTCCTGGACCAACTTCCATCAGTCCCAGGCAGCATGGCCAATGACCAGGGAGGATGGCAGCTGCAGTTCAGAAACATCTGGAGCACCCCAGATTGCAGAAGGCCACAATAGTGAGAACTGGGCTTGATGGACCAATGATCCGATTCATGTGAAGTGACATGGCACTTACTAAGGATGCTGAGAAGTAGGGTCAATACCATCGTGGTCCTTTTTCAGACATCCTGTTTCCCTTTTGATGCTTACAGGAACAAAGTTGAAGGCCATTGTGAAGAGTTGTGTGCCATCCAGTGCCTGCAACAATGGCGTCACTGTCATCAATATGGGCCAGACAGGAAGAGTAGTGACCCAAGTTTTCTGCTGTGTGGGGGACGAGTGCAGGACGATGACCCCCACCTGTATGTTGCTGCTGTTCTCCTCTTTCCTTTCCTCTCTTTATCTTACTACCTTTAATTAGCTTTCTTTAAAAACAGCAAACAGCCGAATCCTAAATCTGTCATATTCCTCTGCTCCTTGACTCACACCACACTCCAGTTTAATGAGCTCACATTGGTGTACTTCATTTATTTATTTGCAGTCCATTCAAAAACAGCAGAGGAATCCCTAATGCACAAGGAGCCCTCCCAATCCTATACAATTAGTTTTAAACAATCTTTCTTCTTTGCCCCCTGGGAATTGTATTTCGTATTAGAGAAGAATGAGCTCCCTCAATATCTGTTATAAGAATTGTCAATATTTTTTGGGGGGGGCAGTGATCATAATCGGGACTTGGAAAAAGGGACATGGGTGACAGCCATAAATGGCTGCCATGGGGATGTGGACTGGCACAAAATGGCCTCCTTGGAGGAGGCATGAGGCCACAAAGGGAGCATACCACAAAATGGGACAGACATGCCCCCACTGCTCCATTGACAGGGGAAAGGATTGAAGGGAGGGAGGCTGTCTGATCCTTGGATCCAATGAAATGTGGATATGTTTAAGGAAGTATGTTCAATGTAGGGAAGGCTGAGCCAGTGCAAGCAGGAACCAAGCAGAAAATCCAAACCGTCTCTCCTGCCTGTGGGTTTCTGAGGAGATATTTACAGAGTCCTTTTGGGGCACCATAGGAGATGCTGGCAAACACTCTAGCCCTTGTGAGTACCAGGCTGACCACCCCTGCTGTATTTGAATTGATAAATGACACAATTTGAGGTCTAAAGCAAAAACAACTGGTACACCTTTTATTAAAGTCCTCACCTCTTTCCAAAATTTGTACGCTTGTTTTACAAGACCGCAACATGTGCCAGTAGGCCCCATTAATTTAATACTTGAAGAAAGTCTTGGAGATGGCCTCTTTCCCCCTCAAATATTTGAATCGAACTCGTAATTGGTGAACGCCTCCACCCCACATGAGGAACTTAGAAACTGGCTGCTCAAACAGGGGCTCAAACTTGTTTTTCTCTCATCCCAAATGTATGCAGTGACGCCCGCAAAGCCAAAGCCGAATGGCAAATTTTGCCCAGCCTGCTATGCTCTGCACAGTCTTGAGTGTGAGGAGGAGGAAGAGGTCAAATGTTCTGGGGATGAGAACTATTGCCTTGACTTGTCTGGGACTACAACTGCAGGTAGCTGAACGCATAAGCATATGCAGAAGCAAATCTACACTCCACACAACAACTCAGACTGGTCTTTATTATTTCACTACTTCAGTCAGTACCGCTACATTCTGAAACGTACCCCATACCTCAGAGGTCACCGGCCCTTTTGGACCAGTGCATACATTTTGAGAGAGTGCTGGACTTCCAGTCACAAAATGGCTGCCATGGAGTAGGCATGGCATAAGACAAAATTAGAGAGACAACCATCCCCAACGACCTTATATTTACCATGGGAAGTCAGCTACGTCCTGCTGGTCTTTGTTATGGTGATCACACACACACACATGTTGTTGCTGTCTCATAAAAACAGCAGGCATTCCTCAGTACCAGGGACTACATGCAAGTCTTGCCATAGGAACATTTCTAATTGGGGATTTGTCCAATATCTCCCCCTGCCCCTCTCTCCATGGTTTTTTCCTGAAATGGCTGCAGCCAACCAGCAAGAGAGAGACAAAGGAAAAACTGATTTGTCCGATCTCTCCTGCTCTCTCACTGGTTCAATCTTCCTCCCTCCCTGCATATCTGCTGCCCAAAATGGCTGCTTCTGACCAACAAAGCACAAACATGCAAGGATGTAAATAAGTGGGCAAACTCTTGATGTTTGGATATCTGAATCTGCAAAGTGTATAGCAAGGGTCAGTCATAATTATTTACATTCCAATAAGTGAATTGTCACATAGTGTGAGGGAATAGCAGAACCTGAGTCTATACAAGATAGACACACCATTCTAATTTCACAGAAATTATTTAGAGGAGCACCTGCACTTTTGCTCCATAACTTTCTTTCTATGAGGGCTAGATACTTCTTTTTAATAAATAAATAAATGAATGAAAGCTGGTTTCAGAGCTGTTACCACATAAAATAAAGTATATTCTCAAGAGACTACACCATAAGATGCTACATCAAAAACAACCTGTTACCAAAAAATGTAAAATAATTTTGTTTTGTTATGAATACCAAACAAACCCATATTTAACCAGGAATTGCCATCCTGTCATATACGTAACAAATGGTCATGAAATGGAAGCAAAAACCATAGATTTAGCTACACCCAAAGATATTCTTCATCTATGAGTCAATTTTTCAGAAAGAATGATAAACATTACTTTTAAAAACCATTAAAACTAAAACTAAAACTGAAGGGCTCCTTTCAGCCCCATGATATGGCCAAACAAGCGGCTACTAATAGAAAAATTATAAGTGGTTTATATATTCAGTCTGTATTTGAATATATCAAAGATTGATAAACAACACAATTTGATGTCTAAAGCTAAAACTACCAGTACACCTATTATTTCAGAAATTTCCTGCCTCACCTCTTCTCCAAATTTGTACGCTTGTTTTACAAGGCCACAACAATCCTTGAATTCTAATCCTTGAATTAATGTGGAGGGCAAAAGATTTTGGATGGCGCTTTGATGACATCATGCAGACTGGGCAACAAATTTGTATGTATGATCAGTGCACAGCCCGCAATAAAGCACTGTGGAAACAGAGTGTGATAGCCTCATCCCTCTCTGTCACACACAAGATCAGGAAAAGATGGATCTAGAGCCCTACCTCCTCCCATCTTCTCTCAGTCAATACTGTAGAAGATGGGTATGTGGTTATCACAGTTCATCATATATTTCCCTGGTATTGATTGTTGACTGGTGATCTTCTGCAATTCTCTCTTTTAGGAGCCTTAGTTGTTACAACGATCATGAAGGGCTGTACGAACTCCGCAACCTGTCAGGAACTGAACGAGCATTCCGGCTCTTTCTCTGGGATCAGTGTTGTCGCCTTAAGCAATTGCAAGCCAGCTAACAGCTCTGGAGGCCACAGGATCGTTCCGGAATCATTTGGACTATTTTTTGCAACCCTTGCTGGGCTCTTGTCTGTGATGCACCTTCCAAGATGGGGCTAGAAAGCCCACTGCCTTCTCAGGGCTCTTCTCGGCCACTTCTGGGCTCCACAGATTTTGCCCCCTGGGGCAGAGGCTGGGCTGTCGTGACCCTTGCTTGGGGCTCTTGGAACCTATGAGAACTGTAGGCTTTTCAGAGAAGATAGAACCTTCAGCCTACACTAGGGTTGGGGAGCCACACTTGCGAGGACCAAATGTCTCCTCTCTCTATTTCAGTCTCGGGACTCCCCCCCCCCAGGTCACATCCCTCACCAACTGTGCTTTGCAATCTTCTCTTCTCTTCTCTTCTCTTCTCTTTTTATTAAAGATTTTCTTGGGTTACTGAAGTACATGCATCATCTCTAGTTTCAGATCATAAAGTCTTTTTTACAGCTCATTTATATTTGATGTGAGACTTTGATGTTGTGTGTGGTATAAGGTTGGGGAACAAGATAGGTGGGGAGAGAGAGGGGTAGTCAGTTTTTATTCTTTTACATAATGTAAGTGCGATGTTTTTGTGTCCGTGTCATGTTGGGTAGGTTCTTTTTCTATCCATTTAATAATTTTCATCAGCAGTGAGAGAGTTTGGGGGTGGGAAGGGCCTGGCTGGGTGACCTTCAGTTGATTGCAGTGGGTTTTGTTTGTGAGAGGGTGGGGTTGTTGGGTCAAGTTAGCTGTATCAGTTTGCATGCTGTCAGTGGGTTTATGTTGTCATCTTGTTGGGCTGTGTGTAGCAAAGGGGAGTCTCACCGGGGTGAAGACATCCTTTTCTTATTTGTCCCTGTGTCTGTTTCAGTCCACACCCAGCCCAAAGTGCACACCAAGATACCCAAAACATTACTAAGTTCCTCCTCTGGGCTCTGAGCCTAACATCCTGATTCCTACAGTGTATCAAAGCAGGCATATAGGAACATCTATGAGATCATAGCTATAGCAACTTTCAATTAATTGAAGGGTTACCTTGCCAAGAGGGCTTAAGCACAGCTTCCAGAACAGTTTGCCTTCGGTACAACACAAGCTTTCCCTTGCCTGATTCAGATATCACTTTAAACAGCCTTGACTGCCTCCAAAGAATCCTGGGAATTTTGCTTTGTTAAGAGTGCTGGGGGTAGTGTGGAGCTACAGTTTTCAGAGGGCTTTGTCCGTCAATCCCACCTCCCAAGGAACTCTGGGAATTGCAGGGCAATTGCTGTGCCCGCAGTTTGCAGATAACTTTTTCAGGAAATAACCGTAGTAGGAGATGAAGTTACTGAGCATACCAACACATTGCTGGGCCTGAATGGTATTGTTATAAGAAAAACTGCTCCCTTTGCCTTGTGGGGTATTCCAGAGCCCATGCAGAGTCCTTAAGGGGGTTCCCTATCAGTAGGTGAAAATAACAGAGGCCAACCAGAGTATATTGAAAAGCAAAGTGGCTAGTAAGCTTGATCGTTGTTCATGGAACTGTTGCAACAGGGTCCCCACTCACCACATGCAGGAGGGAGGAGAACCCTGAACAATGGTGCGCAAGCCCTTATATAGACTTTTGAAATTGCCCACCCGTAGCCCAAGACCACCCCTAAAACATCATACATACATCACAGAAGGAAGCGGTCTACAGCAGAAACCCTGTTTGCCAGAATACCTGATAATGGTCACTCACTGCATTACCAGGGCAGCCTGGCCATTCTTTTGTGATGCTTAATACTTTAGCTCCTGAATCCAGGTCACAGGCTCACTCTATTCCTGCACAAATATGCCCTTAAGACAGGATTTGCAAGCAAAAAGACATTGGGAAAGCTTTCCCCATTTGCCTCCCTTACTGTAGAGGAATATTTGAGGTCACTGGGAGAGTCAAAATGGCTTCAGGATAGCTATCCCATACTATTTCAGATACATGGTTCATATATTTAGATGTGTGCATTTATGAATATTTATTCTACACTTGAGACCTTAAAATTCTTATAACAGTATCCACTTGAGAGTTTTTTAAAAAAAACTTCAGATGTGAATATTGTCAGTATGAACTGCCAATACCATAATGCCTTTATATAAATCATACTTGGGATACTGTATACAGCTGGGGGTCACTGCATTGCAGGGCACTGCAATGGATGTCAACCATAAATTAAAGAGCAGAGCCTTAACAACAAATAAATAGGTAAACGTCTGCTTAATGATTCATTGCTGGTAAATTCCCCTGGTTGATGATTTTGTCATATGCAAATATGCGTTATGCAAGTTTCGGGTTGCACAACTCAGTATTTGACTTTGCAGTGCTCTGTTGCTGTACAATTTAATTATGGGTCTATGATACCAATGTAAATATTTTTAGCCATTTTAGGGAGATTAATGGCACAATGTGACAAGGGCAGAAAGGACGATTAAAGCCATTGTCATGGGCCCTTCTCAGGGTGATCCTATTTTTGCAGACTATGGGCACATCCCTATGCGCATATGAGCCAACTCCTAGGGGCCAAGGTCCCTTCACCCACCATAAAATATTTGAGGGGACGAGGGGGGGCAAAGTTGATCGGCATTGCCATTCAAATGGTGTGCATACCACCATTTGAATGGCAATGGGGCTCACCTGCCCCCCCCAATATTTTATTCACGTTGGAGTCCCTGCTTTTGTGCATCCAACACACATTTAAAGCACATAACTTCCCAAAGAATACTGGGAGCTGTAGCTCTTTAAGGGGCAACTACAGTTCCCAGGATTCCTTGGGGGAAGTCATGTGTTTTAAATGTTCATTGGATGTGCTTCAAATGTATGGTGAGCAGGTTTGAGCTGGTGGCAATTGACCAGGAAAGAGATCTTTTGGGTCATGGTGGACAGGTTGATGAAGACTTCGATCCAGTAATTGGCACCTGTGAAAAGCAAGAATGCCACTCTACGGATCGTCAGGAAAAGGACCGAAACTGCCAACAGTGCAATGCTTTCATTCAAATCTATGCCATTGCTACACTTGGAATATTGTGGCCACGTCTCAGAAAACGTATGCTAGAGCTGGGGAAAATGCAGAAAAGGCCAACCAAAATTATTCAAAGGCTGGAGCAACTTCGCTAGGATGGACATTTGATGACTTTTTCATTGAGTGAGAGAGGCGAAAAAAGGTAAATAAAATGGGTGTGTGATAGCATACCCCTCAAGTGTCTCAATTTTCCTGGGACTTCCCAAAATTTGATCCTGATTTGATGTCCCATTTCCCCCCTCCAGCACCACCACTAAGCTTGGGGGGGGGGGGACGAGCGCATATTTTGGTGCCATGAATCAACTGGCTCCCGTGTGCTGAGCACTGCACCAAAAGACGCATGCATTTTGGTGTGGTGCACTCATGCAAGCCAAAAGACCCACATATTTTGGTGCAGCATGTCTTGGTTTTCATCAGAGTAATGTTGGAGGATATGGACACTGATTCTTGATACAATGCATTGTGCATTATGCAGAGAAAGATAAGAGTCTCTCTCTCTCCCCCCCCCCCCAATAGTACTAGGACAGGGGATAGTCCAGTGAAGCTGAATGCTGCAATATTCAAAACAGAGAAAAAGATGTAGTTGTTTTTTCTCACAATGCAGCATTAAAACTATGGGATTCCACAAAATGAGGTGGCTGCCAAGTTGGATAGATTTAGAAAGTGATTATACAAAAACATGGAGGACAAGGCAATGAGTGGCGGCTAGTCCTGGCTATATGCTTTCAGAATCAGTGAGAGTGTGCCTCTCTGAATGCCCTTTGTTGGGGAACAACAGCAGGAGAGGGCTACTGTGCTCATGCTTTGCTTGTCCGTGTCCCCCAAGCATCTGATTGGCCACGGTGGGATACAGAATGTTGGACTGCATGGGCCTTTGGTCTGATCTATCAGGGCTCTTCTGATGTCATTAAGGCATTCTACAGCCTCAGTGCTGTGACAGAAAAAGTCATGCTAGCAGGGAGGTGATGGGGGTTGCAGTCCAAAACATCTGGAGGCCAGCAGGCTGGTGACAGCTGCTCTAAGACCCCCACAAAGTCCATATGTGTCACCCACAATTGGCCTAGAAGTTGGGATGCTGCTTCGCAGGTGGTATTTCAGGGCAGCCCAAACCACACAGACAATTTTTCAGGTGGGTTTTGCACAAAGGTAAGCCTTGCAGTCAAGTCACAGCTGTCCAGGTGAAGCAAAACAAGAGCACGCCAAGGAGTTTTGACGCATCGCCTCGTGCTCTCCCTGAAAAGAACAGCAGGTTCCCGCCCAGAAATTTATTTCTTATTTCCTTCTTCGTTGAGATGGAAGAGTGTCCCAGCTGGGTGATGGATAGCTGGGAGGAGCAGCTGAGGAGGAAAAAATGACATTGCATCTCTACTATAAATAGCCCGAGGAATGGTGCACATTCACTCAGCCTACGCAGTTGACCTTTGGCAACGATCGCCTCTGCTGCAGCTGCTTGGAGCCCCAGGTAAGCTCATCCTTCCAAAGAACAACGGGACCTGCCTCCTGCCTTATACTGAGCCAGGCCATTGGCCCATCTCTCTCAGTGTTGCCTACACTGGCTGGTTTCAGCTCTCCAGGCTTTCAAGCAGAGGTCTTCCCAGACCTCCCTGGAATTGTTGAGGACTGATCTTGAGGCTTTCTTTGTGTTTTTCATGCCGTCTGCCACTGAGCTTTGTCTCTCTCTTTCTTTTATATCCTTCCTTTTCTCCAAGGAACTCGTGGTTCACCCCCTCCCCCCACATTTTATCCTCACAACAACCCTTTGGAGGTAGGTTAGGTTGCATGGGTTACCAGTTTGCTACCAGGCCAGGTTCAAGGTTATTGTGTTAAATCACAAAGACGTAGAAAACTTTGGCCCAAAGTACCTTAAGGACTATGTGATTCCTTAAGTTTGACCTTAAGTTTGACCTTGAGTTTGATTCCTTAAGTTTGACCTTGATCTTTAAGGTCTACTGTTGGCCCACTTTGGGTGGTCCCACATGCCAGCTGGCCTTTTAGGTAAGGTAAAGGGACCCCTGACCATTAGGTCCAGTCGTGGCCGACTCTGGGGTTGCAGCGCTCATCTCGCTTTATTGGCCGAGGGAGCCGGCGTACACGTTCCGGGTCATGTGGCCAGCATGACTAAGCCGCTTCTGGTGAACCAGAGTGGTGCACGGAAACGCCGTTTACCTTCCCGCCAGAGCGGTACCTATCTATCTACTTGCACTTTGACGTGCTTTCAAACTGCTAGGTTGGCAGGAGCAGGGACTGAGCAATGGGAGCTCACCCCGTTGCAGGGATTCGAACCACCAACCTTCTGATCGACAAGTCCTAGGCTCTGTGTGTGTAAAGTCCCTTCACTGTAGAGTTCCCTGCCACCATCTCTGTCTACTTTCAAATGTCTGCTGAAAACCATACTGTTTAGACACTCCTTCTGAACGTGAGATTCTTTGCAAGCACCTTTTACAGATGTGTTTGGTGTTCTTTCTTTCTTTTTTTCATTGCAGCATTACATTTTTAGGCTGCATTCTGCCTTGCTCTATGAAAGTGCAGTCTATAAACAGTTAAAGAAACAAATAAATTCATGGGGAGGAGGCAAGGCAGTGCTGAGAGTGCAGGGGGATGTCTGGGTTGATGGCAGCAGCTCCACGGGCTGCAAATTTGGAGCTTCTCCTGAATTGTGGCTGCTCTGTCACATCATGGCAAATGCAGCTCCAGCCACCAGAGGGGGCCACCATTGACCCATGCTCCCATGGATTTAATAAGTTGGTTGTTGTTGTTTTTTTAAAAAAGGACCTGGGTGTCACTACTGAGGTGTTACTGCTGTGCAGCACTTTGCACACGATGGAAAGATTGCACAAAAAACCTAGTGGAATTTTATTTCTTAAGCTTTGGACAGCATTCACCATCCATGCCAGCTCAGGAAATGTTAGTGTCTTGATTTATAATGGTATGCTACCACCTCTCCTTCTCCTTCTATGGCACAATGTAATGCTCCCCTGCTGTAGTTTTTAGCTTCAATTCATTATGCTTTAATTAAACTTTTTAAAAAAAAGAAAAAGAAAAAAAGATGGTACATAGAGTTTATATATAAATAATTGGTTTCATGGTCTGTTTATTTCTGATCTCCCTTCTAGACAACTCTGGTGAACTGAGTGTTTTGCACCTCTTTGTAACAGAAAAATCACCATGTGGTCTCTCCTTGGCTGCTTCCTCCTGGGTGCTTTCCTAGCTACAGGTGAGGAGATGTCTTACCAGTTTATGGGACTGTTCTGGGTTCTGCAAGAGTTGGTAGCTGCTGAGATAACAACAAAAGCCAATGCTTCTTTTTCCGGAGTCAATAGATATGCGGATGGCATAAAACTAACATCTCAACCCATTCTGAGAAATCTGTGCAAGAAACTAGCCACCATTCTGAATATTTTGAATGTTATTCCCAGGTGGGATGGAGCATGGAATGGGACCAGAGAGATGGCTAGCAAACCTACAAGTTCTCAACCAACAGCAGCAATGAAGTGCTCTCCAGATATTCCTGGACCCCAGGTTCATCAACCCTAGTCAGCTTAGTAATTGATCAAGAATGAAGGGGGTTGTAGTCCAAATCATCTGGAGGTGCCCTATTCCAGATCCACCTGTGTCATGAAATATTTGGCTAAAACAAAGCCAAAAAACACATGGCTTTGCTTGTGTTCCTCTCTTATAGTCCTTGCTTTTGCCAGATTCTTCCTCCTTTGTCATTTATCTGTGACACTCTGTAAAGTGTGCATTGCATAATAATGGTAAAAATAATCATCTAAATTGTGGTGGGCACAATTCTATGAATGGTAAAAACAGCTAAGTGTTTGTTTCTCCAGGTACTTGTCTTCAGTGTGAGGTGTGCTATGGCGGAGGCAACAACTGTACTGGTGAAATGAAGACTTGTGGTGCTGGTCAAGATACCTGCATTATCAGTCTGACGGAGTATTCACAACGTAGGTATTCTTGAGAGTCTTGGGCTGAGATATCACATAGGTGCTATGCTGAAAATTTCATATGTTGACTATTCATTGGGTGGATGTGGATGAAGCAAACCCCTCACAAAAACTATGTCTGTGTAGAAATTTCTTCAACATTATCAGGAGGGGGCTGCCCTATTCTTGACTCAACCTTTCCCTTCTCAATCACCTGTGCAGCTCCCGTGACAATCACATCTGTCACTAAGGACTGTGGCTCATCCAGCTTCTGCAAAATTGGTGCTGAAGAGATAAATCTTGGGAGTGGAGTGCAAGTGAGATCAAATATCGTCTGCTACAAGGAGAATAAAAGTGGAACAGTCTCACTTCCTGGTATGTACTGTCTTGTCTATAAGATCTAGAAACTTGCATGGCTGCCCTCTAATTGTGACCCCTAGTTCTCCAACATAGCTACAATTCCCAGAGTGGTTTAACAGTCTGTTCCTCTTCTTAGGGAAATCTGAGAACTGTAGCTCTGTGAGGGGAGTACAGAAGTTGCCTAGCAACTCTCAGCACCCTTAGAAACTACAGTTCCCAGGACTCTTTGGGGGAAGCCATGACTGTTTCAAGTGTTATGATACTGCTGTAAATGTATAGTGCAGATGGGACCCTAGATTCCCAGGAAGAATAATAGGCTCAGTCCATTATGTAGGAGCAGCCAATGTAGAACCCTACTGACACCAACATTGTTGCCACTTACCAAGATGGTGGCAACAAGGTTGGGATGGTGCAGGTGCCCTGATGGGGGAGCATGGGCTTGTTCTCCTGGTATACCTTCACAGACCCAACCTCACCACAGCCCTGACCCACCAGCCCTGCACAGTACTAGTAAGCATCAGCAACAACAGTATGGGGATGATGGCTCCACATCAACACCCTCCCACTGCAGCCACTTCTGCTTATAAGCCTTACAGCCTTGGAGCCATCTTTAAGAACTCAGCAGCCACGGTAAGCCTCCTTTCACTGAACTGAGAACTGTCTGGCAAAACAGGAACTCAACTTCCTAGTGGAATTAAAATAAAATTGCCCAGTGGAGTTAAATTTAATAGACTGGGGCATCACACTGAGACAGATTTCTAATTTGCCAATACCCTCCGATCTGAATGCTCTGCCCCCTAACCCCAGGGATGGAGAAACTGTGCCTCTGCAGTTGAAGTTGGACTTCAACTCTCATCAGCCTCAGTGGGCATGGTCAATGGTCAGAGATGTTAGGAGTTGTAGTCGAGCAACACCAGAAGGACCCCAGGTTCTCCACCCTGGCTGTAACTCTGTGCTTGTTTGTTATCACTCCTCAGTGGGGAGGGAGCTTTAGTCCATAAAATCTTAAGAACATAAAGAGTCCGCTGGATCAAGACAATGGCCCATCTAGTCCAGCATCCTTACAATCACCAGCTAGGTGCTTGTGAGAACCCCCAAGGACCTGAACACGAGAGCACTCTCCCCTCCTGTGGTTTCCAGCAAATGGTATTCAGAAGCTCTGAGGATGGAGATAGAACATAGTCATCATAGCTAGTGGCCACGAGAACTTTGTGGTCTATGAATTTGTCCAATCCTCTTTTAAAACCATCCAGGTTGATGGCCATGACTATCTTCTGTGGCAGCGGGTGGCACTGTGGTCTAAACCACTGAGCCTCTTGGGCTTGCCGCTCAGAAGGTCAGCGGTTTGATTCCCTGCAACAGGGTGAGCTCCCGTTGCTCTGTCCCAGCTCTGCCAACCTAGCAGTTCGAGAACACGCCAGTGCAAGTAGATAAATAGGTATCACTGTGGTGTGAAGGTAAACAGTGTTTCCATGAACTTTGGTTTCTATCATAGTGTTCCGTTGTGCCACAAGCAGTTTAGTTATGCTGGCCACATGACCCAGAAAGCTATCTGTGGACAAATGCCAGCTCCCCTAGGCCTGAAAGAGAGATGAGTGCTGCAACCCCATAGTCACCTTTGACTGGACTTAATCATCCAGGGGTCCTTTACCTCCTTTACCTTTTTAATGCTTCATTTTTATATGTCCTGAATCTTTCAGCATACAAATTCAGAACATTAATATTTAGTATTTAATTCCTTCTGGCTTTATTTTTCATCAAAAGAGCTGAGGATAGTGAAAAAACTTGCTTCTTCCTCAGCCCCCTATTGTTTCAGAGTTGAGGCCAGGCATTGGTAAAAGACACCTGATGGCTGACCTTCCATTTCTCTCCATAGTGCTGCCACCACCAGACACCAAACCCAATGGTCTCCAGTGTCCTGGCTGTGTTGGGATGTTTTCCACCAAGTGCAATGAAAAGCCTGTTGCCTGCAATGGAGAAGAGACCAAGTGCATCAACATTTCTGGGAACGTCACAGGTAAAGAGATTCAGTGTTTTCAAAATTGTCTTTCCATCATCCTGATCTTCAAATGTGCTGAAGAGTGGGGTAACCAGAGTGATCCCCATGGCAACTCCATAACCACCTGGTTTAGGTAGGCTGCTAACCCAGCAGTTCGAAAGCACGTCAAAGTGCAAGTAGATAAATAGGTACCGCTCCAGCGGGAAGGTAAACGGCATTTCCGTGCACTGCTCTGGTTCGCCACAAGTGGCTTAGTCATGCTGGCCACATGACCCAGAAAAACTATCTTAGACAAACGTCGGCTCCCTCGGCCAGCAAAGTGAGATGAGCGCCGCAACCCCAGAGTCGCTTGAGACTAGACTTAACTGTCAATGGTCCTTTACCTTTACCTTTTTTAGACTAACGTGGGTTAAAGCAGCTATTCTCCAGTTTTCATGCTTCTCCAAATTTTGCATAGAATCCTCAGCTTTTTTTTAAAAAAAATGTACCTTTAAAGTATCTGTAAAATTCATAGATTTTTTTGAATTTTAATGCATTGAAAAAGATCTGCAGAATGACACAGAAACAGGAAAAAAGCTTATGAATACATGAGATGATAAAATGAACCAGAAATTGACTGTGACCCATCCATTGCTAATCCACATTTTCTCCAAAATTTCATTTTAAAAGGGTGGTGGCAACTATAGTGGGCAGAGAGAGCTGTTCATTGCAGGCTTGATACTGACCAACATGTTGGCCATTTCTTGCAGTGGTTCAGACCATGGATGTTTCCTTAAAGGGATGCGCTAATGAGGCTTACTGTACCATGCTCAAACTGGGGCCAAGAACGTTTGCAGGAATCAGTATGGATGTGGCTACGGCTGAGTGCAGTGCAGCTGTTTCCACCAAAGCTCGGTAACCAGCTGACTCTTACATCGCAGAATGTCATTGCCGCACCATCTTTCTTATCTAAATGGCTTGCCCTTCTTCACATGCTGACTTTCTTATTGATTAGTTTATTAGCTTCTCCCAAAATCAAATCAAAAAATAAATAACTGAAGAACTTGATTATAAATAAATCCTTGCTGTGCAATACCTGTGTCCACCACTTGAGGCAGCATATGCTCCTTTAGAATGAATCCACCAATAGAGAGGGAGATATTTTGTGTATGGCAGTTTAAACTCTTCCTTGAGTTTAAAAATCAAGTGGGTAAATGACCAGATCAATAGGGAATCATGTTGGAAATTCTCTCTGTGTGTACGAGATTCATTTGTTCCAGAAACAGAGAAGAATACAGAAGTTTCAAGAAGCAGCAGAATGCTGAGATTGCTTTGTCTATGCCAGGACATTTTCTGTGGGAGCTTTTTATTTGGACATGTGCAGTGTGACGGGAAGCACTGATAACAACAGTTTTGTGTAAGTTGTTGTGAGTCTTTTGCTTATGCCTTGTGATGAGAGAAGCAGAGAGAGAGTCTTGGCCTCTTGTTGGATTCTAAACCTGCCTTGACAGTGGTGAATGTCTGTATATCTTTGCTACCAATATGCTTTTATGCCTGTCAAGTAAACCTCTACACTTGACTGAATCTTTAAGGCGTCCTTGAGTGTTTATTGTCTACTGTGTGTACCTTCAACCCCAAAGATGCTTCCAAGGAAGGAGCTGCGTTGAGATGTAACTCTGCTGGGTATGGATACTGGTGCGCGCACACACAGCAAAAGTGATGCCGGACCCAATTCTTCTAAATCATCCATCAGAGGTTGATGGATTGATCCAACAAATCAAAGGTAGCCATGAGACTTAATAATAATTTATGGAAGTAAATGTCCCAACTTAAGAGGGAAATATTTTCAGTACAAATTCTCTGCAACAAAATTCTGATGGAATGGGGAGAGCCACATTTTATTACAAAATGTGCATCTGAGCATACGCAGGATGCACTTTCTCAAGAGTAACAAAATGTACGTGTGTGCCAAGTATCCTTAACCATGTGCAGAGTGTCTTTGATCAGGTATGATCCGGCCAATGGTAAGCAACATCCGGAGAGCTGGTGGTTAAGCACCTTTGAGATAGAGGCTTCCATCGTATATCAAAGGGTCTCCAAGGTGGTCTAACTGGCAGTGGTGGGCATGTGAGATAACAGCAGCACTCCAATCAGTGTCAACAGGCTCGGGGAGGCCGTTCCCCACAAGTCCCTGGGCTAAGATATGATGCCACAGAGGCATTGTGGGAAATTTAAATGGCAGCTCCCAGAACCAACTGCCTGGTGCTAATGGCAGGAAGATATTTTGAAGAAGTTTGCTCTGCTGGAGAACAAAGTTCCCGGGCAGGTGAACATTGCTGCCAGGAAAGAAAACCGCCAAACTGCAGACAGGCATCGAAAGCCTTTTGTGCTGGGACTCTTCAAAACTGATTACAAAGAGGAAGCAAAAGGTTTATAAAAAAGTGGAGACCAAAGGAATTTACACCACCAGCCCTACACCCCTGTGGGGATTACTTTGAGCGACAGAGGTGTGTACAATTATTCAGGGATGTGGAGAATGTGGCTAGAAGAAGATGGCTTTAAACTCAGATGCTTTACTCAGAGTAGACCCCACTTACTAAGAATAGGCCATCAAATAAAGCTGAATGTCGGCAGATGCAAGGCAGACAAAATAAAGTCCTTCTTCCCATGGCACGTATTTAATTTATGGAGTTTGCTCCCACAAGATGTAGCACCAACTTAGAGGACTTTGGAAGGATCAGATGAATTTGTTATGTACTGAAGTTCTCACCCTGGGCCATCAGGGGGATACTGTAGATAGTTATGCAAATGAAGGATCGAAAGTGACGTTCAGTGATTGGATAGTTTTAGAAAGTGTCAACAGTTACATTGTTCTGGAGCTCTATATAAGTAGGCTGACTGAGCTCTTCAGTTCAGTTCTATTCTGGCCTCTGAATAAACAAGAACTGTTGAAGAATCGCTGTGTCGTCTGATATGTTCGCCCACAACTTAACAGAATTCATGGGCAATAAGGCTCTCACTGGCTTCAAGTCACAATGGCTGCGCACACTGCCAGAATGGTATGCCTCTGAATACCAGTTGCTGAAAACTGCAGGAGCGAAGAGTGTTGTTGCACTCAGGCTGTCCTTGCAAGCTTTCCACAGGAATCTGGTTGGCCACTGTGAGAGCAGGATTCTAGACAAAATGAGCCTTTTGCCTGATCCAAGCGGGCTCGTCTTACAATCTACTTAACACGCTAACTCTAAAACCTGGCACAAACAAATGCTAACTGGGGAAAAAACAAGAAAGATGTGGGTGGCGTGATGAAAATACAATAATGAATGCCAGCTACAGTGGTACCTCGGGTTACAGATGCTTCAGGTTACAGATGCTTCAGGTTACAGACTCCACTAACCCAGAAATAATACCTTGGGTTAAGAACTTTGCTTCAGGATAGGAACAGAAATCGTGCAGCAGCAGCGGGAGTCTCCATTAGCTAAAGTGGTACCTTAGGTTAAGAACAGTTTCAGGTTAAGAATGGACCTCCAGAATGAATTAAGTTCTTAACCTAAGGTCCCACTGTATTGTTTTTTCATCATCGGAAATGGATCGGAAAGGGTGGGGTGGGGGGTTTCGAACTAGTCCAGCGTTCTTCTAAATATCCTGCTCCCAAGAGACAGATTTTGAAAAAGAGCAATGAATGAACCCACCAAACCAACTATTTCCATGAACACAGAATCATAGAATTGAAGAGCTGGAAGGGACCACAAGGGTCATCTAGTCCAACCCCCTGCAATGCAGGAATCTTTTGCCCAACATGGGGCACAAACCTATGACACTGAGATTAAGAGTCTCAGGATCTACCGACTGCGCTATTCCCCCAAAGCACAGTGATTGGAGAACCTTGATAAAATAATTCTTTCTCATTGAAAGCTAGACCTGTCTATCAAAATGATTTATCTCCTCCTCGCTCTCTCTTCACTCAAGTTGCATCAGGGCATTTCTCTTATAGTCAGCTTGCTTTCAATTTTAATAGCCACCGCAGCAAAAAATTCTGTGACTTCTTTTGAATAGTGTGGCATGAAGCTTTGCAGGGGGTGGTTAATCACTGCAACCCAAAGGACTTTGCTGACATTGTGATCTTATTTGATCAAGTAAAACACACACACCACAGTTCACTTGTGTGTCGTATTTCACACAGAGCCAATGCACGGCTATGGAATCCAGCTTGTAATTTCCTTAGCTCCACTTGGAGCTGTCTATGGTCCTGATTTTTTGTCTTAGCTCCTACACCATTTGCCAGAGCTTTCCTCTGGAACATAAGGACATAAAAAGAGCCTGCTGGATCGTGCCCATGCCTCACCTAATCCAGCATCCTGTTCTCACAGTGGCCAACCAGATGCCTATGTGAAACCCCAAACAGGATTCGAACACAAGACAACTCTCCCCTCCTGTGGTTTTTCCAGCAACTGGTATTCAGAAGCATTGATGCCTCTTACCATGAAGGAAGAGCAAAGCCATCATGGCTAGTAGCCATCAATAGCCCTCTCCTCCATTAATTTGTTTAATCCTCTTTTAAAGCCATTGTTTTTTCCCCTGTGGAAGTGAGTTCCATAGATTAATGATCTGCTGCGTGAAGCAGTGCTTGGCCTAAAATCTGATCTAAAACAGGATAAGCAATGCTGGCTGCACCCAGCGTACCCACCCAGTCTGTTAGCCCATAATAGACAGCACTCATCATCATCATCCAGAAGCAGGATTTCAGTACCAATACTCTTCAGCTACAGCTGATGTATTTTATTTGTCACCTACCAGTGTTATTGGCTGGTCGCTGCTTGATGACATCACTTGAGTGCCACCATGCTCTGCTACTGCTGGAGGTCATGGCGGAACATAAAAAAATAGACACTAGTGTATCTTGGGCAATTTGAGCTCTTCATTCACTGTAAAGCCCAAGGCCTATAAAGGGCCACTAAGGGCCACAAAGCAAGTAAGCAAGGAGGAAGGGCTCAGGCAGGATCTCTTGGTCTTCGTGCCAGAAGAAAATCAAGGAAGGATCTTCACATGAAGAAGGCAAGCAAGAACTGGGAGAGAAAGTGCAAACAACTCTGGAGTGTAGTCAGCCTTTCCAGAGATGGTCTTCATGGGAAGGCAAGTGCCTGCTCCATGTACATGAACCCCAGCAAAAAATACCATCCCTTTTTTAAAATCATCACAGACAACCTTGTTTACACAGCCCTTGATGGCCACTGGTGGTCCTGCAGAGGGAATAGAAGGAAAGGACAGTCAGCATTTAGGCTGGAAATCGAACCCATCTTAACTGGTTTCCAGATTTTGCAGTTCCATATTTCTGAAATGGTGGCTAGGGAAACCCAGCCAGGTGGGCAAGGTATAAATAGTTGTTGTTGTTGTTGTTGTTGTTGTTTCCAAGGCAACTTGGAGAAAAAGGGAGGAATCAGGTTGGATTCGGGAGTTTCAGAATTTTTCTGAGAGGGAAACTTAACTGCTAATTTTTATATGGAAGCTTCTAATTTCCCCCCTTCATTCTTTGGAAGTTATGAAATCATAGTGCACGCATAAAAGGATGACATGGTGTGATGACTGTACTTCATCATCGCACCATTTTGCAAATTAGACTTTTTTAAAAATTAAAAAGACTGGGGGAAATGGAACAAGATTCTCTTGGGTCAATTATCTCATGAAAAGCAAAATTCTATACAGTAAGTCTACCCTAATTCATATTCTAGAAAAATGAATCCCAGTGGGAGACATATACTAACAAATTTTTCCCATGCTGTCATAGGAAGTCAGGTTTTCCCAGAATGAAAAAAAAAATCTTTTTGTTGTTGTCTCCCCTCCTCATCCTCCTCATCATCTTGCTATCCATCCTTCCTCCTCTGCCTCAGCTTTGAGCCTCCTTTCCTCCTCCAGTCCTTGCCATTGCCTCCTCCTAACTGTCATTATGGTGTCATTCATAGGGTTAGTGCCATCTGTCTGCGGCCATGTGAATTACACCTTGACAACAGTCTTATACAAATATATATATTCAAGAAAGTGTGTGTGTGTGTGTGTGTGTACTTTACATATTTAGATTAGAATAAGCCATACTCAGAGTAAATCCACTGAAAACCAGTATGCATGTTTGTGTATGTGTTCCAATGAAGTTGGATGATGAGAAGATCAGGGCAGCATAAGGAAGTACTTCATCATACAGTCCCTAAACTGAACTATGAAGCTGAACAAGATGTGCTGATGGTTGCTAACTTGGAGAGCTTTAAAAGGGGGTTTGGACAGGAGGATGTGGCTGTCAATGGCTGCTAGTCATGATAGCTCTATTAACTTCTGTAACTGAATATCAGCTACTGCGGATCACAAGTGGGACAGAGCTATTGTACTCATGCACCCCTTGTAGGCTTCACTTCTGTGAATTCTGGAATGGCTGGGCCTCGGGTCCAATCCAGCAGAGCCATTTATGTGGTTACTTACCTGTCCTTGCAGTCCCAGACATGTCAAGGCAATAGTCCTGGTCTCCAGTACATTCGACAATCACTTCTTCGTTGCATGTATATTTCTCCAGACCAAAGCAGGCTGGGCACTTTATTCCATTGAATGTAGTGCTTATGGGTGGGACTGGGAGAAAGAAGAGACAGTCCAGATTTGGGAGGAAGGAAGAAGAGAGCTCTAAACACAAGGGTGGAAATCACAAATCCACCTTCTCCCATAGAGCTGAGTGGCTAGTAAGTGCAAGCCAGGTTTTCTCTAAGTCCACTAAGTTGTTACAGTACAACAGCCTTTGGTTGCTTTGCCTTGATATTCTCGTAGTACTGGAGAATTCAGTCGGGAAAATGCTGATGTACCTATCGGAGCACTTTGATATGCAAAACTTGCACTTTTACAATTGCCATATAATATCTATTTGCATTTGGGAAGAATGGTATCTTCCGTGCGGCAACACCTGCACTTTGGAGATCCCTGCCTTTGGGCATTCAGGAAGAGGCCCTCGATATTTTGCTCTTGATGCCTGCTCAAAACTTTCCTGCATTTGGAAAGTCTATCCAGACACCTGATTCATAGAATCATAGAACTATAGAGCTGGAAGGTACCCCGAGGATCATCTAGTCCAACCCCCTGCAATGCTAGTCATTTTAGACAATATTGAGTTGGGTGGACAATATTTTAGACAGTTGAGTATGGTCAGACTCAGTAGAAGACACCTTCCTATGGTCCTATGATTCAGTGACCAGCTCTTCAACAGTTCTCTCTGGGCCTTGTTAAAGCAAACACACACAAGTAAGGAAGTGGCTCGGTGATAGAACCGACATCCATTTTGCAAAGCACTCTTCCCCAGCCCAAGTAGAAAGCTGGTGGTTTTTTTTAAAAAATGACACCGTAGAATGTGGAATGATAGAATGGGCAAAGACAAAGGGATACACCAGTGACTTACCATCAGGAAAGTAATGATTGCACTCATCCTCGTTGCAGCAGAGAAGCCTGCTTGATACAATTCCTGACTTGCCCACATTAAATGTGGAAGGGCCTTTGTAGATGCAGTCGCTGGGGAGGAAGCAAAACTTGTGAATAGTCCTTGGTCCTGTTGGGATCAAGGAAGAGAAAGTTTTAATCAGAAGAGAGGTCCCTGGCGTAAATGATTAGCCCTGTAATCCAAATTATACTGACCTGGAGAGAAGATGTATGCTACATTTTGGAATATACCTTCAAAGCCATGGCTTCCACCATAGAATCCTGGGAACTGTAGTTTGTTTAAGGGTGCTGGGAATTGTTAAGAGACCCCCATCCCCACCACAGAACTACATGTCCCAGCATGTCCTGGGAAGAGAGATTGATTGTTAAAACCACTCTGAGAATTGCAGCTCTGTGAGAGGAATGTAAGTCCACAAACTGTTGAGAGTAAGGCAACAATGGCTGCAACAAGTAACTTGATCCAGTTGGGGGTGGCAGACAGAAAGGCAGTCTGGTCTTCCTCCTCCCTGATTCATTCTCTTTTAGTAACTGCTTTCTGGTAAAAGAGATCCCTTCCTTCCAGTTTTTACTTCCTTCCTACCCTTCTCCAAGTTCATTCATTGCGAGTTTCCATGTGCTGGTGTTAACTTCTTGGCTCCATCTTGGCAACAGGTAAAATCTTAACTCAATGTTTTTGGTTGCCACGAGTAATAAGCCTTATGTTTTCTTTATCCGTTCAACCAGCAGTCTTACCAGCCTATTTCTTTCTGCATACTGCTGTAATATATTTACCAAACTCCAGCATAAGCACCCCCTCAGCACCCTCAATCAGCAATAGTTCCCAGGATTCTTTGAGAGAAACCAGGATGATTGAAAGTGGTATCATGGTGCTTTTAATGTATGGTGTGGACTGTCCCATTCGCCCCATACATGTAAAGCACTATGAAAAAACTCTGAACAGTCAAAGAATTCTGGGAGCTGTAGTATGTTAAGGCTGAGAGCTGTCGGGAGACACACACACCCTTTCCCTTCACAGAGCTACAATTCTCAAAGTTACCTATGAAGAAGGTTTGACTGTTAAACCACTCTGGAAACTGTAGCTTTGTGAAGGGAATAGGAGACTCCTAACAACACTCTCAGCCCCTTTGACAAACTCAAAGCTCCCAGAATTCTTGGAGGAAACTGACAGTTTAAAGTGGTTCTCATAGCATGTATGGTGTTCATGTGGCCTCGGTAAACTCAATATGGTTGACTTCTGAGTAAATCTGCTTGGGCCTGTTCAGTAAGACCACCCAGTCCATGGAAAAGAAAACTATAGCCTTGCCTCATTCCTGCCATCCACCCTATTTGCTGGAACCTGTGGGTGTGTGACATCTTATGAAACTCACCTGTTGTGTTCACGGTTCGTGCTGTGCCACATTTGATGAGCCCACCAGGGCAAATGATCTTACTGCCACTACAACTGTCCCCAGCAGCTGAACATGACTCACATGGCAGACATCCCCCTAAAGCAGGAGCAAGTAAAAGCAGACAAACGGCATATTCACTGTGGCCAGGACCCCTGGAGGGCATCTTTTAACCCTAAGAGCCAACACAATACTCATTGGATGGGTGGGTGGTAGAGGACTCCAACTCCCAACATTCCTGACTATTCCTTGTGCTTACTGAGACTGATGGGAGTTGGAGTCTAAAAAACACCAGGAGAGTGCTGGGCTCCCCATCCTTGCTGTAAGTAAGCCTTTCTCAAACTTGGGTCCCCATACGTTGTTGGACAACAACTCCCATCATCCCTAGCTCCCAGGACCAGTGGTCAGGAATGATGGGAGTTGTAATCCAACAAGATCTGGGGAACCAAGTTTGAGAAAGGCTCCTGTAAGTGAAAGCCCAAGTAAGAGCTGGAAGAAAGGCATTCCATTCTCACAATTGTCTACCTGATACAAGCACAAGTCACCAACCTACCAATTGTAGTTTTAGGCTACAATTCCCATCAGCCCCAGGCAGCACCTTTTGTGTCATGTTGGACAGGGATGGAGAACTGGATCTTGCCAGTGGGCCAGATCCTTACCTTCCCCGCTGCCCATGAAACAATTTTGACAGGCGGTGAGGCTGCCTACCTGTCAGTCATCTGCCATCATTATGTTGTCGGGCAACACCGTCAAAGGAAATCGCTCTTCAGCAGCCCTCTTTGCTGCATCTTTACCTACCCTACAGCTGATGAGCTATATGGGGCAGGTGAAGATGACCTCATAGGCCAATGGAGAGTCCTGCTAAACCTAATTAGAAAGTCCATGTGCTGCTGGTTACCCACCATTGGTTTAGAAGTTGTATATATTTCTTTTGACTTATTTAATCAAGAACATATAATTCAATTACATAGTAATCTAAAGAAATAAAAAAGAAAACTATGCAGCTAATGCAACTGAATGAAAATCAGACACACAGATAATTTTAAAAAAGCCAGTTGAGGTAATTTCGTTCACAATTCCTATGATAAGTAACAATAATTATTGTTGTTGGGTGGGGGGGTAGGATCATATTTATTTATTTATTTATAAAAATGAGGAAGGACCTTGTCCTTGAGGTTTTAGGATATTCTCATTTGAAGCAGAAAATTGCTTTTTTAAAAAAATCAAAGAAAAAGTCAAATATAGCCACCATGGCTAAGTAGCCGTCAGTAGCCTTGCCCTCAGATTTGGAACACATTTTGTTAGCACAAGGAAGCTTTCAGAATGTTAATATGAATTAATTTGAATCCCTGGATGATCCATGATTTAGAGATAGCTCTGTTGTTACAGCATGAGACTCATGATCTCAGGGTCGTGGTTTTGAGCCCCACCTTGGGCAAAAGATCCCTGCATTTCAGGGACCTGGACTAGATGATCCCCGTGGTCCCTTCCAACGCTGCAATTCTATGGTTCTAATAACACCAGGTTCCACCTGCGCTTACCTTTCCTTGTCAGGAATAGTAGCATTCCTGCATGAAACCAGCAGAGGGCAAAAACATGCATCAGAGAAGCCCAGTTCCCTAGGTGAGTCTCTGGGAGCTTGTGGGATCACAGCGCTGCAAGAGAGGTCAGGCATGGCTCACCTTTCAAGGAGTAAAGGCAAGGTACACAGAGATGCATGCCAGCGATAAATCGCTTTGGCTGCCTCTGCGATTTAGTGGGGAGGGAGTAGATATGGAGAAACGGAAGCCATGGACTCAAAATTCAGTCTGACTTACTTTGACCTAGAGCTGGGCTGATATTGTAGCCAGGTTCTCAGATTGTGTGGTTGTTGCCACCCTCTCAACAAATATTCCACTTCTGTCAATGATTAAAGGAGGCACACGTGCTTGAAATTACCAGCACCTGATCACTACAGCCCACCACAGTGGACCACCCCTCCACTGGTGCTTTAAATTATGCCATAATGAATTAGCTAGCCTTTATAACCAATGAACAGCCATGTCATGCTAAATTCCATTCATGCCAGTCATTGCCTTGTGACACAATGATAACCCTCATTGAAGAACGACCCTACCTCTCCCCTCCGCTTTTCCCTCACATGCATGCTTCTGTTTACCCATTAAAACAGTTGGGAAGAATCATATAGCTGT
The DNA here is from genome assembly GCF_964270895.1 of Podarcis filfolensis. Classification (NCBI taxonomy): domain Eukaryota; kingdom Metazoa; phylum Chordata; class Lepidosauria; order Squamata; family Lacertidae; genus Podarcis; species Podarcis filfolensis. The sequence goes on along the minus strand of NC_139611.1, from coordinate 75,099,316 downwards.
ATACTGACTCAAATTTCGTAAATTTACTCCCACCATCTCTGGGTTGATAATAATAATAATAATAATAATAATAATAATAATAATAATAATTTATTTATACCCCGCCCATCTGGCTGGGTTTCCCCAGCCACTCTGGGCGGCTTCCAACAAAACACTAAAATGCAATAACCTATTAAACATTAAAAGCTTCCCTAAACAGGGCTGCCTTTAGATGTCTTCTAAAAGTTTGGTAGTTATTTTTCTCTTTGACATCTGGTGGGAGGGCGTTCCACAGGGCGGGTGCCACTACCGAGAAGGCCCTCTGCCTGGCTCCCTGTAACTTGGCTTCTTTCAGCGAGGGAACCGCCAGAAGGCCCTCGGCGCTGGACCTCAGTGTCCGGACAGAACGATGGAGGTGGTGATGCTCCTCCAGGAATACTGGACCGAGGCCGTTTAGGGCTTTAAAGGTCAGCACCAACACTTTGAATTGTGCTCGGAAACGTACTGGGAGCCAGTGTAGGTCTTTCAAGACCAGTGTTATATGCTCTCAGCTGCTGCTCCCAGTCACCAGTCTAGCTGCCGCATTTTGGATTAGTTGTAGTTTCCGGGTCACCTTCAAAGGTAGCCCCACATAGAGCGCATTGCAGTAGTCCAAGCGAGAGATAACTAGAGCATGCACCACTCTGGCGAGACAGTCTGCGGGCAGGTAGGGTCTCAGCCTGCGTACCAGATGGAGCTGATAAACAGCTGCCCTGGACACAGAATCGACCTGTGCCTCCATGGACAGCTGTGAGTCCAGAATGACTCCCAGGCTGCGCACCTGGTCCTTCAGGGTCACAGTTACCCCATAGGATTGCAAATGGATATTTTTTCTGAAAGCAATTAACATGGAACTGAGCAATTAAGTGTCCGCTACATTCCTTTGTTGTTTTTGATGCAAATAACACACACAATACACATTTACTGGCGTTGCCCCCTCGTTTCATCCCCTCCAACCTCTTTGCCTCCCCATCTTTTCCTTCAAGAAGTCTGCTGTGCAGTGCCAGATTTACATATAAGCTAAACATGCTATAGCTTACGACCCCCACTCTCTTGGAGCCCCTCCAAAAAATTAAAGGGGGGGAAAAACTCTAGATGTATTATTCACTATTGTATTTCACTATTAATATACTTCTTCTTAATTGTATTTCAGTTCAACAATTACTTTGATAAAATACATATTTTGTTATGTGCAAATGGCTTTATAAATTACCATATAGCATATATTCAACACACAAAAAACAGCGACAATTTGTTGTTGACAAAGGACAGCTGGACATATAAAGCGCCCCATTGCCTTCAGTAGTTTCGGGCCTCATCAAACCTAAATCCAGTCCTGGTGCTGTGTTCAGCCTTGAGTCCCGTTAGAGGAAAAGGTGGGGTATAAATAAAGAAGGTTTATTTTTACCATGTCCAAAGTGCCCGGATATTTAGCTCCTCCTTTCTCCATTGCTGGCATGGGAAGGACTATGTATGCAAGCGTCATTCAAATGAGCACTAAGGAAGCTGACGGAAGGGCGACCCCCTCTACAAATCTCAAGCGAGATAAGCAGGCACACACAGCCCTGAAAAGTGGTGGCAGCCGAGGGGGCTGAGCTTGGCCAAATAGCACATGGGGCCAGTGGCAGCGGAAGTCCTCAGCAGGTGTGCTTTAGCATCCGCATGCCAGTAGTGGCTGTCACTCCTAAGCACTCCTAAGCTTCTGTTGAAAAAAGCTGATGAGCATGAACTCCTATTCTGATGTGATGCCCTCTATTGTGATGCCTCTCTCTGGTGAGCCAGTCGGCTGGGTGTTTGGAGATGCATTAGGCGCAAGCTGGCTTTGGTTTCGGGGCCTTGGGCATGATGCCTGCAGTTGACCCCCTTTCTTAGACTGACTTCTCCCGCTTGCTGTTGTTCCTGCTGCTGTTGCCCTCCTCCTGACAGCCGGAACTACAGAGCTAGTCATGGGTGTGTGTGTGTGTGTAGCAGAGCAGGAGTGGCTGTTGTGATGGAACAGAGCTGCCTTGATACCCTCTCAGGTTCACCCAGTGGCGAAGCTGCATGCTCCGGCACCGGGGGCGGAGAGCAGGCGGGGGCATGGCACACGTCCCGGGCGAGTGGCACATTGCCCGCATGGGTTTGTCATGCCACACACAGGGGCGTGGTTCCAGGGGCATGGTACGTCACCCGCAGGGGCATGGCATGAATCCGGGGGCATGGCGCCCGGCGCGGTGGGGGTTGCGCAGCGTGTGTCTGGGGAGATGGCTGCAATGGTACCCCCTTTCCCGATGGTGCTGAAGGCAGTGCACCCCACCTGCCCCACCCCCGTTCCTCCACCAGTGGGTTCACCTAGATGGGGCTATGGCCAGGTTGGGTGAAGGTGAGATCAGGGCTGTGCAGAAACACCTGTGCTTCTGCCAGTGTGTCCATCATGCAGCCCTGACGCGTTATTCATTCATTATGGAACTTATTAAATGCCTATTAAAAAACTATCTGATCATTGCATGGACTATGCTGAATCATATTATTCTGAGACTCTTGTAAAAAAAAGTGCTGACTACATAAACCCATGATGAATGCACCCTTCCTCCTTGAGTGAGGTTATCGGGGCTGCTGACACCTATCAGGAATTAATAGTACAAACAAATTAGGAAATGCACAATAAAGCTATCAAATTGCAACAGCATCACAGGTGTTCAGGCATTTGCCTCTCCTCTGTGAGGCAGGAAGTGCGAATGGTGCTCACTGGCTGTGCCTCCTTTGCTGCATCATAATTGGCTCAACTCCACCTTATCAGCACCGGGGTGAAAGTCTCTAAGCAGACGGCGTGTTCTATAGACATAGGCCCCACCACACATGATTTGGAACCCTTACCGTGCAAAGTTCTAAATGATATCAGGAATGTCCTTGTGGAGAACAGGATCTGCCCTTCAGACCATCGTGTGTTTTTTTCATCAGCTTTTGTTTGGTTGTTGACAGGGAAGGAAAGATTATTATAGTAGGAATTCCCCTCTTTTGCATATATTTGCCTTCTGGCTTAGATTCTGAACAGGCACCTACAGAATAATAAGAGATTCCAACATTTTGGGTTGCAGTCCACCACACTCTACTCAGAGTAGAACCGTTGAAATTATTATTATTTTTTTTAATAAATTTTTATTGATTTTCCAACATAAATTGAGACACTTCACAACTAACAATACATAGACAAACAAACATATAAACACATATAATTTCATAACCTTTTTTTTCTTAAGCCTTATTTCAACGACTTCCCCATACCTCCCTTTCCTGCATCCCTATTTTAAACTTTTTCAGCAACCCCTAATTTCAATTACTTATGATTCAATTTCTTTGATCCTTTTTCTCTTACCCAATCATTACCCAATGATTGAACCGTTGAAATTAATATTACCATTAATTTCAGTGGGTTTAGTTTGAATAGGTCTAATGTTAGATGCAACCCATTGCGTTCCACTATAGTAAACATAGGTAGTAAATGAGATCTTCTCTTGCAGAAGCAGACACCAAAAACATCTTTATATACCATCTTGAATTCTTTCTCTTTGCTGGTGACTTTTTAAGGCAATTCCAGTCCAGAAAGTTCCAGACATATTCTCTCTCTCTCTCTCTCTCTCTCTCTCTCTCTCTGTGTGTGTGTGTGTGTGTGTGTGTGTGTATGTGGAATGGTGAAGAAAGTAGTAATCACTCTCTGAAGAATGTGCCTTGAACAAAGCTGCAGAAGAGAATGAGAATTTAGATGTTTGTGGGATTATTCAATTAGGTAAAAACATTGCTTTTTCTGGGGGGGATGCAGGGGTGCGCATACCCCTAAACATTTTGTGAATCTTTGTACTTTTGTCCATTTGCTGTACTTATTTTCCCCAATTTGAACTATAAAATGGTGGTTTTCTTGAGTCAAAATGAGAGTACCCCTCAATATATTTTTTTTAGAAAAAAAAAGCACTGGGTAAAAAAAGGTAAAGGACCCCTGGACAGTTAAGTCCATTCAAAGAAGACTATGGGGTTGCAGTGCTCATCTCACTTTCAGACCAAGGGAGCCAGCATTTGTCCACAGACAGCATGACTAAACTGCTTCTGGCCCAATGGGACACCGTGATGGAAACCAGAGCGCACAGAAACACAGTTTACTTTCCCGCCGCATGTTTCAAACTGCTTGCCGTGCTTTCAAACTGCTAGGTTGGCAGGAGCTGGGACAGAGAAACAGAGAAACAGGAGCTCACCCCGTTGTGGGGATTTGAATTGCTGATCTTCTGATTAGCAAGCCCAAGAGGCTCAGTGGTTTAGACCATAGCGCCACCCTTGTCCCTTTATTCATTCAATTGCAGAACGAAAGGACATGGAATTTGATAAGTGATGGCAAATCCAAGTGACCTTACTATGCAGAACAATGGTGTGGTATGTCTGTGCTGATGTGCTAGTATATAAGAAAGAAAAGCGTAGCAAGCAGGGTCCTGCAACCAAATGCTGTAGTATATGGTGTGTGTTATCTGAGCCAGTGACTGTAGGGCTGAGAGAGCAAAAATTGGCTCCAAGGCCTTCTCTAACTCGGGTCTTCCTTCATGTGCAAGATTATTTTTTTTAACCAAAGTAAAAATTTAAACATTTATTTAACTGTTTTATGTTTGGTCCTTATCTTCTGTGCCATTGAATTGCTACAGTGTTTCAGCCGCTGTGCACAATGAGGCTTTGCTAGCGCACCCAAAATCAGAGTCAGGAGACAGAATTGTGAAATATCTAACTTGTTCTTTGTTCAGACTTGGGTGGTATGTTGGTGGTGAGAGAATGGGGGAAATCAAATTGGTATTGATATAAATGATAAGCTAATCTTTCTTTTGCGTCATGCTAAAGTCGTCGTCTTCTATTTAAGCCTGGGCATGCTTGAGCAAATGCTTCACAAGTGAAATTTGGTAACCAGGAGAGGACATAACCACCTGGTCTGCAGTCCTTGTGGTAAGTCACATATGCCATCCACTTTGGAGCTCCAGACCCGAGCACATTCAGGTTGCATCCACATCATCCATCTAAAGCACTGTGATGCCCCTTTAAGCAGTCTTGGGTCCCCCAAAGACTCCTTATTAAGCGTGCTGAGAGTTGTTGAGAAAACCCTATTCCTATACGAGAGCTCTAATTGCCAAGGTGGTTGAACAATCCGACCCTCTTCACACTGGTTTCTGAGAAGTGTAGTTTTATGGGCAGAGCAAAGAGATGGGTTGGGTTGGTGTTGATGGGTTGGTGGAGTTCTAGGAAAGTAGCACACCCCAAGGAACAAACACGACACAGTTCTACATGGGGGTGGGGGATCCCAAATAAACAGGAGGCGAGTCCTATAGTCTCTCTGTCTTGATTTTTAACCCTTCCCTCCTTGCTTTGGCTTATAAATAAGTCTGGGATAGAACAAGCTTTTTCCTGAGATGGGCAATGAGCTTTCCAACACCCGCAATATGTGTTTGGCTCATCCCCACACAAGATCCCTGTGCCACCCCATGAATTTCTAACAGAACTCAGAGGGGAGGGGAATTTGTGTTGATGGAGCCCAGACCCCAGCAGGAAGTGACAGACATCTCATTGTACTGAGAGATTTGTTTTTTTAAAAAAAAATCATACATGCTTCCTCTCGTGATTTATTTATTTATTGCAAACAGCAGGCTAAAATAATTGCTTCACAAAAAACCTGAAACTTTTTGAGCTCATTCCCACTGCGCACTTCTTCCCCAGTGCCATGCCGGTTCCCTTGGGACTTCTTCTCTTCTCTGCGCTTCTAACCCCAGGTAAGCAGTCGTAATCTTCTAGCACCGGTGTGTGTTGTAGTGGGATGCTTGGGAGTAAGCTATTCAGTCTTTTATGCTTAAGCCAAGAAATTGTCTCTTCAACGATATTCAGCACTAGTAGATGCATCAACGGCATGAGACAACTGAAGACACCCAGAAAATTGTGCTCAGGGAGTGTGCTATCCGCCAATCCCAACAAATTGGCCCCACCAGGGGCGGAACAGCATCCTCTCAACTGTATGGACTGCTAGGGCGAAACAGGGATAGAATTATTATTATTATTATTATTATTATTATTATTATTAATATTATTATTTATTTATTTATTTATACCCTGCCCATCTGGCTGAGTTTTCTCAGCCACTCTGGGCGGCACCCTGTCTTCTTTATAACTCCATATGCTGGTTCATCAGCACCTTAAAGCCACCGGGAACAACGTTGAACTCACCTTTTTCTTGAATTTTCTTGAATTTATTTAAAAACAAGAAAAAATGAAAAACTGAGTCAAGAATTTGTAAGAATCTAGTGAAATCAGATATTGCAAGTTCACTTTATTTTATGTAGTTTGGAAGTTTTCATGGCACTTTGCAAGTAATTGTCTCTTTCTCACATATTTGATAAATGCACAATTCAAAGTGTTGGTGCTGACCTTTAAAGCCCTAAACGGCCTCGGTCCAGTATACCTGAAGGAGTGTCTCCACCCCCATCGTTCTGCCCGGACGCTGAGGTCTAGCGCCGAGGGCCTTCAGGCGGTTCCCTCATTGAGAGAAGCAAAGCTACAGGGAACCAGGCAGAGGGCCTTCTCGGTAGTGGCGCCCTCCCTGTGGAACGCCCTTCCAGCAAATGTCAAAGCGATAAACAACTACCTGACATTCAGAAGACATCTTAAGGCAACCCTGTTCAGGGAAGTTTTTAACGTGTGATATTTTACTGTATTTTTGGTTTCTATGGAAGCCGCCCAGAGTGGCTGGGGAGGCCCAGCCAGATGGGCGGGGTATAAATAATAAATTATTATTATTATTATAAATGATGTAAAATTATTCTTGAACAACTGTGTGAATATTTCTCGCCATCGTGCTGCACGGGTTGTACTATCTAACTCCAGGTAAGCAGTAGTAATCTTCTAGGGGTGGTGGATGATCCAAGTTGGAAATTTTGGAAGAGTTGACTGGGATTGGAAACCACTATATCTCCTTCATTCTTGTTGAACGTTGCATTACATTGGGGAAGGCATAGAACAGTGTTGCACTTGACCAACTTTTCTGGGATCCAGTGGACAGGTAACGTAGAGAGATGTCTGTGCATGGACCCTTCTAAAGAAATCTTTTATCTTCCCATCCACAGGTGACTCATTAGAGTGTGAAACCTGCCTAGGGTTAGATGGCAACTGTAATGGCACTATGGAGCGTTGTAGTGCTCATGAAGTCACCTGCTCTGTCGCTTTTGTGGAAGCTACAGTAGGTGAGTGAGAAGGACCTCTACCTCTTGCAAAAGGTCTATCAAGATGCCTTATTGAGAGTCAGGCCATCCATCCATTTACCTGCAGTAGTGACTGCTTAGACTCCACATGCACTGGACTACAACTCCCATTATCCTCCACCATTGGCAACGCTGACTTCTGATGATGGAGATTATACTCTAAAGCAGGCACGTCCAACTCCCAAGAGACTGCGATCTACTCACAGATCATAATTGACCTGTTAGACATGCCGGGTTTAAAACATCTGAAGCACACTGCCTCTAGGTTTCCAAGCAGAAAGCTACATTTCCCAGCCTCTTGCTACCTGAGGTACCTTAACTCTGAGATGAGGGATTGGTGACCTTCCAGATGTTTGGAGAGCCAGTGTGGTGTAATGGTTAAGAGCGATAGTCTTGTAATCTGGGGAACCGGGTTCACGTTTCCGCTCCTCCACATGCAGCTGCTGGGTGACCTTGGGCCAGTCACACTTCTTTGAAGTCTCTCAGCCCCACTCACCTCACAGAGTGTTTGTTGTGGGGGAGGAAGGGAAAGGAGAATGTTAGCCGCTTTGAGACTCCTTCGGGTAGTGATAAAGCGGGATATCAAATCCAAACTCCTCCTCCTCCTCTTCTTCTTCTTCTTCTTCTTCTTCTTCTTCTTCTTCTTCTTCTTCTATGGAACAGATTTTTTATTATTATTTTGGCAGAGTAATGATAATAAATAAATAAAAATAAAAATGTGCACTCCACCACCAAGACCATTCCATTATAACTATCCAGCCTCCCAAAATTTCAACACCTCTTGTGATGGTTTGACCCCTTTTCGTATCTCCTCAAAATCATTTCTCCTGCATATTCCGCATCTTACCTCAATGATACATGTTAATTTATCATTAATAGCTATACCTCACACCTCTTTATAACATTCTTCTGTTTTATCTTCTGCTTGCCCCTTCCACTTCCTAGCTATAATAATTCATGCAGCAGTCAATAAATGCGTGAGCAAGTCCTTCATAGCTTGTGAACTTTCCACCCCATCATAACTCCCAGATGTTTCTTACCCTTCACTGTGCTCGCTAGGGCTGATGGGCGTTGGTAGCCCAGCCAACCCCATGTTGTGGAAGGCTGGCTTAAGTACTTACCTTATGCCTTCTCTGCAGCTGAAGTAACAAGTCAGGAAATAATAAAAGGCTGTCTATCCACTCACGCCTGTGGACTCGCACCATTTTATCTGAATTTGGGCAAGATGTTTATTGCCAGAGGAAAGGCTGTCTGCTGTGAGGGGCGTGACTGTGCATCTGTTTCTCCTCAAGGTAGGTATAGTTTTGCTCCCATCCTCTTTTCCTGCTCTCTGCCCCAGGGGCCAGGTTGTGTGACAGTGTGCGTACGAGTACAATTCTTCCCCTTTTCTTATACTGCGTCTTTGCTTTTTTCAGTGCCCCCAATAAACAACACGGCCAATGGGAAAAAATGCCCAGCCTGCTTGTCTCTAATGGGCCCCTGCTCTTCAGAGCTGGCAGAATGTACAGGGGCAGAGGACTACTGCCTGGATGGAATCCTCAAAAGTGGTAATTCTGATTTGATATGCTCTTCCGATTCTGAAAAGTAATTGGCGTAGCAGCCAATTCTGTCCCATTTTAAGTCTTGCTGGCATTCCATCAGAGGGATCTGTTCCATCCTGCTCTGTCCAGTTGTCTGCATTTTAAATCCATTTCAGGTTCACTTTTTACATGAAATGTGCACCCTTTGTGTAAGGTTTGCAGAGTTGTAGCTGATGTTAATGGTAGCCAGGGCTGGCCCAAGACATTTTGGCACCTGAGACAAACCGCAGAATGGCATTTGCCTCCCCACCAAGGAATAAGATGCGAGTGATGATCTACATCAGGAATAAGTGGGCAATAAAGATCTGCATGGGGATCTGACGCCTCTGTGGATTCTTGCCCCCCTGAGGTGGTTGCCTCACCTTGCCCCATGTGTGGGCTGGCCATGAGCATAGCATAGACTAATTGAAATTAATGGGTATGGCTAAAGTGTACTCTGAGTAGAATTCACTTGGAAACAACACATGCTTTTCAATGAATTCACCAGTAAGAAGCACATTTTGTTTGCACATTTTGTGCATGCTTTCCTCACATTGAAAGCACCTTACAAAATCCAGAGAAGGGCCCAATCCGTCTGGGAGATGCATTGTAACTGAAATCTAAGTCTGGGTGCAGCAGTTTGGGTGGCTCTATTATGAAAAGTGGACCAAATGAATTTCTCTCCTACCACTGATTTTGTGGTTCTTTCTCCTGGCATGATAATTGATTTTACCTGCAGTCTTGCCAGCTTCAGCATTGTGTGAAATTAAAATGGTGGCTCACAGACCCAATACCGGGGTGTCACCATTATGATTAGGACCCCAGTGACTTCTTGAGCACCTCTCCTGACACGAACTTAGCTGAATGCTCGGATCTTCTGAGGCCCTTCTCCAGGTCACACCTCTGAGAGAAGCTTGGAGGGTGGCAATAGGGGAAAAGAGCCTTTTCTGACTGAGAAATGCTCTCTGTCGCAAGGTCTACCCTGTCCCTTTGTTGGCACCTTTTTGGTGCCAGGCAAAAACTTACATTTCCTCAAACTTTTGATGGACTGAGCTGATGTAGTTTTATTCCTAGTATGTTGCAAAATGTTTGAGGCTCTTATGGGTGCTGTTTTCCATTTTATGGTAAAACATAATAGTTTTTCAAGCTTTAGAACAACTTGTAAGTAGCTTGAGGAGCTGCTGGTGCAAACAACTAAAATGTCCCATCATCATCATCCCCACAAATGGGGATAATAATGGACAAATGCCATATCAGGAACATTGTAGACTTGACAGGCCTTCAAAGAAGACATCTTAAAAAGTGGGCTGCTTCTGATAGCCCTTCTAATAGAGGACATTACATATATGCCAATGCATTGGGGTGGTTGCAGCAATATCCACATCAATGGGTTATATCCAAAGGTCCTTCTCAGAGGAGGCCTTTTTTGCCAGTGTTGGGGAAAATCTAATCAATAATAATTTAACAATGTGTGTTGTCCTTTTGTTCTTTTTTGCTTTGCTTTTTCTTTATTTTACTAGTCACCTTGACCCATGGCAATGGTGGGAGACAAACTTATTTGGGGTGGTGATTACTGGGAAGAGTGGACCCCTGATCTCCCATCTTTGCTTTTCAGCTCCAGGATGGTCTGACTTCATCATAAGAGGTTGCACTACCAAGTCTTTCTGTGCTACTTTAGAAAAAAATTTCGGCCCAGCCAACATTTTTGGATCTGTAGTTGGTAAATGTGAACCAGCAGATAAGGCACCTCCATCATTATGAGTTCCCCTGTCATGGCTTCTGCTGGTGAAGATCTTCTGGTGATGAAGACCTTCCTGTGACTCAGTCCTGAGAAAGACCTTCCTTTTAATGTCCTTCTTTACTTTCAATTTGTCATTTTCCAGAGGGATTTGTATTCCTAGCTGTTCTATTGAATTAAAAAGAAATTCTACTGAATTAGAAATCATCTTTTTTTATAAAAAAAAATGAAGTTCTGTAGTGAAGATCGGTTGGCCGAGGAGCAGGAAACCTTTTCAGCCTGAGGGATGCATTCCCTCATGTTGACCTTCTGAGGGCCAACAGCAAAAGTTTGTGGAACAACGGCTTCTTCCTGTATAGCCAATGAAACAGAGGACTTTTGCAAACAGAGGGCTGTCCTCTAGCCAGGAATGGCATGTCCTGTTTCGCCACTTGAGGTGAAACGGAAATGTACCACCCTTCCCTGCTGCTGCCCCACTCTCCCGCTGAGGTGTCCCTTCCCTGTGTTGCATGGCAGCACTTGCGAACCACTGCCAGCAGCACCGGCTTCCAGAGAGAGCTCATGAGATCTCACCAAAATCTCAGTGGGTGACATCCTGCAAGATCTCTCCAGAAACTGGTACTGCTGCCAGTGCCACTTCTCCATGGGTGATGACGGCTGTGGGCTGCCGCTGCGCAAGGCGGTTACCTCATCTTGCTTCATGGGTGGGCCCACCTGACAGCCCACGTAAATAGAGGACTATTTTTACAAGGTGCACATGTGAACCCATTTACGTGTCTAGTACATGAAGAGACCTGATGTTTTCCACTATTGAGATGAGCTGTACCTTCTGCATAGATTCAGGATGTGCATTCATTAAAAATGCCTTTATACATTTGTCCTTTATGCCTAATAAAGAACTTCACACAGCAGAAAATGGACAAAGATTCCTCTATTACATTGAATTTGTCTAATCCTCTTTTAAGGCCATCTAGGTTGGTGGCCATCACTGTGGCAAAAAGTCTCACAGCTTAATGTGATGCTTGAAGACATACTTTATTTTCTCTGTCCTGAATCTTCCAACATTTGTTGTCATTGGAAGACCATGAATTGTAGAGTTACGAGAGAGGGAGAGAAACATTTCTCTATCTGATTTCTTCACGCCATGCATAATTCTACAAACTTCTATCATGTGGCCTCTTACTCACATTATATCTAAACTAAGTCTTAACTAAGTCCTAAGTACTACAGCATTCCCACCCCCTCAGTCTATCCCCTTGTCCCCTTGCCCAGTTTGATTGCCATTTTCCGAATCTTTTCAAAGTCTACAATATCCTCTCTCTCTTTAGCTGAGGCAACCACAACTGCATGCAGTACAATGATACCTCAGGTTAAGAACTTAATTCTTCCGGAGGTCCGTTCTTAACCTGAAACTGTTCTTAACCTGAGGTACCACTTTAGCTAATGGGGCCTCCCTCTGTTGCCACACCGCAGCCGAGCGATTTCTGTTCTCATCCTGAAGCAAAGTTCTTAACCCGAGGTACTATTTCTGGGTTAGTGGAGTCTATAACCTGAAGCATCTGTAACATGAAGCGTCTGTAACCCAAGGTACCACTGTATCTGAAATTTGAATGATGGCAGTTCAGACCCCTTAAAAGTATTTGTGAAATTAAGATATCTTGCCCCATCGTGCATCACATTACATTTGTTTACGCTGAATTTCATTTGCCATTAAAGAATCATAGAATTGTAGAGTTGGAAGGGGCTGCAAGGGTCATCTAGTCCAACCCCCTGCAATGCAGGAATCTTTTGCCATTTTACGGTTTGGAGAAGTCCTTTTGGAGCACTTCGCAATCTTGGCCACCTCACTGCTCTCTCTTAACTCCATGTTGTTTATGAACAAGTTAAAAAGCACAGGTCCCAATACCTATCTTTGGGGAACTCCACTTTCTACAAATTTCCCTCTTTCCATCAGTTCCTGGGCAGGCTGGTATAGGAACTGTACCCAGGCCTCCAGTTCGCTAGGGCTTTAAAGGTAAGCATCACAAACACTTTGAATTGTGCTCCAACACAGAAGAAGAGATAATAGGAGAAGGCATACAGGGATTGCATCCTCCCTGCCCCCCTCTTTTCTTGGCCCAATGGCAGAAGAGCGGGCTGGAGTGATATTCCTCCACCATTGTTCAGCTTGACAGAGGAGCAGTCTGCTCACATCCAGCACAGTCACTGATGACATACATGATGTGATTCTAATGTGATTTTGGTTTTCATCTTTTTGCAGCATGGGAAGGTTTTATATGTGTCTGTCTGTCTGTCTAGATCTGGATCCAGATCTAGATATTGTTCTTGCTATATTATCATTGAACACTGTTAGTATTATGCATGTTTCCATTGCCCTCTGATCTTATGTGGAAGGATGTGTGGATCCAGATTTGGCCTCCATGGCCACTTACGGACACACCGTTAAGACCATATTCGTAGAAGACAATCTTACTTGGCAACGAGTGATTGCCGAAGAAGAAGATCTTACGAAAATTTCGTATTTTAAATCTTTGAAGTCACGCTAAAACTTTTTTTTTAAGTGATAACTACATTTAATAAATGGTAAATGTACTCTTCCTCCTTGAGTGAGATCACCAGGGCAGCTGACATCCACCATGAAGCTGTAGGAAAATTGAAACAGTAAATTAACAAAAAGGCAATCAAATTCCAGTGTCCCCTCTGTATACCGAAGCTCTGTTCAGGCTTTTGCTTCTCATCTGTGAGAAAGAAGGTATGGTTGGTGCTCACTGACTGACTTTGCCACCTTTGCTGCATCACATCATCTCCCCCTTATCAGCAGGTGGGGGGGGGGGTTGAAGGTCTCTAAGTGGAGGAATTGTTCCATAGACATGGCCTCCACACCCCATGATTTGGAACACTTGTGGTGCAAAGTTCTAAACACCAATCTTTGTGCAGAATAGGGTCTCTGCTTCAGACCTTCCAACATCTAGTGATCATCTCCAGCAGCCCCCCCCCCCCCGTTGGATTTTGTTGCATTTATTACAGGGAAAGAGAGCAGCAGTGCAGATTCCACCCCTCCATACATATTTGCCTTCTGAATTGAACTCTGAGAATGCACCTGCAGAATATTAAGGGAATGCAACGTTTTGGGTTGTAATAATCATAATAATAATTTATTATTTATACCCCACCCATCTGGCTGGGTTTCCCCAGCCACTCGGGGCAGCTTCCAACAAAATATTAAAATACAATAATAACTAATAGATCCATATCCATTAATATCAATAAGTTGCTCTCCAGCACACAGCCCTAGTTATATGGATCACTTTTCTCCCTGTCTCTTACTAGGCCCCTTTGCCAAATGGCTTCCTGGTCCCAGAAAACTGGTCTCACCTGTATTTTAGCACTTTGCCAGTTTCAACATCTCCATGCATTTGATACATTTAAGAACTTTGGGGAATCTGTCACCACCAAAAAACACCTTATAACAATATAAAAAAAAAGATTTCTGTCCTTTGGTTCCAAGAACTCCATTCTATCCCCCCCCCCCCAGCTACACTGTTTTCTGTTTCTATTTTAGTGTTTTATACTTGGCCCTTATCTTCTGTGCCATTGTGGGGCTGTGTCTGAGCTGCTTTGACCCACAGAACTTTGATGATACACCCCAAACGAAAACTCAGGAAGCACAAGTATGGTGACCAAAGGTCCCATGTCTAAATGGATCTAACTTCAGTTGCAAGCAGATGGTGCAGTTATGGTGGAAATCAAATTTGCAGAAGTGATATGATAATCTAATCTATATCTTGCGTCATGCTACTGCTGCCGCCGCCTTCCTCATAAGCCCACATATACAGGAGCAAAGGTGCCAGAAGTGAGTTTTAGCAGCCAGAAGAAAACATTCTCACTGAGGAGCGCCCGCCCTTCAGTTCTTCACAACTCAAGGTAAGTCACATTTCCCAACAATTATGGAGCTCGAGACCTGCAAGCTCTTAGATTACATTCACACCATCCACTTAATGCACTAAGGACAGCACTTTGAACAGTTAGGGGTTCCCCCGAATAATTATGGAAGCTGTAGTTTGTTAAGGGTACTAAGCCCTGCCAGGGCTCTCGTTTCCAACTTGGTTGAACAGTCAATCCCTCTTCGCAGGGAATTCAGAGATTGTAGCTTTGTGGGCAGGAGGAGGAAACAAAAAGATGCAGCATCTGTCCAGTATCTCCCACCTGGAAGAGAACAGTTGGGTTCCCCTGCTGGGGAAGGCTCTTGAGAAGCATGTGTGAGCTGTCCGGGTGTGCAGTGTAATCCTACCCCACCATGATTCACTCACCTGACAGCTATGTCTCAGCTCTACATGAGTGTGTTAAATATGAGGTGAGCCTTACAACCTCTGTGCCCTGAATCCCTCCCTGTTTTGCTTTATAATCAAGTTTGGAATAAAGTTTTTTTGCCGAACTGTGGGGGGCAGGGGTAGATTAGCTTCCCAACCCTGCTAATAATATGTGCTAAGATAAGATCCCTCTGTTATCCCATGAATTTCTCAGAAGAGTCATGCGAAAGGAAGGCTCGTATCAATGGTGTCCAGATTCCAGCATCTCACTGTACTGAGAAATTTGGTGGTGTGTTTGTTTGTTTGTTTTTTAAAAAAATGTGCATGTTTCCAATCTGGATTTTTATTTATTTATTCTGCAGACACCAGGCTGGGGAAAAAATGGCTTCACAAGGAAGCAAACTTTTTGCATGTGCTCCCGCTGCACATTTCTTTTCACACACCATGCCGGTTCTCTTGGGACTTCTTCTCTTCTCTGTGCTTCTTACTCCAGGTAAGCAGCTGTAATGTTCTGGGGTGATGTGTGCTGCAGTGGGATACCTGGGAGTAAACCAGATCCAAGGCACTGATTTCGGAAGGGCTGACTGGGGTGGAAACCAAAATATCGCCTATAAGCTGGTGAGTGTCACACTACATAGAGCAGGATCAGTGTTGCACTTGACCCATGTTTGTGCGATCCAACCCTTTTCACAGGCGGATGACTTAGAATGACGTCTGCACATGGGCTCTGCTTTTGAAAACTTTTACCTTCTCTTCTACAGGTGACTCACTGGAGTGTGAAACCTGCATAGCGCTAAGCGACAGCTGCAGTGGCAAGCTGATGAATTGCAGTGCCAATGAAGACACCTGTGCTGTCTCTCTTACTGAAAGCAAAGTAGGTGAGTGAGAAGGATGCCCACCAAATGCAGTCTAGGCCAGAGGTTTGTAAAAGGCATATCAAGATGCCTTATTGGGAGTCATTCAATTCATCAACTGACTGGTGGGGGCATGTGCGCACGGCCACTACACTTTGTGGGTGCCCTGTGCCCCCATTAAAATGTTGTGGGGTCTAGAGCACTTGTGTCCCTGGGGAGTTGGCATGCCTGACAGCTTCCTGATAGCTAACTGGGGCTGATAGGGATCAGAGAATCATAGTCAAAATCATTTAGAACACACTGCATCTAGCTTTCCAAGCTGAAAGCTCTGCCCCCTGGAGCTGAGCTATCTTAAATCTGGGATCAAGCCCCAATGTCCTTCCAGATGTTGCTGGACTCCAGTCCCTGTCATTTCTGAGTCTTCATTGGGCTCTCTGGGGCTGGGGGGAGTTGTAGCTCAGCAACACCAGGAGGGAACCGTGTTGTGGAAGGCCGTCCTAAATGCTTACCTTTTTCTTTCATTCTCTACAGATCAGATATCAACTCAAAATATAGTGAAAGGCTGTTCATCTACTAGGGCCTGCGGACAGGGACCATATTCCATAAATTTGGGCAAAATGTTTACTTCCAGAGGAATGGCTGTCTGCTGCAAGGGTGCTAACTGCTCATCCATTTCTGTTCCATGTGAGTGTATTATTTCTTCCACCACCTCATTCTGTGCCCCAGAGGTCAGGTTGTGCCATAGATTTCAATGGTGGAGTTCTGAATCACAGATCAGTCATTTGCCACCGTGCAGCACAGTGGAGGGAACCATTATGTCTGGGAGCCTATTGTGGCCCTCCAGACCTCTCAATCTACCAACGCTCTCTGACTTATGGCCCCCAGATGTTGTTGAACTGCAGCTCCCATCTTCCCTTGTCAGAGCAAGCAAGGGTCAGGGAAGATAGGAGTTCTGCTCCCACAACATCTGGGAACCCAAAGTTGAAGTACACCAGAGTGCCCCAACTCTCCCAACAGCAGTCATATTCCACAATCCCCTTGAATGTTTTTGGCTGGCGAGATCTGTGGTCCTTAAATTGTGATAACGTCTCCTGCCTCCCTGGATAGAGGATAGAGGGGAATGCGTGAGTGTACACTGTCTCTTTGCCTTTTTTTCCAGTGCCTCCAGTAAACAACACAGTCAATGGGAAAAAATGCCCAGCCTGCTATTCTATTTTAAGCCCATGCTCTTCTTCAGATGTGGCAGAATGTACAGGAGCTGAGGACCAATGTCTGGATCTTAGCGTCAAAAGTGGTATTTCTGATTTATGTTCTTGGGATTTTGGGGAGGGATTGGCTGAGCAATGGAAATTCTGTTCCATTTTGGTCTTGCTAGCACTCAGTCCAGCGGCGGAGCGTGCTTTTCCATTGGGAGCGGGGTGCCAAGGGTGAACAGAGGCGCCCAGAAGTGGCAGCAGCTCCGAGGCACTTTGTGAGACTGGAGTGATCCAACCATGCAAAATGAAGTTGGCTTGGGGATCATCATCATCATCAACAACAGCATTATCATCATCCAAAAATATCTGGAGCAATGGCAGTCATCCCCGTCCCCCCGTCCCCCACCCAAGCTTTAGTAGGCCATAGATTACTTAATAGCCAAAGGCCTGGTAAAGAGGAATGTTTTTGCCTACTGCCCAAATACATGTAGTGATGGTGCCAGGTGAGCTGCTCTGGGGAAAGCATTCCACAGTTAGGGAGCCACCACAGAAATGTTGTTGCCACCCTCCAAATGTGATGTTTTTCTCCCCCCCCCCCCTTTTTAAGAGACCTTTTTTCTTTTTTTAAGAGTTGCTTTTTTTATAAGTTGCTTGGAAAACTGAAGGTTTAAGCAACTTTGCATCATATCAGTGCTAATTTTCAAGTAAAAGAGGTGCTAGAACTCATGGTGCACCCTTGTTCTCCTATAATGGCAATAATGGCACTTGAGAGGTGCAGGGACTCTGGTGAGTTCAGGCTGGTGGTGCTGATTATATGATATAATAGTATTATTATCCCACAATATCTGGAGCAATGCTTCATCAGGAGCATTGGAGACCAGACAAGCCATCAAACAAAGGATTTCTCAGATAGGCTTTCAAATAGAGGACTGTCCTTTACAAGGTCAAATACAGGGTCACCCTGCACATATCCCAGTATAGTGGTACCTTGGGTTAAGAACTTAATTCGTTCTGGAGGTCTGTTCTTTCAGATTAAGAACTGTTCTTAACCTGAGGTACCACTTTAGCTAATGGGGCCTCCCGCTGCTGCCACGCTGCCACCACGTGATTTCTGTTCTCATCCTGAGGTAAAGTTCTTAACCCGAGGTACAACTTCCAGGTTAGTGGAGTCTGTAACCTGAAGCATCTGTAACCTGAGGTACCACTGTAGAATGGCTACAACTGGGGAAGATGTGAGTGGCACTTGGGAGGAAAACATTTATTCTTTGTAATATATGACTTCAACTCATAGGAACATCCCCATCAATGGGTTATATACAAGACTAGTCTTAGAGTAGAATCGTTGACATTAATGGACATGGCTACACATGCACCTTTTTGCTTTGCCATTTTTATTTTATTTTGTTAGTTTGGCCAGGCCAATGTAAGGTTGAGAGCCAATTCAAACTTGTTTGTGTGAGGTAATTTTTGGGAATAGTGGGCCCCCTGACTCCCCATATTTCCTTTTCATCTCCAGGAACGATTAAAATCACTATGAAAGGTTGCACTACCAAGAGTTACTGCGATGCTTTAACACAAAATGTTAAGAATACATTCAAGGAATCTGCATCTGGAATGATAGATGGCAAATGTACAGAAGCCAATAAGGCACCTCCATCATCGAGATTTCCCCTTCTGGCCTTGTCATGGCTTCTGCTGGTGAAGATCCTCTTGTAATAAACCCTTTTCCATGACTTGGCACGGAGGATGACTTTCCTTTCCATGTCCTACTCTAGTTTCAATTTGTTTGTTTTTTCAGAGGGGTTTGTATCCATAGATATCTAAGAGACTCACAAAGAGTCAGTTCATTTTTTTAAGAAATGAGAATGAAATAGTGATGGTCAAGACCAAGGACAAATGGTTCTGGAACAAAGGCCACCTTCCAACCATGCAAATGTCAGGAGTTTCTACACATAGAGACACACCCTCTTCGTTCTCCAATGATGGAAACAAGTGTTGGACCAATCCATCAACCTCTGATGGATGATTTAGAAGAATTTGGTCTGGCATCACTTTTGCTGCACGTGTGTGTGTCAGTATCCATACGCAGCAGAGTTACATCTCAATGCAGCTCCTTCCTTGGAAGCATCTTTGGGGTTGAAGGTACACAAAGTAGGCAATAAACACTCATGGATGCCTTAAAGATTCAGTCAAGTGTAGAGGTTTACTTGACAGGCATAAAAGCATATTGGTAGCAAAGATATACAGACATTCACCACTGCCATAGTCAAGGCAGGCTTAGAGTCCAACAAGAGGCCAAGACTCACTCTCTGCTCCTCTCACCGCAAGGCGCAATCAAGAGACTCACAAGTTACAAAAAGTTACACAAAACCATTGTTATCAGTGCTTCCTGTCATACTGCACGTGTCCAAAGAAAAAGATCCCACAGAAAATGTCCTGGCATAGACAAAACAATCTCAGCCTTCTGCTGCTTCTTGAAACTTCTCTATTTTTCTCTGTTTCTGGAACAAATAATTCTCTCACACACAGAGAGAATATCCAACAACAAGAGGCATTATTACAGTTAAAGGATACACCATTGGACAGGACAGCTGACTGAGGAAGAGAAATAGCAGAACCAATGAGAGGTGTGGCCTGTGGAGTAGACCATCAGCTGAGTGTATGGTCGAGGGAGAGTCCTGATGACCTGAGAAGGAGGCCAGGAGGCTTGTATTTGGCCCTCAAGCCTGATTGGAAATGAAAGTCAGAGTTTTTAAGCGTGCTCTTCATGGGCGTAGCCGGGGGGGGGGCAGGAGGGAAGCTGGCCCCCTAGATCAAGTAAAACAATAGAAATACTTAACTAACTGACCAATCACGTCAGTTCTGCCCCCCCCCCCAAGTCCTGCCCCCATCCAACAAAAATCCTGGCTACACCCATGGTGCACTTTTAGACAGCATGTTACAAATACGCGCGTAGCAATTTTTTTCTTTCCCCCAACAGCTGATTTGAATTCCACCTCACAATGTAACTGAATTTTCTTGCAGATCTTTTTGTTTGCTATTTAATAAATATGGCTATTCTATACAATGTCTCTCGAGTCTTCATTATGGGTGTGGGGGCAAAAAAAATGAGAAACAGAGAAATTGAAATGTACAGATTCATCTATCCCAATCTCCACATGAACCAGGAAGTGGCCTACATAGATAATGTGTGGTTTCTGTACGTTGGTTCTACCCACATCATTCTGTTCCTCCCAAACCATTATTTAGTTTCATTTTATTGTTCTATGTTTGGTCCTTATCTTCTGTGCCCTTTCGTGTGTTTTTTATTTATTGAATTTATATACCGCCCTATACCTGAAGGTCTCAGGGCAGTTCACAGATTTATTTATTCATTTTGAGCCGTTTTACACAACCAAACTTTGTATACCCACATTTATTTATTTATTTATTTATTTGTATATGTACAGACCTTAAGCGCTGCATGAGTGGAGCAAGCAGAAGAAAATCAAAGTTCCTGGTATTAGCATATGTAATTTGAAACACAAATATTTCTTGCACATCATTCCAAAGCCTTCAGGTCCTTCATAAGTCAGGGTATTCTAGGATAGGTGTGCCGTAAGCGACCTTTAGCAGCCAGGAGAAGACAATCTCACCAAGGAGCACCCAGCCAGCAGACCATAGCAGCTTGTGGTAAGTCACGTATCCCATCCATTATGGAGCTCTAGACCCACAAAGTCACATTCACACCATCCATCTAAGTCACTACAATACCACTGTTGCTTGTCCCAGCCTCCAATTACTTATGTGATCAGGAGGGGACTGGGTAAGGAGAAGCTGTGTGAGAGGGGATCTCAAGTCTTCCAGATTTGGCTCAAGTTCTAGCAGCATCCAGGGCATAGCTCTACTACTGACTTAGCTGTGAATTTATATATTTTCTAGATGTTCACTGATGGCTTAATAATCTGTAGGATAGGTTTGCCCAGACTGACATCTAGTGAACTGGCCTGTAGGTTTCTGGATTCACCTTTTCCTCCTTCTTTGAAGAGAGTGACTTTATGCAGCACTAGCATTGATCACCGGTGCAACTCTTCACGTAGAATCATAGAATGGTAGAGTTGGAAGGGACCCCAAGGGTCATTTAGTCCAACCCCCTGAAACTCCCTTCTTTACATTATGGGGAGAATTGTGGGGAGGAGATAGATATAGAGTCCTAGTGCATATGCGGTGCCTAATAAATTTTTTAAAATATCATTATGTTATGTTTTTATTTGTTCAAACATTTATTTTCCTTTCTTCAGCCACATCTCCTAGAGCAGTGGTTTCCAATTAGGGGTCCGGGGGGGCCCATTCCATGCCTTCCTCTCCCAACTAATTTTTTGTCATTTTTGCATTGTAATCTCACAATTTTTAAAAAAATTTTTTTTAGTACACCTAAAATCTTTTGCGTATAAGGGGCTACTCCATATTTTGCCCAAAAAAATGCTTTGCAGAGGTAACTACCACCATCGAGTTAGCAAAATTTCCAAAAGTTGAAGTTCCATGGCTTGGCTTTTGAAAAATAGAAGGGCTTCAGTAATTAGCTAATTGGGAACCACTGCCCTAGAAGCTTGCAAGATACATATATAATATAATTTAACCAGTACCTTTGTCTAAAAATAAAAATAATAAAAAAGTTTAGGGGTACTCTTATTTTGACTCAAGAAAATCACCATTTTATAGTTCAAATTTAGAAAAATAAATACAGTAAATAGACAAAGGTACACATGTAGATTCACAAAATGTTTAGGGGTATACATACCGCTGCGTCCCTCCCGAAAAAAGCACTTGATTTAACAGATAAAACATTTGGCAAGCAGTTAGTCTAGCCATAATACAAAGGCACAAAAAGGCTGCAGCAGAAAACAAATATATAGGGGTGTGAATGGGTGTACACACACACACACACGGTACCAAAAAGGAAATCTGGCTGGCGCCAGGCAGACCTTTGTGAAGAGTGTCTTCTACACATTTTATGCTGTAACTTAGCCCAATCTTAATAACTAGGTAGGTTCACATAGGAGAAACTAGTCAAAATACAAAGCCAGCTGTGTGAACCACACCATTAGCCCAGGCAACCTGCCCTCTGATATCCAGCAAGAAGCAAGAAACTCTCTCCACTCCTCCAAGTTCAGTGAAACTTCCTATGTACATAAAAAATGAAGGCTGTTATCACGCAGCCCCCATTGGAGGATTTGCAGTGCTGCATCACAATCGCGGATTTGGATGAAGTCAGGGTGGGCCAGGGGAGCAGAAGAGAAGACGCGTTGAACAGCAGCAGTAGCCATAGCATGCGGGTGAGAAGCGAAGCATACGGACAGTGGGAAAGTGATGGTTTTAAAGGACAGCAGAAGTTTGAGTCCAGCGGGGATGGAGGGCAACGGCGAGGAATTGCAGCTTTAAACCATAGCAGAGGTCTGGTACAGCGGGATATTTGAAAAGGGGGAGCTCTAGGGGGTTAACACAAGGGGGTGACAGGGGGGTTGGTGAGTAGATGTACCATTGGGTCACGTTTCTGATCTGGGCCAGGGGCTATGGGGGTTGGAATTCAACATGTGGAGACATATGCATTCCCAATGCCTGCATTGAAAGCATGTGTGAAGGATTTGTCAGGGTGCACAGGCCACAACACGATCAACGCATCTGACAGTTATGGACCCCACTGGCCACACACCCAGCACATGTGCAAAGTGACCTTGTGTACAAGTTGAGGAACATGAACGGCACAGCTCTACATGGGGGTGGGAGGATCCTGGTTAAATATGAGGTGGGCCTTACAGCCTCTCTGCCTTGAATTTTAACCCCTCCCTCCTTGCTTTGGTTCATAACAGGGGTAGGCAACCTAAGGCCTGGGGACCAGATGTGGCCCAATCGCCTTCTCAATCCGGCCCGCAGACTGTCCGGGAATCAGCGTGTTTTTACATGAGTAGAATGTTCCCTTTTATTTAAAATGCATCTTTGGGTTATTTGTGGGGCATAGGAATTCGTTCATTATTTTTTTCAAAATATAGTCCAGCCCACCACATGGTCTGAGGGACAGTGGACCGGCCCACGGCTGAAAAAGGTTTCTGACTCCTGGTTTATAATCAAGTTTGGAGCAAAGAAAGCTTTTTGTTGAACTGTGAGGGCAGATGATGATGATGATGATGATGATGATGATGATGATGATAATAATAATAATAATAATAATAGTAGTAGTAGTAGTAGTAGTAGTAATAGTAATAATAATTTATTGCTTATATCCCGCCCATCTGGCTGGGTTTCCCCAGCCACTCTGGGCAGCTTCAAACAAGAGATTAAAAATACATTAAAACATCAGTCATTAAAAACTTCCTTAAACAGGGCTGCCTTCAGATGTCTTCTAAAACCAGATAGTTATTTATTTCCTTGACATCTGATGGGAGGATATTCCACAGAGCGGGGCACCACTACCAAGAAGGCCCTCTGCCTGGTTCCCTGCAACCTCACTTCTTGCAGTGAGTGAACCATCAGAAGGCCCTTGGAGCTGGACCTCAGTGTCCGGGATGAATGATGGGGGTGAAGATACTCCTTCAGGTATACTGGGTCGAGGATGAATTAGCTTCCCAACCTTGCTAATACGTGTTTGCCTCATCACCAGATGAGATCCCTCTGTTATCCCATGAATTTCTCAGAATATTCACGGGAGAGGAGGGTTTATATCTATGGTGTCCAGATTCTAGCATCTCACTGTACTGAGAAATCAGGACATTTTTTTAAAAAAATCATACATGCTTCCAATCTGGCTTTTGATTTATTAATTATGCAGACAGCGGGCTGAAAAAATGGCTTCACGAGGAACCAAGCTTTTTGCACATGCTTCCGCTGCGCATTTCTTCTCACGAACCATGCCTGCTGCCTTGGGACTTTTTCTCTTCTCTGTACTTCTAACTCCAGGTGAGCTGGTGTGTGTTGCAGTGGGATACCTGGGAGTAAACCAGATCTTAGCTGTTGATTTTGGAAGCGCTGACTGAGGCAGGGGCACCAACTATAGGAGGTGGAAGGCGCTTCAGCCCCCTCAATATTTGTGAGTAGGGGGCTGAGTCCCCCCAGTACTGAGGGGCCTCCCTTTTTTTGATACCAACACTCACATGCCGGGTGGGGGCAGAACACATGGAGGTTGAAGATTGCCCTCTGCCCACTCCATCCCCTGTCTCCGTCATGCGTGCGCCAGGATGTGTGGAGTGGCACATGATGTGCGTATGATGTCACACATTGCTGGGCCCCTTCTAGTTGGGGGGCAATTTGGCGCCCCTGGACTGAGCTGGAAACCAATATACTGACTTCAAGATGGTGAGTGTGGCATTGCATAGGGCAGGAACCATGTTGCGCTTGACCCACGTTTGTGAGCTCCTGACCCCTTTTTGCAGACCGGTGTCTGCACCTGGACACCGCTTAGGAAACCTTTCATTTTCTCTTCTACAGGTGGCTCACTGGAGTGTGAAATGTGCACAGCAGCAGGCGCCAGCTGCAAGGGCAGCATGACAAAGTGCGGCGCTGATGACGACACCTGTTTTGTCGCTTTTAGTGAAAGCACAATAGGTGAGTGAGAAGGATCTCCACCAAATGCAGTCCAGGCATAGATTTTGCAAAAGGCATATCAATATATATATTGATGTCTTAACTGTGTTTTAATTGGTTGGAAGCTGCCTTAAGTGGCAGTCAGATGGGCGGCATATAATAAATTATTAATATAGAATAAATTATTATTATTGGCGGTGCTAACAGGCTGATATGGATCAAAAACTCATTGAAGACCCTCCAGGTGTCCCTATTTTCCAGAGACAGTCCCAGTTTCTGATTTGATCCCTGAATGTCCCGCTTTTTCTTAGGACGTCCCTATTTTCATTGGATAAATGTTGGAGGGTATATTTTTATGTTTTATTTTATGCTTTATTATGTTTTTATGGATGTTGGAATCCCTCCAGAGTGGCTGGGGCAACCCAGTCAGATGGGCAGGATATAAATAATAAAGTTGTTGTTGTTATGGAATAGGACGTCCCTGTTTTCATCAGAGAAATGTTGGAGGGTATGTCATAGTCAAAAACATCTGAGGCACACAGCCTCTAGCTTCCCAAGCAAAAAATCTCTCTTTCCCGCCAAAGAAGGATAGAACTCTCTTTATGTATGCAACAACAGCAGCAAGAATACTCATCGCAAAGTATTGGAAGACACAAGATTTACCCACCCGGGAAGAATGGCAGATGAAGCTGATGGACTATATGGAACTGGCGGAAATGACTGGCAGAATCCGAGACCAGGGAGAAGAGTCGGTAGAAGAAGACTGGAAGAAATTAAAGATTATCTACAGAAATATTGTAAAATTGAGGAATGTTAGAAGGATGTTGGAATGAAATTATGTGGTTTTAGCAGTAATGTTACAAAGGGGTATGTAAAAATGGATTGTTAACAGGTGAGAATGTAAAGTTACAATATATTAAGATAAACTATTAAAATAAAGGAAAAAATGGTAAGGATTTGCTGAAACAACTATTGAACTAGAATACAAAAAAGGGAGGTGTGAGGAGGTCAGGGAAACAAGCAAATGAAAGATAAGACATGGAAGGATTGACTTGTTTTTAATTGGTTTTACTTCTTTGTATTTTGTATTTTTTTATTCCTTTTTGTTTTGTTATTTTTTTTTCATTTTTGTGATTTGTTTGAAACTCTAATAAATATTATTTTTTAAAAAAATAAATCTCTCTTTCCCAATCTCCTGAAGTCTGAGATACCGTAACTCTGTGGTGAAGGACCAGTGTCCCTTCCTCTAGATGTTCCTGTCATTTCTGAGTCTTCACTGGGCTCTCTGGGGCTGAGGGGAGCTGTAGCCCAGCAAAACCAGGAGAGCCTCATGATGTGGAAGGCTGCCCTAAATTCATATGATATTCTTTCATTCTCTGCAGCTGGAAAATCATATCAGAGGATCCTGAAAGGCTGTGCACCAGCTCTAGTCTGCAGTTTGGGACCATTTTATGTAAATCTGGGCAAGATGTTTACCTCCAGAGGAATGACTATCTGCTGTGAGGGTGCTGAGTGCTCATCTGATTCAGCTCAGTGTGGGTATAGTTTTTTTCTTCCATTCCCCCACCTCATTCTATGCCCCAGAGGTCAGGCTGTGCCACTGATTTCATCAGGGCGCTCCTGAATCACAGATTTATCATTTGCCACTGTGCAGCACAGTGGAGGGCAACATCATATCTGGGAGCCAATTGTGTCCCCTCTGGGCCTCTCTATCTGGTCCGTGCATTCTCTCTAGACCAAGGTTTTCTGACTTTGGTCCTCAGGTGTTGTTGAACTACAGTTCCCATCATCCCTCATCAGAGCAACCAAAGGTCAGGGAAGATGGGAGTTCTGGTCCCACAACATCTGGGAACCCAAGGTTGAAGTACACTAGCCTAGATCACACTCCCTCCTCGGCCTTCCACCGTCTCTCCAGGCCACACCCAACAGCAGTCCTACTCCACAATCCCCTTGAATGTTTTTGGTTGGCGAGATCTGTGGTCCTTAAATTGTGATAATGTCTCTTGGCTTGCCTGGATGGAGGATAGAGAGGAATGCGTGAGTATACACTGCCTCTTTGCTTTATTTCAGTGCCTCCAATGATGAAAAAGGTCAATGGGAAAACATGCCCAGCCTGCTATTCGCTGACTCCTACGTGCCCTACAAAGGAGACAAAATGTACAGGAATAGAGGACCACTGTCTGGATGCTAGCATCAAAGCTGGTAATTCTGATTTGTTATGCTCTTCTGGCAAATTCTGTTGCATTATGGTCTTGCTGGCCCTCTGTCATAAGGGTCTAATTCCACCCTGTTCTATCTAGCTGTTTGTGTTTTTTAATGCATTTTTTGTTAATTTTTTATTTGAAATGTGCACTTTTTAGGTAACGTATGCTGGGTTTTAGCTGATGTTAATCATAGCGTTGACCGGTTGAAATTAATGGGCAGGGCTAACTTGGGTCTGTTAATTTCAGTGGGTGTGCTCTGAGCCAAGTTTAGTTGGAGACACCCATGCTTTCCAATGAATTCATCTGTCAGAAGCATATTTTGTAAGCACCTTTTCTGCATGTTTTTTTACCCCATTTAAAACACTTTACCAAACCAGAAAAGTGCACAATCAGTCTGGGAGATGCATTTGAATTGAAAAGCAAGTTCAGGAATTTCAGATATAACAAAAAACATAGTAACAAGCAGCATAATAATAAGACAGCCATACCTTGAATCCCGAACTCCGTGGCTCCCGAACAAATCGGCTCCCAGACGATTGAAAAGCGGAAGTGAGTGTTCCTGTTTTGAAATGATTTTCAGAAGCCAAACGTCCGGCGCAGCTTCTGCGGCTTCCAATTGGCTCCTGCAGCCAATCAGAAGCTGCACTTTGGTTTCCGAACGTTTTGGAAGTCGAACAGACTCCGTTTGACTTCCAAGGTATGACTGTAACAACAACAACAGGCCCCCAAGCTTTAGCAGGCCATAGATTATTTAATGACCAAAGGCCTAGAAAAGAATAATGTTTTTGCCTGCCTGATGGTGGCAGGTGAGCCTAACTGGGGAGGGCATTCCACAGTCAAGGAACCACCACAGAAAAGACCTGTTTTCTTGTTGCCACCCTCCAAACGTGTTTTTTTTTATTTTCTTTTAAAGATGATGCTGATTATATAATATAATAATATTATTATCCCACAATATCTAGAGCAATACTTCATCAGGAGCTTTGGAGACCAGACAGGCCCATAAACAGAGCTTGTCTCTTAGAGCTTCTGATAGACCTTCAAATAGAGGACTGTCCTTTGCCAGGTTAAATACATTTTCACCCTAAATCTATGCCAGAAAAATGGCTACACTTGAGGTCGACATGAGTGGCGCCTGGAAGAAGAACATTCTTCTTTTTTTTTTTAAGAAATATTTATTAAGATTTTACAAAGACACATATACAAAAACACAATACAAGAGAAAAAATAAAAAATAAAAAGATAAATAAAACATACAGAAACAACAAGAAAAATTAAAAACAATTATTTTTCATAACATAAAACTCGTTTGCTTGTTTCTTTGACTTCCTCACACCTCCCCTTCTTGTATTCCCATTTAAATAATCAAATCAGCAAATCCTTACCCTCTTTCATTTATCTTGTCTCTATAGCTTAACATTTTATAACTCAATATTTTCATACATTATCAATTCATTTTTGCATATTCTTATTAACTTTGTTACCAATACCACTTATTTCCAATCCAACACCATTTTAGTTATTATTATTATTTTTTACCTAATTATACCCTTCTTCCATATTCTTAAAGCATTACAGCTGGAAACCACTTAATTTCTATCCAACATCATTCTAACATTCATTGATTTTGCAATATTTCTGTAAATAGTCTTTAAATTTCTTCCAATCTTCTTCCAGGAAGAAGAACATTCTTTGTCCTATACTGTTTCAATCCATAGGAACATCCCCATCAATGGGTTATATCCAAGACTAGTCTTACTCATAGTATATTCATTGAAATTAACAGACATGGCTCCACATGCACCTCATATATCACAATGTGGGACATTTTTGAAAGTTTTATTTATTTATTTATTTATTTATTTTGCTTTTATCTTTATTTTGTTTTTTATTTACTTTGTTAGCCCATTTGACCATGGTGGGAGACAAATCAAACTTGCATTGGGGAATACTGGGAATAGTGCCCTCCCCCCTGACCTCCCATCTTTCCTTTTCATCTGCAGGAGGGTTTGGAATCACCATGAAAGGTTGCACTACCAAGACTTACTGCGATATTATACAACTAAATGCTTTGCCACGAAATTTGAAGAGTACCTTGAGGGCAGTTACTTCTGCAAGTCTAGATGGTAAATGTGAGCCAGCCAGTAAGGCACCCCCATCACTGAGATTTCCTCTTCTGGCCTTGTCATGGCTTCTGCTGGTGAAGATCCTCTTGCAATGAACTCCTTCCTGTGACTCGGCACTGAGGACAACTTTCCTTTCCATGTCCGTCTCTGCTTTCGGTTTGGTTTTTCTCCAGAGGGATTTGTATTCCTACGTAGATATCTTACTGACTTACAAAGAGCCGGTTTGTTCTTTTGCAGAAATGACAATGAAATGCTTTCGTGAAGATCTGTTGGCCAAGCAGCCTGAGCAGAAACGGGGGACCTTTTTCAACCTGTGGAACGCATTTCATGGCTGCCAAGAGTTCTCAGATGAAAATAGGGACATCCGGGACATCCTCCCCTCCGTGCCCCCATATACATACACTGCTGGTGGAATACGAGAAAAGGGGAGGGCTGGCTGAGCTGCCTCAGCATTACAGGTTATGGCCCACACACTTCTGCTGCTCTTTTCTGCTTGTGTGGTGGCACCTCGGCAAAACCACTTCTTACTGTTTGTAGCAGAGTTTTCCCCGGAGGCAGAGGACAAGAACGGGAGTCATACTCAAATTCAGAGTCAAGAGCTTCTTTATTGCTTGACTGGTTGCACGAGCATTTTTGTTACCTTTATATACAAGCTATTTACATTCCTTCTTTACCTCTCCAGCACGGTATAATCTCAGTCCTGTAATTAACAATCCTGACACAGCAAAACTCACAGTATCAGCAGCACACATTGTCTTACTTCCAATCTTGTTGTCACAGTGTATGTGTAACAGTGTATTCGTGTGCTTTACTTGTGCAGAAATTGCAACTTCCTCCCTTTCTTTGCACCTCCAGCTGACACCAATCAAGCCTAGAGTGCCACTCCTACACACTAAAGAAAAATTCTGGAACCCTCTTTAAAGCTTCCAGGAACTTTTATCTGTTTCTTAAATAATGTTTTCCTAACACTCAGTGGGACAGATTTTTATGCAAACACGCATAGGTCAAACTGTGCATGGTTTAAACTGTAAGCTCATCCAAGTGTGCTCGGGTCTGAAATCTTACACATATGCTATCCCAGTCCAGTTGATGAGAGCACACACAGGAATCTGCAACCCTCTTAAACTGTTAAAAGTGGGAATTTAAATCCCATGGACTTCTAATGAATAACACTCAAAATCCTTATGCTGATCTGCTGAATTTCTGCCTGTCTGTTAAAGGGACACTAACTCTGCCAGTCCCGGGGGTGGGTCTAGTCTATTATTATTATTATTATTATTATTATTATTATTATTGAAATGTGTACACCGCGGTCACAACATAAAACCACAAAATATATAATGAAAACAAAAACAACCCAATAACACAAAAACCCCACACCAACACATTTTAAAAGGGCACTAGATGGCAATCAGCCAAAGGCCTGGTTAAAGAGGAATGTTTACATGCTCAGTGTTACTTTTGCATTTATATACATGATGATGGAGAGCGCACACACACATGCACATGCACACACACACACACAAAGGGGATTAACATAGGCAACACACCTACAGCTCAGGTATAATGCCTGCCTCCTAGCAATTGAATTCAGTTGGACAGCACACTAGGGCTGCAAAACGTACAGGTTTCCCCAGACATATCTAGGATTTGGATGTCGAAAATGGCATCCAGTATTCGGGTGTTGAAAACGGGGAAATTTTGGTGTATGGATTTTCACTTTTTAAAATATCAGCAAAATGTCAGGTAAAACCCAGATGGATGGCAACGCGATGGAAAAAGCAATGGAAACAACTCAAAAAGCTTAAAATCACTCGAAAAGCTTAACAATTTGCGTGGGTTTCTGAAACAACTTTGTGGGTGTCAGGAGTTTTACTTTTTGAAATATGGTGACCCCAACGCTCACACCCTTGCAGTGCTTCAAAGTTTAACACAAACATTTATTTAGAACCTCAAAAGGGGTTAGTTATAATGCTTAACGCCTTATTCACAACAGCAGCCCAATAGAGTTTGTGCAACGGCCAGCCTTTTAAAGACCCACAAAACTTAGCATCATAGAATTGTGGAGTTGGAAGCGACCCTAAGGTTTATCTAGTCCAGCCCCCTGAAATGCAAGGAATGCTGTAGTTCTGCAGCAAGCAGGGAGACAACAAACCAGATCCCCCCTCAGCCACAGGAGACCTTGGGCCACTCACTCACTCACTCACTCACTCACTCACTCACTCACTCACTCTCAGATGAACCTACTACACAGGGTTGCTGGCAGGGCCTTTTTTCAGCCGGAACTCACCAGATCTCAATTCCGGCACCTCTTAGGTGGGTGCCATTGCCATTGCAAGAGAACGAGGGAAATATTTATGGTGTTCCTTCACCTCTTTTTCTAGAAAAATAGCAC
This sequence comes from Podarcis filfolensis, assembly GCF_964270895.1. NCBI lineage: Eukaryota > Metazoa > Chordata > Lepidosauria > Squamata > Lacertidae > Podarcis > Podarcis filfolensis. The sequence continues at coordinate 75,068,106 of NC_139611.1, read as the reverse complement.
TTCAAGAGACATGCCCTCTTCATTCTCCAGTGATGGAAACAAGAGACATTATTACAGTTAAAGGATGCACTATTGGCAGGCACAACCACCTGAAGAGGACGAGAAGGAGAACCAGCGAGAGGAGTGGCCTGTGGAGAGGACCATGGTCTCGGCTGGGTTTATTGCCTAACCTAAGGAGAGTCCTGAGGACCCAGGAATGAGGCCTGGAAGCCAGCATTTGGCCCTCAAGACTGCCTGGAAATGAAAGGCAGAGTTTATAGGGGCGTTGTTTTAGACATCATGTTACGAATATGTGGGCACATGTACACATTCACACAGCTTGAGAACCTCAGGACATGAAACATGTCCTCCTGGATTAGCTCAGTGGCCTATCTAGCTCAGAAACCTGCAAGAAGGATTCAGGCATCAGAGCTCTCTCCCCCTACTGTGTCTACTAATAACTGGTCTTAAGAAGTATTACTGCCTCCAATCATCAGGGCAGAATATAGCCATCATGACTTGTAGCCATTGGTGGCCTTCTCCTCCATGAATTTGTCCATTCCTCTTTTAAAGCCCTCCAAGCTGGTGGCGATCATTGCGTCCCGTGGAAGCGATTTCCATCATTTAACACTGCTGTGTGAAGAGTTACAGTCATACCTCGGGTTACAGACGCTTCAGGTTGCGTTTTTTCGGGTTACGGACCCGCCAAAACCCAGAGTACTGGAACAGGTTACTTCCAGGTTTCTGTGGTTGCGCATGTGCAGAAATGCCGAATTGCAACCCGCACGTGCACAGACGCGCCGCCATGGGTTGCAAACACTGTGGGTTGCAAACGGATCATGTTCGCAACCCGAGCGTCCACTGTACTTTCTTTCGCCTCCCACCAGCTGATCCAAATTCCACCAGCCCTTAAACTCACAAAGCAGTTCAATTTGTTGCAGCTCTTTCCCTTTGCTATATAATGAATATAAGTATTCCATCCAATGCAATGTTTCTTGGTTCTTCGTTATGGGGATATGGGCAAAAAATGAGAATCAGAAACAGAAATGTACAGATTCATCTTTCTTAATCTTCACACGAACCTGGAAGTGATATATCCAGAATAAGGTGTGTCTTTCTACCTTGATGACATCTGGTTTTTGTACCTTGGTTCCCTCCCACGCCATTGTCTCATTTTATTTCATTGCTCTATGCTTGATCCTTATGCTATGTTGCACTTCATTTTTATGGGGATTTTAAAAAAAAGCTGTTTGACCCAATTGAACTTTGTTCTACCATATTTTTATGGATGTATGTATATTTAAAAACCTTGAGTGGTGAATGGGTGGAGCAATCGTGGGGAACATCAAATTGGTGCTATCATATATAGCATGAAATGCAAATATTTCTTGTGTGTCGTTCCAAAGCCTTTGGCTCCTACATAAGGCAAGGTATTCCAGAATAGATGTGCCATAAGTGACCTTTAGCAGCCAGAAGAAGACATCCTGATTGAGGAGCACCTGCCCTGCAGTCCTTCACAACTTGTGGTAAGTCACATACTACATCCGTTTTGGAGCTCTAGACTTGGCAGACTCTTAGATCACATTTGCACCATCTGTTCAAAGCACTCTCGATACCACTTTAAATAGTCATGGGTGCCACCAAACAATTCTGGAAGGTGTGGTTTGTTAAGGGTGCCGAGAGTTGTTGGGATACCCAACTAGAGGTCTCCTAGAGCTTCAGTTTTCAGAATGGTTAAGAATCAATCTGCCTTCATGGAGAACTCTGAGATGTGTCGCTCTTGGAGGGCAACAGAGGCACTCCTAAAAACTCTCAGCACCATTAACAAACAACAACAGCTCCCAGAATTCTTTGGGTGAAGCTGCAACTGTTTAAAGTGGTATCAGAGGGCTTCGAATGGATGGTGTGAATGTGGCCTAAATCTAGAAATAATACTACTTTGTATTTCTGAGAAATGGCAATGTTCTGGAAGAGGGGTTACCGCTCTCATGGTTAGGTTGCTATTTATTTAATTTAAGAAAAGATGTTTCTTTCCTGTGCCACTGAAAGAGGAATGAGGGACCTAGGGTGATATACGAAAACTAAACAAAGCTAAAACTAATATGCAGCTATAAACAGATTAAAATTAAATGGTGTTAAAACAACATTAAATGTTACAGCCCTGGAAGAATAGGAGGGTAGGTGCCATGCCCTTTGGATGTGAAAGGGGGCCACCACTGAAAAGTCCCCTTCTGTTGCTGCTACCTTCAAAATGAGGGGACGCTCAGTTTGTCTGTTGAAGACAGAGAAGCCAATCAGGCAATTTTTGCTGGGCTATGCTCATTGCCATACTTACTTGGGAGTAAGCTCACAACCACACATGTAAAGCACACTTCTCCCATAGAATCCTGGCAACTATAGTTTGTTAAGGGAGCTGAGCATTGCTAGGAAAACTTTAACAAACCACAGTTACCCAATACTTTGCTGAAATCAAGGTGTTCCCGTGATCTACCACATGAGTAACACTATCTAAAAAGGAGATAAGTTTGATCTCACTTGGTTTACTAATGCCAGCCCCTGGTTATTAGGAGTGTGTGTGTGTGTGTGTGTGTGTGTGTGTGCACGCACAACACACATATACACACCGCTCTCGGATGGAACTGAGAGGAAAATGGCAGCGCACCTGACCGCTATGAGCTCCACTGGCACATACACTGAGCACCTCCACATGACAGGAGGATTTTGATAAAAATATGAGGTGAGCCATACAGCCTCCCTGGATTGATTTGGCTCCTTAAATTGGTTGCTTATTAAGTTTGGGATTTATTTATTTTTTAAAACTATTTGTTGAAATGGGGGGGGATAATTTAGTTTTCCACACACACCCCACACACCCCACCCCCAATATGTGCTCGATCCCATGAACTTCTCAAAGGATTAATTGGCCAGGAGATTTGTATCTACAGTGTGCAACAACAGGGGTGAAATTCTACTCAGTTCGTGTTTAGAGACCAGTTTACCTAATTTACGTTCCCTGAAGCGATAGGAATAAAAATGCAGCTCTCCTTCAAAATTCACACCAGGCTGAAAAAAACTGTTGCACTCATTTCCACCTGTCATTTCTTCCCCAGCGCCATGCCGGCTCTCTTGGGACTCCTTGTCTTCTCTGTGCTTCTAATCCCAGGTAAGCAGTCGTAATCTTCTAGGGCCAGTGTGTGTTGCAGTGGGATACCTGGGAGTAAAGGAGATCCAAGCTGGGAAATCTGGAAGGGCTGACCGGGGTGGAAACCAATATACAGTGGTACCTCGGGTTACATACACTTCAGGTTACACACTCTGCTAACCCAGAAATAGTGCTTCATGTTAAGAACTTTGCTTCAGGATAAGAACAGAAATTAGGCTCCGGTGGCACGGCGGCAGCGGGAAGCCCCATTAGCTAAAGTGGTGCTTCAGGTTAAGAAAAGTTTCGGGTTAAGAACGGACCTCCAGAACGAATTAAGTACTTAACCCGAGGTACCACTGTATCACCTTCAAGCTGGTGAGTGTCGCATTACACAGAGCAGGAACAGCGTTGCACTTGACACCACTGGCGGAGGAAGGGGAGTGCAGGGGGAGTGCACAGCCCCTGGCAGCGCAATCCCGGTGGGGTGCCCCCTGCCCGTGCTGGGCGCCACGCCATGCCCCCAGGACGCACTCCACGCCCCTGCTGGCAGCACGTCACATCCCTGCGGATGGAGAGCCATGACCCTAGGATGCATGCCAGCCCTGCCCCTGCCTGCTCTTTACCCCCCGGTGCTGGAGCATGAAGCTCCACCACTGCTTAACACATGTTTGTGGGATCCTGGATAACGTAGAATGATGTGTGCACATGGACCCTGCTTGGGAAACCTTGCATCTTCTCTCCTGCAGGTGACTCCTTGGAGTGCGAAACCTGCAGAGGGCCAGGCTTGAACTGTACGGGCACGATGGCGAACTGCAGTGCTGCTGAAGACAGCTGTGCTGTTACTGTTCTTGAAGCCACAGTAGGTGAGTGAGAAGGATCTCCACCAAATTCAGGCCAGGCCATAGGTTTGCAAAAAGGCACATCAAGATGCCCTAGTTGGAACCAGGCCATTCATTCATTCACCTGCAGCGGTGACTGCTTAGATTGCTAGCAGCTCTCTAAATGCAGCTTTGGAATGCTTTGAACTACAACTCCCATCACCCCTCACCATTGGCAGTGCCGACTGTGGCTGGTGGGGATTATAGTCTCAAAAACATCTGGAGAACACGGGCCTCTAGGTTTTCAAGCAGAGAGCTCACTTTTACACACTGCAGCCTGAGGTACCTTGGCCCTGTGGTCAAGGGCTGGTGTCCCTCCATATGTTGCTGGACAACAGTTCCCATCATTCCTGGCCCTTCACTGTGCTGGTGAGGGCTGATGGGAGCTGTAGCCCAGCAACGCCAGGAGGGCAGCACGTTGTAGGACACTGCCCTAAATGCTTATCTAGGAGTCCTCACAAGGGAGCTAGTCCTGGAAGAAGAACTGTGAGGGGAGAGACTTCATCAGGCAAGGCCTCCTTCCACCTGTCTTGCTTCACCCGCTAGTCTCTGCTTCTCAATTTGTATTGTATTATTTTATGTACTGTGGCTTGCCATTGTTTTATTGATTATGGTTTAGAAATTATTTATTGTAACAGTTAAGTGGATTTCTGTTTAACTGTTATATGTTGATATTATTATTCTTTTATACTATCCTAATGATTGTTGAATGTTACTTTTGAGATGTAGGTTGCTTATTTTAAAGTTATGTTTTGCGTTGTTTTTATGTTAGCCGCTCTGGATACAAATAAAATTATTATTATTATTATTATTATTATTATTATTATTATTATTCCTTCTCTGCAGCTCAGTTAACAACTCAAGAAGTAATGAAAGGCTGCGTATCGCCTCACATCTGCGGACTTGAATCATTTTATCTGAATTTGGGCAAGATGATTACTGCCAGAGGAACGGCTGTCTGCTGTGAGGGGGATGACTGTGCATCTGTTTCTCCTCAAGGTAGGTGTAGTTTTGCTCCCATCCTCTTTTCCTGCTCTGTGCTCCAGAGGCCAGGTTGTGCCATGGTGTGTGTGTGTGTGTGTGAACACAGGAACATAAAAATGTTTCCCAATACTTCAAGGACCACCTGTCCCCATGTGAACTGACCATCCACGAGAGATGGCCACCCAACCTCTGCTTGAAAACCTCCAAAGGAGAGGCCAAACCTCATTGAATGTTTTTGCCTGGTCAGAATGTGAATTGTGATGACATCTCTCACTTGCCAAGATAGAGAAACTAGCCTACTGTATGAAAGTAAGGCTTAGCATTCATTGCTCCACGCACTTCTCCTTCAGGCCCCATCTACGACTGGCATGTGCACCCCAGGTGAGAACGCGGTCCTTGGGCTGGAGAATGGTCCCTGCCCCCAGTATATTTGCTTTTCTGACAGTGTCTCTGGTTTTTTCCCAACCCCAATAGTGCCACCAATCAGCAGTAAAGCCAATGGGAAAAAATGTCCAGCCTGCTTTTCTCTATATCCCCCGTGCTCTACAGAGGAGGCAGAATGTACAGGAGATGAGGACTACTGTCTGGATGCAACCATCAAATCTGGTAATTCTGATAAGATCTGCTATGCTGATATTGCTGATTATGAGCAGGGATTGGTCTTGCTGGCAATCAGTCACAGGGGTCCATTCCATCCTGCTCTGTTCATCTGCTTGCATTTTTTTTAACCCATTTCATGTTTACTTTTTACATGAAATGTGCACATTTGATGTAACTCTTCAGGGTTGTAGCCAATGCAGTGGTACCTTGGGTTACGAACACTTTGGGTTACAAACTCCGCTAACCCCAAAGTAGTTGCTCCAGGTTGCGAACTTTGCTCCAGGATGAGCCATTGAAACGAATGGGCATGGCTAACTTAGTTCTGTTAATTTCAGTGGGTCTACTCTGAGTAGCATCCACTTGGAAACAACACATGCTTTTCAGTGAACTCACCAGCAAGAAGCACATTTTGTATGTGTTGTAAATGCCATTCAAAGTCCAAAGAAATGCACAAAATCTGTCTGGGAGATGTGTTCTAATAATAATAAGAAAATGTTCAGGAGCATCAGGTTGGCCTGACCCCTTGTGAGAAAGGAACTGAATGAATTCCTAATTGTGAGAACTTTCCCTTTTCCTGGTTTGTGGGTTTAAACTGTAGTCTCTGCTTTCCATCTCCAGGTGTGAATGAAATCACCGTGAAAGGTTGCACTACCAAGTCTTTCTGTGCAGTTGTGCAAGAAATGATTGGAACGCCCTTCCATACTTCTGAAACACTAAATGCTCAATGCAAACCAGCCAATAAGACTCCATCATTGAGATTTCCCCTTCTGGCCCTGTTGGGGCTTCTGGCAGTGAAGATCGTCCTCTAATGAACCCCCTCCTGTTATTCAGCATCATGGGAGACCTTCCTTTCCATGTTCTTCTCTATATTTGGTTTTTCAGAATAATTTGTTTTCCTAGTTATTTTACTGAATTGTAATGAATCATGGAAGAAAATAAAACAAAAAGAAATGAGGACGAGCTTGTCCATTGAAGATCTGTTGGTCAATGAGACTTAGCAGAGATGGAGAACCTTTTTTCAGCCTGAGTGATGTATTTCTTCATGACAGCCTTCAGGGGGGTGGGGTCACCAGCCAGTGGTGGGCAGGGCCAAAGGCTCATGTTTGTGGAACAAATACTTTCTTTTGTGAAGTAGGCAATCTTCCAACCATAGGAAAGTCAGAGGTTTCTCTGTACAGAGACACACAATCTTCATCCTCCATTGATGCAAGTAAGAGACATTATGAAAGTGTAAGAATGCGTTCTTATCTCCCTTGTGCTAGAGGAGGTGTGAAAGTTTTGCTATTGGATATTTGACACAATTTCATTACATAGGAAAGCAAAATAGCGAAGGGGTGTACATTATATTGGAGGAAAGCAGTGCACAAAATCAAGAATTTGAGACATGTGGCTTCTGCAAGAGTTAAGCTCTCCCCTTCAGAAACCTGTGCCAGCAAGGAAACAAAACTCTCTCATCCATTCATTTGGTCCCTAGTCCAGCGATGTGTAGGTCCTTGAGATTACCTTAAAAGCAATCTTCACTGCCTGAAGTCTGATTCCTGCTTATAGGAGGTTAATAAAGAGTAAACAGACCTTCCTGGAAAAATAGAAACACTTGTGTTCTGATCTTCTCTGCAACTATTAGGATCAGGAAGTTAGCTGTTCTTTCCAGGTCCATATGAGATAGGAGCTTGTACAAAGGTCACAGATAGTTCATGTGGGGAGGCCTTTCATATTAAACTTATGTCAGCTGCACTAATGCCATGATCCATAGAAATAAACCATGTAAAGAGTATAGACTACCACGCATTGTTACACTTGCCTCTATGAAGGCAGACATGCGGACACACTGCATATTTGCTAGTGAGATGTCTAAAATGGGGCGGACTAATGTGACCATCTATGGCCATATCTATCTGCTGCTGTAGACAAGTGCTTAAGCTGAAGCCCTCCAGATGCTTTGAACCATAGTTCCCATCAGCCCTGAGCAGCACAGGTGATGGGAAATGCCATCCAAAACATCTGGAGGCTTCCAAGTTGGATAAGGTTGGGCATGACCTTTGGCCAATGCAGGCTCCTCTCATCTCTCTCTGCTCCTTACGGCCAAGAAACTAGCCTATCTCACTGGACATCAAACCATCTATCCTCGTGCAACCCCTAAGCCCCACCACATATTTCTTCCCCCGAATCTTTCTACATCTAACTATCTTCCCCACCTTTCATTCTCAAAGGTACTTCCTCTTCACATGTGGTGCAATCCTTTAAAGAATTTTGTCGTTGTTGTTAGGATTGCAACATTGACAACATTTATATTTTGCTAGACTAAGGTGATGTAGTTTTGTTACTAGCATGCTTCCAAGCTTGTGGCAGTTAGGGGAGGGTTGTTTTGTTCTGTCTTTATGGTAGAATTTCTTTATGTTTATGTTTTAAACATGCCATAAGTCACTTGGAAACCTTCAGTTAACAAGCAAGTGGCAATTTTGAATGGTACAGTGGTACTTTGATTCTCGAACGGCTTAGTTGTCGAACAAATCGGTTTCCAAACGCCGAAAACCCGGAAGTAAGTGCTCTGGTTTGTGAATGTTTTTTTGGAAGCCAAACATCCAAGGCAGCTTCCAATTGAGTGCAGGAAGCTCCTGCAGCCAATCGGAAGCCACGCCTTGGTTTTTGAATGGTTTCAGGAGTCGATTGCACTCCCGGAACGGATTAAGTTTGAGAACCCGGAGACAGTCCCCAGATTTACAAATCGGTCCCCTTACAAAATCCTATGATTCCAACTCATTTCAATGAAGAGTCCCCAGATTCATTGAAAAAAAATCTGGTAACCTTACTGCAGAAGCCCTAGCTGCCCCATTCTAACTCCCCACCCATGACTGATCCAGCAAATGCCTTTTTCTCCCTGGGTGGGCCTTGAATACTTATACCAGGTGAGTGATATGTGCTGGAAGCCCCAAAAGCTAGTTGCAAAACAGTGACCCCACAGAACAGCAGAGGAAGGATTGACCACTCTTAGAATCCATCAAACTTACACAAAGGTCCTGGGGGAAAGGTGCATAAGTGAGTCTATGGGCAAGATGGTGGTGTTGGTCACTGCGGTTTTCAGGACTCAACTAGGGATGGGCTGCAGCTCAGGAACAGAGCCTCTGCTTGGCATGCAGAAGGTTCCAGATTCAGTTTTCGGCATCTCCAAATAGGGCTGGGAAAAACTCTGTCGGAAACCCTGCAAAGCCACTGTCAATCAGTGTAGACAGCACTAAACTGGACGGAACAATGGTCTGACCTGTTATAAGGCAGCTTTCTATGTTCCTGTGGAGGGGAGCCTCATTTACCAAACGTTTCTATGCTTAAAGTTTCCATTTTAAAATGTGTCTCCTTTATAACAGCAATAAACAGGGCATCCTGATCAAATTTGCAGATGACACCAAACTGGGAGGGGTGGCTAACACCCCAGAGGGCAGGATCACACTTCAAAACGACCTTGACAGATTAGAGAACTGGGCCAAAACAAACAAGATGAATTTTAACAGGGAGAAATGTAAAGTATTGCACTTGGGCAAAAAAAATGAGAGGCACAAATACAAGATGGGTGACACCTGGCTTGAGAGCACTACATGTGAAAAGGATCTAGGAGTCTTGGTTGACCACAAACTTGACATGAGCCAACAGTGTGACGCGGCAGCTAAAAAAGCCAATGCAATTCTGGGCTGCATCAATAGGAGTATAGCATCTAGATCAAGGGAAGTAATAGTGCCACTGTATTCTGCTCTGGTCAGACCTCACCTGGAGTACTGTGTCCAGTTCTGGGCACCACAGTTCAAGAAGGACACTGACAAACTGGAACGTGTCCAGAGGAGGGCAACCAAAATGGTCAAAGGCCTGGAAATGATGCCTTATGAGGAACGGCTAAGGGAGCTGGGCATGTTAGCCTGGAGAAGAGGAGGTTAAGGGGTGATATGATAGCCATGTTCAAATATATAAAAGGATGTCACATAGAGGAGGGAGAAAGGTTGTTTTCTGCTGCTCCAGAGAAGCGGACACGGAGCAATGGATCCAAACTACAAGAAAGAAGATTACACCTAAACATTAGGAAAAACTTCCTGACAGTAAGAGCTGTTCGACAGTGGAATTTGCTGCCAAGGAGTGTGGTGGAGTCTCCTTCTTTGGAGGTCTTTAAGCAGAGGCTTGACAACCATATGTCAGGAGTGCTCTGATGGTGTTTCCTGCTTGGCAGGGGGTTGGACTCGATGGCCCTTGTGGTCTCTTCCAACTCTATGATTCTATGATTCTATGATTCTATGAAATTTATAAGCAAGGTTAAAACCTTTTTATTTGCTCAGGTGTTTGGGCCACGGACATTTGGGTGTGGTTTGATTGACATAATCACAGCTGGTTTTTGCCGTAGTTTTTATTATGATATTGTAGTTCTAAAAATGCCCTTTGTTCTATGGTTTATTTGTACTTTGCAATTAGCCACTCTGTGACTGAGGATGCAGGAAGGAGATGATAGAAAAGCACTGAGACAAACAAACCAAGGCCATTATCTGCTTTGTGGCCACATAGCTACTAGATGACAGTAAAGCTGACCCATATTATATGATTTTATAAGGTTAACTGGAGTGGGTGTGGCAAACTGGTTGTGAGGTTGGGAACTGCATATAAAAGCTAAAGAAACACACATACACACACACACTATATCCAATGTTAATTATTATTATTATTATTATTATTATTATTATTATTATTATTATTATTTATAATTTGTACCCCACCCATCTGACTGGGTCATTATCTGAAGAAGTGTGCATGCACACGAAAGCTCATACCAAGAACTAACTTAGTTGGTCTTTAAGGTGCTACTGGAAGGAAAATATTTTTTTGAGCAGACCCAATGAAATTAATGGGATGATTAACTTGGGTCCGTTCATCTCAGTGGGATTACTCTGAGTGGAAATTGTTGGGTACAGCCTAATCATACAGTGAATTACAGCTGGACAGCTCCCCTGAAAATATAGACTTAGGTAAGTTTGCATAAGGGACTTGGGTGGCCCTGTGGTCTAAACCACTGGGTCTCTTGGGCTTGCCAGTCAGAAGGTCGATGGTTCGAATCCCTGTGATGGGGTGAGCTCCTGTTACTCAGTCCCAGCACCTGCCAATCTAGCAGTTCAAAAGTACGCCAAAAAGTGCAAGTAGATAAATAGGTACCGCTCCGGCGGGAGGGTAAACGGTGTTTCCGTGCACTGCTCTGGTTCGCCAGAAGTGGCTTAATCATGCTGGCCACATGACCCAGAAGCTGTATGCCAGCTCCCTCGGCCAATAAAGCGAGATGAGCGCCGCAACCCCAGAGTCGGTCATGACTGGACCTAATGGTCAGGAGTCCCTTTACCTTTACCTTTACCTTTATTATATGTGGTGGCTATGTAAGATGATAAAAGACTTCTGGGAAATTATATATAATGAACTGGAAAAAAATGTTGAAAATAACTTTTCCTAAGAAACCATAAGCTTTTCTTTTAGGTATTATAGGACCAGAGATCCCGAAGTACCAGACAAAACTATTTATGTACAAGACCATGGCTGCACAGACTCTGTTAGCCCAGAAAGGGAAAGCTGGTACAACTCCAAACAAGGAAGATTGGCAGACAAAATTGATGAACTATGCCGAGATGACAAAGCTTATAGAAAGAATTAGTCACCAGGAAGAGTAGGTCTATAATAAAAAATGGGGAATGTTTATGATTTATTTGAAAAGCTATCGTAAACAATGACATACATTGGTAGGATTGGCAGAGAACTTGTAGTAAAAAAACTGAACTATGGATTGACAAAGGATTTATAAAAATAGAGTTATGAAAGAGATGCAGAGGGGGAAATCATTACATTAAGATCCACAGTGGGGGGGGAGTCAAAAAGGATTATATGTTAAATACATAAACATATTACCCTTTTTGTTTAAATGAATATAATTCATTTGTTTATGTAAAATAAAAAATGCAAAAAATAATTATTATAAAATAGTAAAAACAAAATCACTCCCAGTTCCAGCTTCCATTGATTCCTGCTTGATGTTGCCATGTTCTGATACTGCTAGACACTGCAGTGGAAAATAACACATGGGCACCTGCACACTTTGGGAGATCTGAGGTCTTCTTCCCTGTAAAGCCTTTGGTCTGCTTATGGCTTTTCATTAGCCACATGGGAAGGATGGACTATTTAAGTGTGGTTCCCCTGGACCCTTTTGCTGGAGGGAAATCAAGCAAAGTTCATCGCAAGGAGGAGCCCAACCAAGGCTCGAAGGAAGAGTCCAAAGAATTGTGGAGCGGCACGAACCATGAAAGAAGCAAGCTGGCAATCACCTCTTGCGGTCACAACAAGCATGGAAGTATGGAAAACACCTTCATAATGAGCATCACAGAAAGCTTTGTTCACACAGCCCTTGAAGGCAATTACAATCACCAAGACAGGAGATCCTGCAGGGACAAAGGAAGGAGAAGGCAGTCAGCACCAGAGGAATCCCAGCATCCCGTGATTAGGAAGAATTTGCTGCAGTCCACCTTATTCAGCAAGCCAAATTAATTTGCACCTATCCCCGTCGGCGAACCCTGAAAGCTTAATCGTGGCCGGTTGGAAAACGGAGGAGTCGGTTCCTTCTGCTTTCCCTGCAAGAAGGATCCTGTCTCTGCTACAAGAGGGGCAGGGTCAATTCCCTCTGTGATGGAGGCTGCTGAGGAGTCCTGTCTACATGCGCCAGTTCCCCGCTCCCTGTGAAACTAGATGGGTAGTCTGTCAGCAGAGTCTGGCACTCTTTGGAGAACTTGAGCAGTGCAGCTCTAGCACCTCCAAGTCCATCCTAGTGAGAGGCTGACCCAGAAGCCGCAGCAACCAACCCAGCGTGGACTTTAGCATCCTCAGGGTCTGTTACTCTGGGCTCCACATGCTTGGCTGCTCCTGAATTGCAGGGAGTTAGGCTAGGTGACCCCTTGGGCCCCTTTCAGCTCTATGATTCTATGAGTCCATTGGAAATTTTGCAATTCTCTAAAAGTTGTGATACAGGCCTCATCTAAGAAAAACACATCAACATGTGGGTGGGGGAGCACTTTAAAAATACATTGTTTAATGAAATTTAAAAGTGTGTGCATTGAGATAAAATTTTATTGTGAGTGAAACGTAATATGCATTCAATTATCACTATTTGCATTTTTTAAAAAATAACAGACCAGTGCAGAAACAGACAGCCTTAAGAATAAATACACACAGAATGGAAATGGACCCAAAATGTAGACCCAAAATGGAAATGGACCCAATCCATTCCCCTGAAATAGCTCGTTAAGGACATTATGTCATCTCGCTTGGGGAAACTGGAGAGTGTCCAGTTTCTCTTAGAGTCCCAGCTATGCATGGTGACAGAAAAAGGTGCCACGTTTAAAAAGGACTCAATTTTGCCTGCAAATGAAGAACTGCAAGTTACATACAGTGCCCTCCTGATTTTTCCTGCGGCTTGAATTCAAGCATGGAAGATTCTTCCTTTTCAGCCACAGATTGAAGTTACTTCATGTCACATGATGTCAGGCAATATGACAGATGGGTGATTCCACCCACCCATCAAAGTGACCTGTTGAGCGGCTGACCATTTCTGGATCCAGACCTTCAGCCAAATCCAGTTCCCCAGCCCTGCCTTACAGGGGTCTGAGATGAACCCTTTTCAAGATTCTGGTTGAATGTGTGAGGATACAATCTGTGGCCCCAACATTCCCATGTATGCCAGCCTAGCCTCTTCCTCTCCCAAGATTCACTGAGTTTGGCTTCTGTTTTTGCTTAGCATTGCCAAGTTTTGATTGTTCAATTCTGTAAAAGAGAGCCAGACAATCTGTGGCAAGGGGAAGGGGTTTTTTTTTTGAGAATTTTGGGAGAGAGCTTGGGAGGGATTTGGGGAAGGCACATGCCACACTAATAGCCTCATGTACACCTGATGTCCCTATGTATTTGACCAGAATAGCTCCATAAGACAGATCCTCACAAACACCCTGGTAGATAAGTTCTGTACCAATGAAATTTCTGGACTTGAGTGTGGTCTGGGTGAAAGGAGGTGGGAATGAGGAAGAGATGGATTACCAGCAAATATAGGGGATGGAACCTCTGCGAAGCCAGACACATCGGAACAATAGTGCTGGTCTCCCTCGCAGTTGGCAACCACTTCAGCAAAGCATCGATTTCTGTTGATAGCAAAGCACCCTTGACATTTCCTCCCATTGGCTGTCATGTTTACATCTGGCACTGTGAAGGGGGTAAACGGAGAGAGTCAGGTTAGAAGGAGAACAGGCAAAAGTGGCAAGGAGGGAAATCGCAGGCATCAAATGCTTGGTCAACCAGACTCCTTTCTCAGTCCCTTCCATGCTAGGAGAGATTATGTCCATGATCATTCTTGCTTTGTTACTTGGGAATATCACAGCATTCATAGCAGGGATGGGGGAACTGGTCTCCCTCAAACTGTTGCAGCACCCCAGAAACAACTGAAGGGCCACAAGGCCACAAACCGTGTTTTACAGAGAAGAGTCCATGACTGCACAAGAGTGGCAATGACCTACCTATAGTCTCTGAGGTTAAACCTCTTCAGGGAACTGGCTGAATGTGACAGGACTCGAACTGTGATCCCAACATTTGCAGGCATGATGGCCTAGACCACAAAAGTCTGAGGGAGATAGCAGGATAGTGAGTATTCTCCCTTCAGCCAGAATCCTATGTAGTGTTTCTACTTGCCAGGAAGTTTCTAACTACGTTCAGTTGAATGCCATTTGAGCCCTCTTTAGACATTTGCATTGACTGTTTGGAGGTTGAGAGAGGACACACTGGAACAGTGCACATGGGGGTCCCTGCTGGAGGTGCTGGTGAGCTACCTCTCTCTCCCAGACCCTAACACACTTGGAGTCCTCATATCATTATCAGAGGCAGGAATAGGGCTGCAGCCTTGTCAGCCTTGTGGGAAACTGCTATTGCACTCATTAATGCGGTTAGAATTTGGGGTGCAGGTAGCGCTGTGGTCTAAACCACTGAGCCTCTTTGGGTTGCTGGTTGTAAGGTTGGTGGTTCGAATCCATACAACAGGGTGAGCTCCCGTTGCTCTGTACCAGCTCCTGCCAACCTAGCGGTTCGAAAGCATACCTGCTCGAGTAGATAAATAGGTACCACTGTGGTGGGAAAGTAAATGGGGCCACACACAAGAAGGCATTGGGAGCCATGTCATTGTGCATGTCACAGTCCCCATGCACACATGTATCCACCCAAATTCCTGAAGAGGACAATGGTCTCATCACATTGCCTTTCAAAATGCTGTTTTCAGAGATGTTAACGGCTGCTACTTATGATAACTTTGCATTGCACCTACTGTCTAAGGCAGCATGCTCTGAATAAGGATAGGTGTAGATGTCAATTTCAAATTATCTCTATTTCTTATTTTTCCAATCTTAATTTCAGTTCCCCACATGCCCACATCAGTTTCTGAATTTATTTTAGCAATGCATAAACTTTTATTGCGCTAGCCAAAGGCCATGGCATCATCCAAAGAAAGGAAAACAAAAAAAGGGGGGAGGAATCAGCAGTCACTACATATGCAGTAGAACCACGATAGAATCCACCAAAATTCCTTGTTACACATTCTCAAATAAAATGTGCAAATGTTTTTTTTAAAAAAATCTTTCATTTTAGTGCAGATTTCTGCTGATGTATTTTATCTCATAAAATATTGCACCACTTGGTTGGTGGGGGGACAGGACCTAAAAGTGCTTTACAAAACATAAAGCAATAAAATCAAGGGGGGGGATACAACCCTACTTTAAAACAAACTAAAGCAGATTAAAACTATCTCAACTTTCTAAGCATCTGGGTAGATGCCGCTGTTTTCAGCAGGCACTGTCAGGAATACAGTGAGTTTGCCTGCTTGATCTCAAGGTAGAGCTATGCAGCTTATTACAACTAGAATGCAGGAGTTTATGTGCAAATATACAGTAGCAAGTGCCCTTTGTCCTCAGATACGATATGATATGATAATCTTTATTTCTGGGTTTCAGGATGAACTACCAGGGGCATATGCAGAGAGAATAAAATAGCATAAAAAAATAAATTCCCACCTCAAAACATTAGCTGGCACCCCTCCTAACTACAGAGAGGAGTTGGAAGGTAACAAATGATGCAGTTTAAGGTGATATGATACACAGTTTGGACAACATAAGGGTATAGAAATGCATAAAATACTTGGTGGAGCAGCCTTATTGCAGCCATTCCCCTTGCAACAGGAAACCTTGGTGAACACTGTTTCTCCTTCAGCAAATTTAATGGCTGTGAAGCCTTCATAGCAGCTAGTGGATTGCTTGCAGGTTTTCAGGACGTATTGTTGTCCTGCAAGGATTTTAAAGAGAGAGAGAGAGAGAGGAAGAGAGAGAGAATTTTAAATCGAAGGGGAGGACATGATGTGGACAGGCTCTGATCAGTGGTGTAGTGGTAAATGTTTAAGTGCAGGAGCTCATAGTGCTGAAGGCAGACATCTGTGTTGTTCTAATATATATTTATATATTATATACATATTGGGGAGGGGGGCACTGAGCTTTGGTTCAAATCTAGGCACTTTGTGAATAGGCTGCCTTGGCTAAAGGTGCTCCATAGATTGCCTGCTTTGACTTATCTATCTGAATCCACTTCATTTTGCCTTTCCCAATTTACTATTGAATTATATATATATATATATATATATATATATATATATATACACACACACACACACACACACACACACACACACAGCAATAACATCTCACTTTCAACAGAAGTGGGTAACATTTGCAGGCATGGTCGCTCCTGCAGAGCAGATAGTGCCTGTCAAATTATAGGCAAATAAGTCTGGGGACATTTGTGCTGCACACCTTTCCTTTCCTTTCCTTATTTTAAAAAGGATTATATCTTTTTTCTTTCTGTGAAGAACTGGATGGAATTTGCAAGCAAAGGCTGCCCTTTCCAAGGGCATGAATCCTGGCAAATTTTGGAAGGATAGCTGCAGTAGTTTCCCCCCCCCCCAAAGGGCAGCTGTTATAGCTTTGGGATCTGCTCAATCATCTCCCACTTTTACTATTGGGAAGTAGAAATGGCTATAACTTTCCTGCATTTGACAGAAGTGGATGAAATTTGCTGGCATCATAGCCCTTCCTGAAGGGAAAAAGCCTGCCAAAGTATAGGCAAATAAGTTCAGGGGCCTTTGTTCTGGACACTTCTAAAATAATAATAATAATTAAGGAGCCATATCTAGCTCGGGTGTTGTTTCAAAGTGCCACCACACTGAATGCCCAATTCTTATATTCTGCAGAACAAACCTTCTGATAAGACAGTATCTGTAGAAAGCCCTCTTCTGCAGAGCGCAGTGTTGCATTGGGTATATTATAGGTAAGACTATCTTTAAGGTATCTTAGTCCCAAGCTGTGAGCTAAGAACTCTTTAATATCACAGCTGCAGAATTAGGACCAGTGGTCACTGAACCCTGTCAGTGGTTGTTGATCTCTTGCACATACCTCTAATGTTGTATGATTGAACAATGGCACAACTGTCAAAAATAGATGAACATTTCTTCAAAGTTCCAGTGCAATCCAGTCCAATGTCATTACAAATCCAGCACTCCAAAGACAGCCCTAAAAGCAGGAGTGGAAGAAGAATCATCAAGATCCATTATTGTTGTTTGTTACCTTTTCTAAGGTTAATATTTGAATTGGCAGTACTTAACCACATAGCATCATTATATTACACTGGTCAACAACAAATTTGTTGTCTGCGTTTTTTCAGTTGATTTAGGATGAATCTGATGTGCTGAATCCAAAAATCACATTGGTTTTTCTCAATTAGGTCAAGTTTTTGAGCTATGGCCACATGTCGTTTTTTTACGTTTTTGTTCACATGTACGCTTGTGTGGAGCATTTTAGAAGAAGTTGGTGGGGGTAAAATGCCATGTCGAATAATTGTTTTGATTGGAAATGGTTATTTTAATGACAAGAAGTATTCAGGTCCGATAGTTCTGGGTGATTATGTCGAAAAGGGATCAGTTTGAAGTCATAAAACCTCGAAATCTTCCATAAATTGGTGCGGCAAAGCATAAAGTTGCTTACCATGCTTATTTTGGTATTAAACTTGGTGACCAGGATAAAGCTTGGGCACCACACATGGTGTGCAAGGCATGCACCGAGACTCTACGTGGGTGGACCAATGGCAAGAGGAGTCTGAACTTTGGAATTCCCATGGTTGGGAAGGAGCCGACAAACCATGTCACTGACTGCTACTTCTGCGCTGTTGATGTGACTGGGATCAACAGAAAGAACCGGAGCAGCCTCAAGTATCCTGATCTTCAATCAGCACATCGTCCTGTAGCTCATTGTGATGAAATTCCAGTGCCAATCTTCAGAGAACTTCCTGACATTAGTGACGAAGATACCTCCAGTGTTGAAGGACATGAAGAAGAAGATTAGGGCCCTGCGGGACCTGACATCTTTCCGCAGGGCCTGCAAGACAGAGTTGTTCCACCAGGCCTTTGGTCAGGGCGCAGCCTGACTCCCTCCTCTGGCAACCTGCACAGAATTTTGCTTAATGGTTGCCATTAACTTGATTTTAATTAATTTTTATAATGAAATATTTTTAGAATGTTGGATTATTTGATTGTTTGATTATTTGATTGTTGTTAGCCGCCCTGAGCCCGGCTTCGGCTGGGGAGGGCGGGATATAAATAAAATTTATTATTATTATTATTATTATTTATTAAGTGGTTCTTGAAGATGATGCTCCACATCCATTTTCCCAAAGGGAGTTGAATGATCTAGTTCGCGAGATCATTCAACTTGTCTTAGCTTGTCAAAGGACTCTGCCAAACTGTTGGCATCCAGAAAAAAACCTCCTCTCGCTCGCATCAGCTTCTTCCGCAACAGGCATCAAGAGTACCTCCGTTTTTTCTCGGAAGAGAAGGGCTTGGTGTACTGTGCAGATATTGCGCAGCTTCTGCTCAAGCTTGGAGTGCCACAGTACGAACCCAAAGATGGGAGACTGTTCTTTGACAGTAGCAAGCAATCACTGAAATGTGTTCTGCTACACAACGGCAACCAGTTTGCCTCTATACCCCTGACTCACTCGAGTACACTGAAGGAGAACTATGAAGCGGTGAAGTATGTGCTGGAGAAAATTGGTTATGATCAGCATAAGTGGTTTATTTGTGTTGACCTGAAGATGGTGAACTTTTTGTTGGGACAACAGTCTGGCTTCACCAAGTACCCATGTTTTCTGTGCATGTGGGATAGTAGGGACCGTGCTCAGCATTACACGAAGAAGGACTGGCCTGTGCGGGAGGAATTGGTGCCTTGCAAAGAAAGGAACGTCATCAACGACTCTCTGGTGGACAGAGACAGAATACTCTTCCCATCGCTGCACATCAAGCTCGGCTTAATCAAGCAGTTCACCAAGGCTCTGGACAAGGATGGTGACTGCTTCACTTACTTGTGCCAGGCTTTTCCAGGATTGACCATGGAGAATTTGAAAGCTGGCATCTTTGACGGTCCTCAGATCCGTCAGCTCATCAGAGATCCAGAGTTCGGAAACTCAATGAACGAAGTGGAACTGGAAGCGTGGAAGGCATTTGTTCTGGTAGTGAAGAACTTTCTTGGCAACAATAAGGCCAGAAACTACGCAGAACTTGTCAACAACATGCTGACTGCTTTCAGAAACCTGGGCTGCAACATGAGCGTCAAGATGCACTACCTATTTTCACATATGGACCGGTTTCCTGAGAACCTGGGTTCAATGAGTGACCAGCAGGGGGAGAGAATCCATCAGGACATGAAAGAGTTAGAGACCAGGTATCAGGGTCACTGGGACGCAGTCATGATGGCTGACTACTGTTGGACTCTGAAGAGAGACCTCCCTGCCGCTGAGCATTCCAGGAGTTCCAAGAAACGGAAGTTCAAGCCCTGAAGTTTGAAAAATGGTGAAGCAACATGCAATTTATGTGTACTTACCTTTATCAATGCCCACCATTCAGTTTACAGTAATCGATGTTTCTATCTGGTAATCAATATATGTTGTTGGAAAAACATTTTTTTTCTCTTAAAAACATATTTAGGATGATATGTGTTGACAAAAATCAGCTGATAATGCCACAAAAATGTAATCGATTTTGTCACAAGATCTGATTTTTTTTCAAATCAACATAGCACAAAAACCTGATCTGATGGAGAGAAACAGGTGCCATTTCCTGATTCAGCAGTGCAAAAATACCCTAAACCAATTGTAGAAATCTAGACAGCATTCAAAAAGTAAAAAATTGTTGCCCAGTGTTATTTATATTTTAAAAGCAAGCTGCTTCCAAGTCCAGGTGAGCAATAGCTCCTAAAAGTGCAGGCACAGTCAGGTGCCAGACACTGAAGTGCCAGCCTAAAGAACCAGGTCTCTCTGGGATTGAGGGAAGCTCCTCCTCATGAGTAGATCAAACTCCACAGGTTATGTGGGCCTTTGTTTTGGTCAATTGTGCAGAGGGCCCCCAAGATTATCAAGGTTCTAGAAACCAAGCCTTAGGATAAAGGGTTGATAGAGCTGGGTACGTTTAGCCTGGAAAATAGGAGACTGAGAGGAGATATGATAACCATCTCCAAATATCTCAAGGGCTATCACATGGAGGATGGAACAGGCTTGTTTTCTACTACTCAGGAGGGTAGGTCTCAAACCAATGGCTTCAAGTTACAAGAAATGAAATTCCAACTAAACATCAAGAAAAACTTTCTGATAGTAAGAGCTGCTCAGCAGTGGAACAGACTCCTATGAGAAGTGGTGGACTCTCCTTCCTTGGGGGTTTTAAAGCAGAGGTTGGATGCCCATCTGTCATGGATGCTTTAGCTGAGATTCCTGCATTGTGGGAGGTTGGACGATGACCCTTGGGGTCCCTTCCAACTCTAGAATTCTATGCTTCTATGATTGGCTGGTTTGTTGTAAATTGCTTCGAGGCAAGAGAAAGTGGCTAGAAATTAATAACAATCATCATCCAGATTGTCTGCTGCCATCTGCTGCTATTTAGTTGCTTTGCTATGGGTGGGGCTCAGATGGCTCATGGCCAAAGAACTCCAGTTACCGGAGTGTTGGAACAATATCTTTGCACAAGTTACTGGACATGTGACTGAGCTTTCCTGTGTTTTGACCTTGGGCTTGTTGTAACCGAAGCAAGACCACCTCCGCCTCCATTGTAACTGAAGAATGCCATCTTGAGCCAGACAGCTGCCATTCTGATATATCATAATCATTTATTCTTATTGTAATCAGTAGGCTAGTTTCTACATATTATCCTACACTCTGTCCTCCATCCAGGGAAGAAGTGAAGTTGGGCCAATGAGGGTATAGCCATGGCCGATTTAGGGCCATGTGGGCAGTTCCCCATGGATGCGGGTGGTGCTGTGGTCTAAACCACTGAGCCTCTTGGGCTTGCCAATCAGAAAGTTGGCAGTTCGAATCCCCGCGACGGGTTGAGCTACTGTTGCTCTGCCCTAGCTCATGCCAACCTAGCAGTTCTAAAGCATACCAATGCGACTAGATAAACAGGTACTGCTGCAGAGGGTGGGTAAATGACCTTTCCATACGCTCTGGCACTTGTCAGTGTCTCATGGCATCAGAAGCTGTTTAGTCATGCTGGCCACATGACCCAGTAAGCTGTCTGAGGACAAATGTCGGCTTCCTTGGCCTGAAGTGAAATGAGCACCGCAGCCCCAGAGTAATTCGCGACTGGACTTAACCGTCAGGAGTCCCTTTACCTTTAGGCAGTTCCCCTACACACAGTGCCGAGTAGAGGGGGCACAAAACTGAGTAGATAAATAGGTAGCACTCCAGCGGGAAGGCAAATGGTGTTTCCATGTGCTGCTCTGGTTTCGGTGTTCCATTGTGCCAGACGTGGCTTAGTCATGCTGGCCAAATTACCCGGAAAAAATGTCTGCGGACAAACGCCGGCTCCCTCAGCCTGTAAAGCGAGATGAGCACCGCAAACCGAGAGTCGTCCACAACTGGACTTAACTGTCAGGAGTCCCTTTACATTAGGCAGTTCCCCTACACATGGTGCTGAGCGGAGGGGGCACAAAATTGAGAAGATCTGTAACTGAGAAGATCCATTTGGGGGCACCAAACGTTGCCCAGGCAGACACCGTTTTGATATATCATAACCAATTATTCTTATTGTAGTCATGCTGAAATGCAATCTTAAAAGAGGAACATAAAAAGAGCAGGCTGCAATAAAAGGCATAAAGGAAAGTTTTAGAAGCATGCTAAGGCATGGCCTTTAAACAGGAAAATGCCTAGCTAGCTGAGGTGTGGAAAGATCTGTCTTCGCAGTTAAGCTGGCAGTAAGACTATATCACTGGGTGCCTTGCATGTCTACATGACTATAAAAATGGTGAGTAAACAGAGATCAGGGTTCCAGCCTCTGAGCACTTTCCTTATTGCTTGCTGTAACCTTTCCTGCTCAAGCAAGAAATAAAACTTTGCTTTTGGAAAATTCTCAGGCATCACACCTCATTGCTAGTGAGTAAAGGACTCAACTGTGCAATTAACATTACATGGGGTTTCCCCACATCAGAATATTTCTGGACCTTGCCTTTTATGTTTTTCCTGTGTTTTGAGTTTGGACCATGACCAGAACTTGATTTCTTTGATTGCCCCTGTGTGTGAATTTGGGACTGCTGAATTTGGTCTCATTTGCAGTCATTTGGGACAGCACCCAAATTTTGTATGGTGGGTTCTTGAGATGAGCAGGGGGGTGTTTTGTCAGTGCTTGGGTACAATCTGATGCAGCTTTGAAACAAGATGGTGGGGTACACCTTTCAAAACTTCACTAATTCTAACTGCTAACTTGAAAACTGCACTGATCTGGGTTTCCTGAGCAATGCTGTGTAAGAGATTGCTAGTACTTTATAAAATTATAAGCTCTGAGTGTGTCAAGCAAGCTAATTGACACTTGTCCCTTTTTCAGGGTTTTATTTTTTCCAAAGTTGCACTCAACATTACATAGCTCCTATTAGAGGGAGTGATGGTGATGGTGATGTATAGAACCATGCCTAGTTGTTCACCTTGTGACCCACAAACTATCATTTCCAATTATTCGCATTCATAAAAATGTCATTTAGCACAATTAGCTTTTTAAAAGTTAAATTTTGCAAGCTGCCCTGTTTTATATTACATTTCAGAGCCCTGGTTTAATAATGTAAGGGTTCTGCTTTGCTTACCTTTACACACCAAGAATAGTAGCACTCCCATATTGAACCAGCACAGGGTGAGATAATGCATCAATGGAGAGGTTTTCTGGGCTGTTGGTAATTTTGCAGAAGAGATAATTTGGTCTGATATAGCTTGTTATACAGTGCTGCAGGAATGCCACCACCCACCCTCAAAAAACAAACAGCAACAAGAAGAAAAAGGTAAAGCATGTAATAGATAAATCAGTTTGATTGAATTTCTGCTTTAGATTTGATGTAGGATTGGAAAGCGGGGGGGGGGGTTGGTAAGATGCAGGATGATGTGGAGTTGCTGGTGGGGAGGTTTTGACACCATGGACTTAACTTCTTGGCACCAATATCACTGACACTTACCCAGACAGTGTGGTTGCGTGCCAAGCTCCATGCCCAGCAGTTCCCAAGTGATTAATAAATGCATGGACACGAGTATTTAGGTTTATGGGATAAAATAGGCCACAACTTTATTGGTTACAGAAGTGAGCAGTTCGGCTTAGGCATTAGGTGAAGCCAGGCTATATCTCAACTCCTGTCCATTATCAGGGAGTCCAACTAAAGGTAAACCAACAATAGGGGGAGCCCTTGACTTATATCATAGGGCTAGCCCACATCCATGCATCAAACAGAATCCACACAGCCCTCAGATCCCTTTAACAGGCTAACCATATTGCAGAGGGGCAGGTGGAGGCTACAACCTCCCCTCCATTAAATGAAGGCTTAACCTTACCAAGTTGTTACCATTGTTACAAGGTAGGTGAAAACCAAATGGCTGGAGCCTATTCACCAAGTGGAAAAATTCCTACTCGGACCCAACAATATGGCGGCCAACATTTGTCCATAGCAAGGTTTTGTCATACCAACGCATAAAAAGAGGGTGGGTGGGTTGGAAAATCTGGCAAGGATGTGAAAGAGCCACACTGCAGTTTAAATCTCCCACAGCAATGATCGGCTAACGGGGCCACTAGGCGTGACGTAGCCGGGGGTCAGTGCAAGGGTGGTGTCAACTTCCTGCCCCCAAGCTGGATCGCTGCCAGGAACCGGATGCCTGGCCCCAACACGGCCCACTGTGAAAGGTGAGCGGACATTCAGGGCATTGCAGCAGCAAGGTGTGGTTGCAGGGGGCATACCAAAAGGAGCACTGGATTGGCTGCGCCAGTGTAGCCATGCCACCCCAACCTCATCGCTGCTGTGCCCTCTGCACCATCCAGGTTCATGGCACCAGCCCTTCCTGACAATGACCTAAATCAGAACGCAAACTAAAGTTTTAACTTTGCATACATCTTTGCTGCAAGATCAAGAACTGGTTTGTTTTTTACCATGCCCAAGTTGACTGAATGTCTAACATCTTCTTTCTTCAGGGCCGGGAGTTGGAATGCCTGGTATGGCAGCAGTATTTAGGTGAGGGATCAGGCTGAGGCTACACAAAATAATTCACCCTCACCTAGCTCTGAAGTAGTGCTACATGGAGCATAGCGGTCAACTTTCCCTTTTTTTAAGGGAAATCCTATTCAGAATAAGGGAATTTCCCTTTTAAAAAGGGAAACCTTGACAGCTATGACATGGAGCTAGGGCAGAGAGCAAATGGAGACAGAAGTTGCATAAGCCCTCATCAATGCCTGCTTCAGTCCCTGCCTGCTATGTAGGGTTGCCATGTGTCCTCTTTTTCCAGGGCACATCCTCTTTTTCTGGGGTAAAATTTCTGTGTGGGTAGATTTTTAAATTTTTCCAAAATATCTCAGGCTATACTTTCTGGGTGAGACGTGGCTGAAGACTTGCTTTCCTCTTCTCTTCACCTGCCCCCCTCAGCAATATATCACAGCTTCTATAGCCTACATATCGTTGGGGTATTTAAAATGAGAGTCTTCATAAGGTAAAGGGACCCCTGACCATTAGGTCCAGTCGTGACCGACTCTGGGGTTGCGGCGCTCATCTCGCTTTATTGGTCGAGGGAGCCGGCGTACAGCTTCTGGGTCATGTGGCCACAGTGGCGTAGCGTGGGGGTGCAGGGGGTGCCGGCCGCACCGGGTGCAACATCTGGGGGTTAGGGTTAGGGGACGCAAATCCACGGGTTAGGGGGCGCAAATCCATGGGTTAGGGGGCGCAAATTACTTGCCTTGCCCTGGGTGCTGACAACCCACGCTACGCCACTGTGTGGCCAGCATGATTAAGCCACTTCTGGCAAACCAGAGCAGCACATGGAAACACCGTTTACCTTCCCGCCGGAGCGGTACCTATTTATCTACTTGCACTTTGACGTGCTTTCGAACTGCTGGGTTGGCAGGAGCAGGGACCAAGCAACGGAAGCTCACCCCATTGCGGGGATTCGAACCACTGACCTTCTGATCGGCAAGTCCTAGGCTCTGTGGTTTAACCCACAGTGTCACCCGCGTCCCTGAGAGTCGTCATAGCGTCCTCTTTTTTGCTCTTCAAAATACGACGACTCTATATAGTGGCTGCCAGCTCCAGGTGAAGCCCCAGCTTTGAAAGGTACCAGCTGTATGGGGCTCCTATTCTGAGGCCCTCTTTGGAGGAGTCCAACAGATCAGCTTGGTAGTATAGACAGTTAAGCTTACGTTGCTGGTGGGTGTTCTAGGCTCTGCCGTCCTGACCGTGTAACCAATGCCATTCACAATGTGGATGTCAGAAATGTAGGGAATGATAAATGGCAAGTAGCAACCTCCATGGAGGATGTGTCATTCCTCTTCTTTGGGAATTATTGAACGCTTCAGTTCCACAGGCACCATGCACTTAAGTGAAATTGCAAATAATTAGAAAGCCTATTGAAAAGGCCTGAAAACACCTCGTTCCGCTTCCTGCCCGTTTTTGTGATGTTTTTGGGTCACTTCCCAGGTGGGCGTGATGCATACATGCACATTCAAGCACATATAAGATACACCTAAAATGGTTGTTGCCTGTATTCATTTACAAAGTCCAGAACAACGTAGGTCAAAGGTACCTTAGGGACCTCCAGAACCTCTATTTCCCTTCCATAAGCAACAAACAAACAAACAAACAAGCAAACACATTTCTCATAAAATGAAATCAGAAAGTCTTAGAAAGCACTACCTGCCTTTTCTTTACTTATCAGCAAATCAGTTCATATCCACTGTGCCCTAGAAGGCTGCAGCAATCAATATATGAACCTGAATCCTGACTGCAAAAGACCTGTTGGCGCCATAGCAACATCATCGCTATGACAACACAGTGTGAAGGTTAAGCAGGCTTCTTAGGCCTTTGGCAGTTTTGCGGGAGAGATGGTCAGGCAGTCACATGACTGTTGGAATTCCCTCTTCCTCCACAACTGTCAAAATAAGGGTTGGAAACCTTCCCTGTCCCCCATTGAGGGCCATATTCCCTCAGGAATAATCTGTCAGGGGCCGCACTCCAGCAATGACCAGGGCTGATAACGACCAGCGCCAGAGCCAAAAAATGATGATGTTGTTGCTACATTTCTTTATATCCTGTCTTTTTCCCTGAACCAGGACTCAAGACAGCTCGCAACAAATAAAACATGGGTTTGGGGATTTATCTGAAGTAAAATCAATTTGTTGTTACAAGCAACCCTATATCAGGAAGATGTTAATACTTTATGATGTTTTTATATGTGTTGGAAGCTGCTTAGAGTGGCTGGGGCAACCCAGCCAGATGAGTGGGACAGAAGTATTATTATTATTATTATTATTATTATTATTATTATTATTATTATTATTTAATTAAGTAGTGGGTGGACATAGCAGACAACACAGAGATTTCTCCAAGTAGTTCTATATAAGTAAGCTGGAACTAAACTGAACTGAACAGCTCAGCCGGCCTGCTTTTATAGGCCGCTGGCTGTCAACATTGTAACAACAGCAGCCCAGGGTTTCCTGCCTAAATTAACTTACTTGGGCCTGAGAGAAAACTATATACACAATACCCCCTGGTGGCCAGGGTGAGAACTTCAATACATAACATTATTATTATTATTATTATTATTATTATTATTATTATTAATCCAGACACTTCCTGTAGTCTTGTTATGTTGTCTTCTTTGTTGAGGTTTATAAACAGAGGCTGGATGGCCATCTGTCAGGGATTCTTTCGCTATGATTCCTGCATTGTAGGGGGTTGGACTAAATGACCCCCGGGATCCCTCCCAGCTATACAGTTCTATGATTCTATTACTCCTGGACCTCTTAAAAAGTACCCACCATGTACACTCCCATTGGAACAAGTTGTTTCTGATGGATATTAAATGCAGTCGTACTGTTTGCACTAATTTTCTAGGCAGGAAATGGATTTCATTTTTCACTCCAATAAAAAAATGTTGAATTCATGTTTGAACATTTTAATGTGTTTGTTCCCTGCAGCTTGAACTCTCTGCCTGCACCCTATGCTGACTAGAAAAACAGAGTAACAGTATGTGAGCTTCCTCCTTCAATCTGGGATGGTACTCAGACCAGATATAGACCTTGCTGAGAACTAGATTTTACTTGCCCTAATAAAAACTGCTACCCACACTACCTTTTTACTAGATCCGTGTGTGCTCTTTCAGGCTGTATCCAGATTGGCATGGCAATTACAAGCATTAGTTGAGAAGACTCAGAATAGGGAAATGGCCACTCTTAGTTCTAATCTTTTCTCAGAATCACCATTCCGCTCAAAAATCCCTCCCTATGAGACCCTAGATCAGGCATGCAAAAACTTTTCCAGTCCCAGGGTCTTATTTTCTTCTGGGCAATCTTCTGGCAAATGCCAGTTTGTGGGTGTAGCCAGAGATAAAAGTGGTCAAAGCAATGGATGTGGATTTTATCTTCCTACAGTAGGCTAGTTTCTACGTATTATCCTACACTCTGTCCTCCGGCCTGGGAAGAGGTGAAGTTGGGCCAATGAGGGCATGGTCAATGCGATTTGGGGCGATGTAGGCAGTTCCCCTACACACTGTGCTGAGTGAAGTGGACCCAAAATTGAGAAGATCCATTACTGAGAAGATCCATTTTGGGGCACCAAATGTTGGCTTCACACAGAGAGCCATATTACAAAAGCATACCCTCCTCCCACTGATCAAAATCGGGGCGCTTGGGGTTTTTGGGATCCTGAGCTCTCGTGGGAGCCAGCTGATTTACACGAGAGTGCAAAACCAAGAAATGAGTGACTTTTGGTCCAGTGCTCTGGTGCAAGCCAATGGACTCGCATCAGAGCGCCAGACCAAAAAATGGAAATTCTGGGATCCAATCAGAAGCTGAGACGGCTTCTGTAATTCCAGGATGTCCCACTTAAATCAGGATGACAGAGCAGTATGCAAAAGATTACCAAAGTCCACCCATGGTATGGCCTGGGGAAATTTCTGAGGACCAGACTGGAAGGCCTTATGGGGCCTCATTTGGCCCCACAGACCTGAGGTTCCCCACCCTAGCCCTAGACCCTCTGGGAGGCCCTATTTCTTTACTTAGTTGTTTCACAGTGCTGAGAAAACCCTAGAATTATGCGAGAGCTGCCATATGTCCAGACATTATTGGGATTGACTTCAAGGGACAATTTCTGAAATGTGGCGCTTTGTACTGGATCTTTGGCAAATTGTGGGTTTTGGCATTTTTGAAAGGGAAAAAAAAGCTCTGTAAATCAATTGCGGGGAAACTTTGACCCTACAGATGTTCTTGAACGGCAACTCCCATTGGATCCTGCAAGTTGTAGTTCAGCAGCAACTGGGGAGCCAATGGTTCTTCATACATGCAGTAAAGGAAAGCCTCTTGATAGAGTTGCCCACAGGTTTGATTGAAAAGGAAAACTTTAGTGTGTCAGGCATATTATGAAACGTATTCCAAAAATTAAATAAATGTGTTTTTCATAGTTCAAGGATTTAGAATAGTCAACAAGTTTATAGAGTAAAAGCTAAGGTCAAGGAGTATAAGGGTGGTTTTGTAACAGTGCAAGCTGGTATAGGAAAATGTCAACCCATGACTGTTAGGGATCCTAGGATAAACATCCTATAAAAGGTCCCATGTTAGTCTGTGCAGAACTCTCTCTCTCACTCCCTCATCTTTTTAATCCTCAGGCTCTCCTACCATCAGAGACCATCCACACACAGCTTTAGGCTCTGGTAAGAAGTTGCCTACTAATTGGCTTGATCCACCAGTCTAGTAAGGTTTTGTGCTATGGTGGGATATGTTACTTAATATTTACAAAGTTGTTGGATTATTAGACTATGGAGATGCATGTTTGAAGTTGTTGTTGTTTAGTCGTTTAGTCGTGTCCGACTCTTTGTGACCCCATGGACCAGAGCACGCCAGGCACTCCTGTCTTCCACTGCCTCCCGCAGTTTGGTCAAACTCATGCTGGTAGCTCCGAGAACACTGTCCAACCATCTCGTCCTCTGTCGTCCCCTTCTCCTTGTGCCCTCCATCTTTCCCAACATCAGGGTCTTTTCCAGGGAGTCTTCTCTCCTCATGAGGTGGCCAAAGTATTGGAGCCTCAGCTTCAAGATCTGTCCTTCCAGTGAGCACTCAGGGCTGATTTCCTTCAGAATGGATAGGTTTGATCTTCTTGCAGTCCATGGGACTCTCAAGAGTCTCCAGTGTGATGGAGTAAAACCAATGATTTTTAAAATGGTGAAGAAAGCAATTGAAAAGCCTTCTGTGTATGTCATCTTAGAGCTGATTAGTATCGGATTTCAGATGTCACTGGAGCCTTTCAAAAGCCCTTTCCAGTGCCTTTTTGAAATCTTACTGTGGGGGGGGGGAGAGAAATTAAATACTTTGGGGAATCAATAATTGCTAATATTTAGGAACACTTGGCACACCCTGGAACTATCCCTGAATTAATCTGGGAATTGGGCTAATGTTGAGGTTTCTTTACTATATTAAAAAATCTCAATTAAACATTTGGTTGGGATGGGGGCAGGGAAAGGAGGAGAAACTATGCCTCCAAGAGTAGGAGGGTGCAATCCTGCAGGAGTTGGTTTCTTCAATGCCTTCCCTATGAGGAACATGCTGGTGAAGGAAATCTGTGCCACCTTGACAGCCCTGGGCAACCTGATCTGGGACTGTCTTGTCCCGACATGGCCCAAAGCTGGATCCTCCGAAACAGCCTGATTTGGTTTGGGCACAAGTTAATTTAAATACATTATTTTAAGCATTTTAAACATAGGGCAATAAAAGGCACATGTCGATTTCATTGTAGCATTGTTGCCCCTATACACTGGCAAACTGGGAAGCTCTGCAGTTTGTCATTTGTACTATGCTTTTGGCTTGTTCCAGTTATGAAAGAGCATGGGGGAGGGATCACAGTGAGGAAGCTCATTTATACTAGGGTTGCAATTTTTCCTGACACCTGTGAAGTTGTTGAGCTAACTAAGAAAGATTTTGGAGCTGTTTCCGCTGACATTTTGCCAATTCGGCAAAGTTCCCCCCGATGCCATTTTTACACCCAAAAGCCAGGACATGTCAGGAATCTTCCTGACGTATGGCAAGCCTAATTCATACCATTGTGCTATCAATATGTCTATACTCCTTGGGTTGAAGTGTCAACTGCATGCTAGCCTTAAATCCCTGATACAGAGTATATGGTACTTTTCACAGTAGAAAGCCTTCAGGTAGGGATGGGTGAGAAATTTGACCCATTTTGCATTTTGAACCTAACAAACCTACACTTTCTGAACTGAAATGCAGCCACCCTTCAAAATCTGCAACTCATCTGAATTTTGCAGTGCAGTTCTCAAGTCGAATAACGTTAGGGGGAAATGTGCACGGAAATCAATAATAGCCATTCAAACATGCATTACATTTGAAGAACATGCATGCAGAAAAATCCATATGTTAGGCAAGACCCACAGACTCTGGTTGAGTGCCAGGAAAACTATGGGGTCTTGCCAACTTTTGTAACATGAGGTTCTGGACTGGATCTGGGCAGAGGAAAGCTAAGGTGAGGAAGAAAGGGAAACACACCTCCCTGGAAAGACATGAACAGCACTAAAAAGCATGTGTTCTAGGCTTGTTGGAGCACTGAGGAGGAGCAGTCCAATTAGGAATTGGGGGTAGATAGGAATGTAGTGTTTCGTGTTACAGAGTCCCCTGTAAGATTATTATTACTTGACCAACTTCAAAGTAGCAGGGAGCTATCTGGAAATTTCTACTTCATTGTGAGATGATGAATAGAAAGCAGGAAGGAATCTGGTGCAAGACAAACAAATTCCACCCTCCAACCCGCCACTATGATTCCTGCATTGTTCAACTTCAGGAATTTATCAGAGGACGCTCTTATCAAACTTTGTCCAATTACAGGATATGCAACTGCAAACTAGTTGGAATTCTCTTGTGTTTCACCAGGGTTTAATGTAAAGCAGAAATGCATGTGCATTGTGTGCCTAGGACCCTCGTACCTACGGGACCGCCTCTCTTGGTATGCCCCATAGAGGACCTTAAGGTCCATAAATAACAACACTTTGGAGGTCCCAAGCCTCAAGGAGGTTAGATTGGTTTCAACTAGGGCCAGGGCCTTTTCAGCACTGGCCCCGATGTGCTGGAACACTCTGTCACAAGAGACCAGGGCCCTGCGGGATTTGACATCTTTCTGCAGGGCCGGCAGGGCCGGCAAGACGGAGCTGTTCTGCCTGGCCTTTGGCTTAGACTCACTCTGACCCCTTATATGGGATTTGGTGTATAAATTTTCCCTTGGCATTTTTGTTGGCCCATGTAGGAGAGCTGGCTCAGGTGAATATCTGATGTTTCCTCCCTTTATGGTCTTGATTTATGGGCTACTACTAAAATGAGGCTGCATTTTAAGCTGCATTTTAAGTGGTATTTTAAGCCATATTTTAATGAACTGTTTGTTGTTGTTGTTGTTTTGTTTATTTCTATTACATTTTGTTGTAATTCATATGTGGTGTTAGCTGCCCTGAGCCCGGCCCTGGCCTGGGAGGGTGGGGTATATATATATATAATTTTTTTATTATTATTATAAAATGTGTCACAGTGAGTTAAACGAGTTCCGTGTTCATTCAAACACTTCCAGAAAGTTTACTTTGGCTAATCATTCACTGCAGATCTTCACATGCTCCACCTTGAGAGGTCCCTGTTGTCCTTCTTCCATGTCCCTGAACTCTGGCAGGCTTTTGGCTCCACTGTAATATACAGAGCTGTCAAATAATAAAAAGAGAGACTCTTAGCCCATCTAGCATTGTCTACACTGAATTTAGAGAATTGGATGTTGTCATACAGGCATAGGAACAGCCTATGCAAGCTTTGGTGATCTGCTGATCATTGGTGCTTCAAAGTACTGTGCTTGGAAGATACCACTGATCAGCAGTGCCTGCAAATCACTTTTGCACCAGCCTTGTCTCATATAAGATGTCTTGGCAAGTACCGGTAGACATGGCTTGGTCTAAACAGCATCATAGGCGAGGGTTGGAAGGCTTGACAGAATCAGACCAACAGGACAGAGGTTGCTTACCCCTGCTCTAATTGATCGACAGCAGGTCTTGGGGGTTTCAGAAGGGGGGTAGCCCTAGCCCTACCTGGAGATTGGCATATGGGCAACTCTTCCCCCCCCCCAACAAATTAATGTTTGTCTTTAATCTGTTAACTTTTTATCATAAACTTTTTATGATTTTATGTTTCTATATCATTGTAAACTGCTGTGATATATATTCATGATACAGCAATATATATATATATATTTAAAAAATTAATACAATGGTACCTCAGGTTACAGATGCTTCAAGTTACAGACACTTCAGGTTACAGACTCTGCTAACCCAGAAATAGTACCTCGGGTTAAGAACTTTGCTTCAGGATGAGAACATAAATCACGCTGTGGCAGCGCGGCAGCAGCAGGAGGCCCCATTAGCTAAAGTGGTCTTCAGGTTAAGAACAGTTTCAGGTTAAGAACAGACCTCCAGAACGAATTAAGTTCTTAACCCGAGGTACCACTGTATTGCATGTATAGCCTTACAGCACAATGCTCACCATGTCAACAGAAGTATAGTGCCCAGATCAAGGGAAGTAATAGTACCACTCTATTCTGCCTTAGTCAGACCACACTTGGAACACTGTGTCCAATTCTGGGCACCACAATTTAAGAAGGATATTGACAAGCTGGAACGTGTGCAGAGGAGGGCAACCAAGATGATCAAGGGTCTGGAAACTAAGCCTTATGAGAAGTGCTTGAAGGAGCTGTGTATGTTTCGCCTAGAAAAGAGGAGATATGATAGTCATCTTCAAATATCTTAATGGCTGTCACATGGAAGATGGAGCAAGCTTGTTTTCTCCTGCTCCGGAGGGTGGGACACGAACCAATGGCTTCAAATTACAAGAAAGGAGATTCCGACTAAACATTCGGAAAAACTTCCTGACACTAAGAGCTGTTCAGCAGTGGAACGGACTCCTTTGGGAGGTGGTGGGCTCTCCTTCCTTGGAGATTTTTAAGCAGAGTTTGGGTGGCCATCTGTCATGGATGCTCTAGCTGAGATTCCTGCATTCCAGTGGGGTTGGACTAGATGACCCTTGGTGTCCCTTAAGACTCTATGAGTCTATGAAATGAAATGCCAGAAATGCAGTTAGTGACCATTCAGATTAGAGCTACCATGTAGACAGGATAAGCACAGGGATCCTCTCAAACAAAAGGGAATGTGCTGGGCTACCTATGTGCCAGACTATCTGCTTTAAAAAAAGACACTGGCTTGACCATTTAAAACAACAACAACAATCCAACCCATCCTCTTCTGCAGACTCAACTCTTATAGCTGTAAAACTATAAGATTGGAAGGGACTCCCAGAGAGCATCTGCCCAACCCTAGAACAACATAAATCACAACACTTGAATTTATTTATTTTTAATCTGTAGGAGTCGGAATTGGGCTTGGCTTAACCAGAGGAGGAACGGCTGCTGGGAGGAGCACCGAAAGAAGAAACACCATCATACATCTGCATCACCACAACCAGATGCTAACATCTTCCCCAGCTGCAACAAAACATGTCTCTCCCGTATTGCTCTCTGCAGCCACGGCAAACACTGTAAACTCTCCCAACGGTTTACTTCACTCCCGAAGTCTCACTCTTAAATTGTCTCCCGGGACAGATAGATGCCGACTGCAACAATGTTTAGAGATGACTCTCTCTTTTTCTAATTTGAAAGAATCAGCTTAAGGAAGAATTATTGGGTGCATGGCTTTAAAAGAGCCCTAGATAAATTCATGAAGGCTAAACAAAAATTTTTTTTTCTTCCAGTAGCACCTTAAAGACCAACTAAGTTAGTTCTTGGTATGAGCTTTCGTGTGCATGCACACTTCTTCAGATACACAGACCAACACGGCTACCTATCTGTTCATGAAGGCTGTCAGTGACTACTAGCCGCAATGGCTATGCTCTGCCTTCAAAGTCAGGGGCAGTAATGCTCTGGATATTGGTTGCTGGAAACCACCGGGGCGGGGAGTGCTCTTACGCTGGCGCCCTTCTCGGGGGTTTCCCACAGACATCTACAGTAGGTGGCGTCTCTGAGGATGCTGGATGAGTTGCTACAGTAGGCAGTTCTGACATTCTGTGCAATTCGACAGGAGCTGTCCAGCCTAGCCTATGACACTAGCATCCAGAATCTGCAACCGATCCTGGATAATATCCTCCCCTTTCACAGGCCCTGTAGTGCCTAGATCACCTCCTAACCTGAAACAACAACTTGTCAGAAGCAAAAGGATGCGTAACAGACACACAGACAGAGTAAACTGTTACGAAAAAGGAGCAATGCTGCTGAGTGCTCCAGATGGCTGGAAAGCCAAACAGGATGTTTATGTTATGGGACTGTACCGTGGGAACCAGGGACAGTCTATTATGTGCTCTGAGCACCGGATGTTAGCTCAGAGTGTCACATGACCCTGTACTGGAAGTACATGGGTGGAGTTTTTCTCTCTCTGCAGCTGGGTATCAGAGAGTGCAGACATGTTGTTCTCTGCACTGAGGAAAGACAGAAATAAAGGCATGTAAATACATTTCTGTCTGTCTCTTTCCCCTCCCTGGGGATGGCAGGGAGTGAGGGAGGAGGAGTGGTTGTGTTCTTCTCACGTTTGAGGAGAATCGGCCGATAAAGACCTCGCCTTGTCCTGCCGGGAGTCGCTGACGGGGAGGTCAAGGAATCAAAGCCGGGCACCTGGAGAGTGCCAAATTCCTCTGATTGATGGGCTTGATTCAACATATGGTAGCAGAAGCTGCTGGTTATCTGATCCATGGGAATCAGCATGAGAGGTGAGAGGTTGATGGATCGTGTGCCATCCTCTGCACCAAGGAAAGAAGATAACGTCTGCATTGCAGCCAGAAGCTGAACAGACGGAAGGACACCAAGAGGGGGTGTTTTCCAAGCAACGGAGCCCCAAAAAGGTATGCTGAATATCGGGCTAAAAGTGTGAATGCAGATTGATTTATTCTCTGGTTCACGAGAGCTGCGTTTGGAAAATACAGCTCTGAAAGTAAACGCTTGCATACCAGTAATTCCTGTGGTGAGATAAGGATTCCCGTCCCGGGGAAGGTTGCTAAGCAACGACAGTCGGCAGTGGAAAACTACTGACACCTGGGGCTGGCTCAGTCAGAGCCGGAAAAGCGAAAGTTTGTTTTGACTTTGAGCTTGGAGATTGCCTGCCTGAGAGAGAGGCAGAAAGAGAGCTCAAAAGGAGCTTTTGGATTTTAACTAGCTCGAGAGTGGAGAGCTGAGACTTGAGTTCAGCATGGATGCCAAGAAGGGGGGAGTGCCCCTGAGTGCCGTGGTTCAGGATGAACACAGCCGGCATGCTGCACTGGAAGTAAAGGACAGGGGGAGGGAAGAACGGAGTTCTAATTCCCCCACTGATGAAGCTACTGGGGAGGATGCTGTAGCTTTGAACGCTGTTCGATGTTATAATTGCGGACAGGCTGGGCATCTTCAGCGGAGCTGCAAGAAGCCACGCCAGCCGAAAGGAGCGAAGGGCCGCTCAGCAAAGCCTGAGGCGTCAGGCAAAGGTCATACCAAGCCTATGGTGGAACCTGCAAGGGCTTTGATGGCGAAAGGAACCACGCCAGATGTTGGGAACGCGTTTATTATCGACACTGCAGCGACGGTTCATATGTCCCCACACAGAGGACTCTTTTCATCGTTTAAGAAGCAAAGCTTCGCTGTGACACAGGCCAACGGTCAGGAGCTGGAAGCGGCCGGCGTGGGGACTGTCTATCTGAAGAGTCTGAACTTGACAATAAACAATGTTTACTTGGTTCCTGAACTGAAGTTCAATCTGCTGAGTGTTTCGCAGATTGCAAAGAAAGGACTCAAACTGTCCTATGGTGATAAGAGCTGCGAGATCTTCAAAGATGGAGAGTTATATCTTTCTGCCAGACAGAAAGGTGGACTGTATTTGTTGGACTTTGAGCAAAGTGATTACATGGAATGTAATTCTGAGTCTAACTTGATTTCTCTTGCAGGTGTGAGCAAGAAGAAGACCGGAGTCAACAGAGCATTTCAGCGGGTGTATGCTGATGTGATTGGTCCTCTAGAACCATCTAGAGGCAATGCAAGATATTATCTTGTGTGTGTGGATCATTTCTCTAACTATGTCTGGGTTTATGTGTTGAGAAAGCCACAGGAAGCCTTGGAGAGGTTTCAGGAGTTTTGTGACAAAGTTAAAGATATGCATGATGCTGACATTGATTGTCTTTTGACAGATGAGAAGCAGATTTTTCTTTTACAGGATTTCCAGAGGTTCCTGCAGAAGAAGGGGATCAGACACAAGATTGCTGTTTCAGCGGAAGCGTGGAACAGGGGTGTCTGTGTAAAAGTGAACAAAGAATTGCAAAAGGGAATGAATGCGCAATTGCTTAGTTCACATCTGCCACATGAGTTCTGGGCGGAGTCACTCATGTCGTTTTGTCATGCATGGGTGAGAAAGGTTTCGAAAGAGTTGGGAAGTTCTCCTTTTGAGAAACTGTTCCAGAGAAAACCTTCTGTTGCCCATTTCAAGGTTTTTGGGTCTCATGTGAGGACAGAAGCTCCAGGTGGAGTAAAGAATGCCAGAGGCATTTTTGTGAGATATGAAAAGGGTCTCTACAGAGTAATTTTGTCTGAATCTGGTCAGGTGATTCTCACAAAATTTCTAGAGAGTGCTCCTGAAAAGGAGAGAGTGAAAGCACACACATTTCCCACAGAGGACGATTCAGATGATGATGATGATTTCACAGAGTACAGTGGTACTGAGAGTGATGACACTGATAGCTCGGAGAGCTCAGTTGTCACAGTCATTGAGAGGAAGTCTCACACAATTGATAGACCTTCACAGGTGAAGGATGAACCACTGTTTGCTATTGGAACTGGTTCTCCTAAGAGTCCTGAGACAGGACCAGTGAGCAGAGAGGATCAGCACCTCATACGCAGGTCTGAGAGAGTCACAAAGGGTGAACCACCCAAAAGGTACTCAGAAGAGTATGCTAATTTAGCTGTTGCATGTGTTGCTGTTGTACACAACCGAGGACAGGTTGGAGCTGTGTCTAAGTCAGAGACAAAGACACAACAGAGAGTTGCTAGCCAAGGTAATGCAGATGCACTCATTCCTTGGAAGCCAGACAACCAGAGAGGTACACTGGGGAAACCAGTGGCGGGTAGTTCCAAGGGTGGAACTGAAACAACAGGGGAGTGTTATGTGTATAACAACTGTTTGTTTTCTTCTCTGGATCACGCTATGCATGCCGCAACACGCATTGATTCTTTTGGGGGAGGTTGTTACGAAAAAGGAGCAATGCTGCTGAGTGCTCCAGATGGCTGGAAAGCCAAACAGGATGTTTATGTTATGGGACTGTACCGTGGGAACCAGGGACAGTCTATTATGTGCTCTGAGCACCGGATGTTAGCTCAGAGTGTCACATGACCCTGTACTGGAAGTACATGGGTGGAGTTTTTCTCTCTCTGCAGCTGGGTATCAGAGAGTGCAGACATGTTGTTCTCTGCACTGAGGAAAGACAGAAATAAAGGCATGTAAATACATTTCTGTCTGTCTCTTTCCCCTCCCTGGGGATGGCAGGGAGTGAGGGAGGAGGAGTGGTTGTGTTCTTCTCACGTTTGAGGAGAATCGGCCGATAAAGACCTCGCCTTGTCCTGCCGGGAGTCGCTGACGGGGAGGTCAAGGAATCAAAGCCGGGCACCTGGAGAGTGCCAAATTCCTCTGATTGATGGGCTTGATTCAACATAAACATCCCCAGCAAATAATCCCAAATGCCCTACTCTGCCCCCACACCTTCCTCTGGCAACTTTATTATAGGACCTAATAATGTCAGCCGTGACATCAGGGGTTCATTCACCTGGCGTTGTTCTTCTTCCAGTGTAATAAATGCCATAATCTGCAAGCGGTCCACTTCTGCAATTCTGCATAGGACAAACACACTAGTCGCTTTGCAACCGAATCAATGGATGCAAATAAGTTATCACCCAGCGTGGGAATGCTGTATTCATTAAACAGTACAGCAGTGTTTCTCTTTTTTAAAAATAATAGTTATTGAAGTTTTCCAATCAAACCAAATTATATATTCCAAATTATACAAATTATCCAATAATCAAACAAATCCCAATGTTATGCCTAATTATAAATTATTTTTATTTTTAGCTGACTTCCCATGCTTCTAGATCGGAGGGAATCCTAATCATCTCAGAGTTCTACTGCATTTCAAAATATTACAATAATTCCCTTAATACATTCTGTATTTTCAACAGCCTCTGCGTTCATCCTGCTAGTGAGTTTAAGTCCAAATAAAATGTTTCTGTGTGGATTTTACATCTTTACTCTTCTTCTTTATAGTCCAAATCTGTACTCCAAGATTCCCCT
The DNA here is from genome assembly GCF_964270895.1 of Podarcis filfolensis. Classification (NCBI taxonomy): domain Eukaryota; kingdom Metazoa; phylum Chordata; class Lepidosauria; order Squamata; family Lacertidae; genus Podarcis; species Podarcis filfolensis. Next base: position 75,029,472 of record NC_139611.1, on the reverse strand, counting down.
CTGTAAATTCACATCCTCTTTTCACAAACTGGTGTTTCTGCTGAATCAGTCCAGGAGCCTTTCACTGCAGGTAGCTGCCACATTGGAACATAGTCCAGATAAAATCAAATCATGGCGCCTGCCCAATGTTGTTCCTTAACCAGCTGCTATTCAAACATTAGCTTTTCCCGGGGAGGGGGGTTACCAAGTAAACTGGAAGTACAAATATCGAAAAGTAAAATGTTAGAGGTTTACCCCCCCTCCCATAGCAATATAATTTGATTCAGCTAGCTGGTCAGTCTACTTTTGGTTTCACTCCTGGCTCCTTGTTAAATTAATACTGCGTCAGAAACCTCCCAAACATTAGGGACATTAGGGTGAAGTGATACTGTAAAACGACAAGAAGAACACAATCTTCAAAGCATCATAAAAAAACCTATTCCAGTACAGATGCAGACTGGGAAAGATCTCAACGTAACACACTTGTTGAAAGATTCATTGACCATCTAACTTACACCCTGGCTGTTGCTCCTGACGGAGATTAACTTGTAAGCCTCCAGAGAAGGCTTGCAGATGCTGTTGGGAAGCCCACAGGGAAGGCAATTGGTTGTGGTTCTTCCTCTATCTTGCCTCTGATTCTGGAAGGAATCCACTGCAGTCGTGACAAGTAAGCATTGAAAGCCCTATCCTCCACACATCTGCTTTATTCTCTTATAAGGCCATCACCACATCCCGTGGAAGCAAAGTAACATTTTAATATGCATAATCATAGAAATGCCAGTGGCCTGATGGGGGGCTAGAAGAGCCCCTCCCCAGTTATCAGGTCAGCTGCGGAGAAGGGTTACATTCCTCTGTGTGTGTGCAACCAGGGCCCTATTTATAGATTACTCCTATTGCATGCATGTGTGCATGCAAGATTTGATCCAGTTTCATGGAAACTAAACTGTGTAATGATTAACAATAGGTGTGGGAATAGCTAATAGGAAGACACTGAAAGAATCACCAACCACACAATGACTCACTTTATAAAGGTTGGCATCTGAGTTCCGTACCTGATGTTGGGCTGTTGGAGAAAGACATCCTGTCTACCTTGCACTGAGAAACACCCTACCTGCACTCCCTGAAAAACTGTGGTAAGTTCAACCATCCCTTTTATATGACTCTCTCTCCCTCTCCCTCTCTCTCTCTCTCTATATATATATGCAATCATTACAGAAAAGAGAAATATACCTACATATAATTGATATATTATAATAATTTGTTTAATATTGTACAACATAGAAAAACCATTATATTTGTCCATATTTAAGTTACATTTATATTCTGCAAATGCAGTAAGTGGATTCCATTTATCCCTTTAAAAAACCCGTCTTTATTGTCTACTTTCTACAACAATAATCAGTTCTGTAACTTTATCGATTATTGATACCTTTAATTTTGTATTTCCTTTCACTGTTTTTTCCATTTTTTATTATTATTATTGCAAAGAGCATGCCAGAAGCTACTCTTAGATTCTGCATTTACTCTTTATTTGTGGGTCAAAATACCTTAATAAAATTACCGGAGCCCAATGGCAATGTGCAAGTTCTTATTAATATTATCTCTACTACCTCTCCCCTAAAGACTCTAATCATTGGACAAATACAGGAAATATCTTTCACGTCCACCTTCAGAGATCCACCTATTCAACACTTAAATAATCACACAGTGTAAATTTTACACATGTACCATTGATAGAGCAGTTTGAAATGATTTTCTCCAGTGTTAAAACAAAGAGATTGTGTTGCTTCCTGAATATGAAGGAGGCTGTAGCAAAACCACTCCTTAAGAAACCGTCCCTGGACTCAGAAAATCTAAGTAACTACCAGCCATTTGCCAATCTCCCTTCTTGGGCTAGGTTACTGAGTAGTAGTAGTAGTAGTAGTAGTGGTAGTAGTAATAATAATAATAATAATAATAATAATAATAATTTATTATTTATACCCCGCCCATCTGGCTGAGTTTCCCCAGCCACTCTGGGTGGCTCCCAATCGAGTGCTAACAACAATACAGCGCTAAATATTAAAAACTTCCCTAAACAGGGCTGCCTTCATATGTCTTTTAAAGTTAGGATAGCTGCTTATTTCCTTCACTTCTGAAGGGAGGGTGTTCCACAGGGCAGGCACCGCTACCGAGAAGGCCCTCTGTCTGGTTCCCTGTAACCTCACAATGAGGGAACCAGAAGGCCCTCGGTGCTGGATCTCAGTGTCCAGGCTGAATGATGGGGGTGGAGACGCTCCTTCAGGTATACTGGGCCGAGGCCGTTTAGGGTTTTAAAGGTCAGCACCAACACTTTGAATTGTGCTCGGAAACGTACTGGGAGCCAATGCAGATCTCTCAGGACTGGTGTTATATGGTCTCGGCGGCCACTCCCAGTCACCAGTCTAGCTGCCGCATTCTGGATTAATTGCAGTTTCCAGGTCACCTTCAAAGGTAGCCCCACGTAGAGCGCATTGGAGTAGTCCAAGCGGGAGATAACCAGAGCATGCACCACTCTGGTGAATCAGTCTGTGGGCAGGTAGGGTCTTAGCCTGCGTACCAGGTAGAGCTGGTAGACAGCTGCCCAGGACACAGAATTGACCTGTGCCTCCATGGACAACTGTGAGTCCAGAATGACTCCCAAGTGGTGAATGGTTGTGAACCAGATCCAGGCACTCTTGGAGAATACTAATTTTCTAGATCCATTTTAATCAAGGTTTTGGCCCATTTGGGGCACACACATGGAGGGTCCTTGTTAATTCTCCTCGACCTTTCCATGGGTTTCTGTACCATCAACCAAGTTAGGGGTGGGTTCTTGTCCTACTTGGATGGTCGTTTCTAGAGGGTGATGCTTGGAGAGTGTTCTTCGGCCCCATGGAGCCTTCACTGTGGGGTTCCTCAGGGTTCAATTTTATCACCTATGCTGTTTCACATCTACATGAATCCACTGCGTGGGGCTATCCGGAGTACATTGTCAACAATATGCTGATAAAACACAGCTGTGCATGTTCTGTACGTCAACGGGTGTGGCACTGGATGTGCTAGACTTGTGTCTCACCTTGGTAATAGACTGGATGAAAGCCAACAAACTGAAGCTCAATCCACATAAGACCGAGCTACTGTTAGTGGGCAGTTCCCCAGCCTGGATGGATGGGAGGTTGCCTGTTCTTGATGGGGTTGCCGTCCTTTGGAAGGAGTGAGTATGTAGCTTGTGGGAGCCTTCTGGATCCATTGCTGTTGGTTTGAGGCTCAAGTAGCCTAAGTGGTGCAAAGTGCCTTCCATCAGTTTCGGCTGGTGACCCAGCTGTGCCTATATCTGGACAGGGATAGTGTAATTTCTGTTGTCTCAGCTCTGGTAGCCTCTACGTTAGATGGCTGCAATATGTTAGATGTGGGGCTGCCTCTGAAGGTGGTTTGGAAATTCCGGCTGGTGCAGATTTTGGCCACCAGGTTGCTCACCGAGGCAAGACAGTTTGAGCATATCACACCAATCCTGGCCCAACTGTACTGACCACCAATTAGTTTCCCAACCCAATTCAAAGTGCTTCAAGGACCGCCTCTCCCCATATGAATCATGGGTGACCCTTTTCTTCATGTGCCTCCTCCACAAGAGGTCTGGAGGGCAGCTGCACAAAAACATTCCTTTTATGCAGTGGTTCCCCATCTGTGGAGGGACGCGGGTGGTGCTGTGGGTTAAACCACAGAGCCTAGGACTTGCCGATCAGAAGGTCGCAGTTCGAATCCCCGCAACGGGGTGAGCTCCCGTTGCTCAGTCCCTGCTCCTGCCAACCTAGCAGTTCGAAAGCACCTCAAAGTGCAAGTAGATAAATAGGTACCGCTCCGGCGGGAAGGTAAACAGCATTTCCGTGCGCTGCTCTGGTTAGCCAGAAGCGGCTTAGTCATGCTGGCCACATGACCCGGAAGCTGTACGCCAGCTCCCTCGGCCAATAAAGTGAGATGAGTGCCGCAACCCCAAAGTCGGTCACGACTGGACCTAATGGTCAGGGGTCCCTTTACCTTTACCTCCCCATCTGTGGAATGCTCTCCAGGCAAAAACATTGCCAGGTTTTTGGTCTGATTAACATTCTGTGTCCTTTTAAATGTGTTTGTGAGAGGAGGGTTATAGGTTTGTTTTGTTTTCATTCTTCCCTTTATTTTGTATTTTGTATTTTTATCTATGGAGCGCCCTGAGGTCTTCGGGGGGAAGGGTGGTATACACATTTAATAAATTAATTTTTAAAACAATTAATAAATTCTCATGTCAGAGAGGAACTCTAGCTCACTTCCAGAGTCCATGCCTTATTATTCAGAGCCAGTCAGGAGGCGGGTCTTCCTGTCTTTGGCTCAGACCCCACCTATTGCTAGTTTCCCTGCCTTTCACCTCACCAGTGACCACTGTTTTTTTATTTCTGTGAGTGCCTTAGTTGTACTAGGAGATGACAAGCACCACTCCCCGTACCATGTGGATACTTTACAGCTAGAAGATGAGGAAATGGGAAACGTCAGCAAAACCATCACTCCACCACCTCAGTGATGAACTGGCATTTTAGAAACTCCAGTGAGTTCTGATTTTGAAAGTGCTTCCTTGCTGATTCTCTGAATGTTTCTGCAGATCCTTTAGCCCAGAAAATCTGTTTCATCAACTGAGTCTTCAACATTGCACTTCCTTCACCATGCAAGCTCTCCTGGGACTCCTCTTCTTCTCTCTGCTTCTTGCTACAGGTGAGGACTTAGTAGTTGATTTTCTTTCCACACCCCAGAGGGGAATTGTCCTGAAGGCATTAATAAGGTGGAACAAGTTCAAAGCTGGGATCCTTTCAATTTGCATGAGGGAAAAAATCAAGTATAATTCCTTCAAGCAAGGATTGCTTGGTTTGACAAAGGCAGGTATTGAACTGGAAGGACTCAGAGACCATCTAAGGTGAGGGAATTCTTCCTGACCTCTTGCTTAATTCATGTTTTTTTTGGGGGGGGGCATTGAATGCCAATTCCATCACCCATGGGAGACCCAACTCAGTTTATGTTCCAAGGTAATCTCATTATCCACTCAGGTGGGATTTACCCATTTCTTCAGGCAAATAACTCAAACATCTGCATCTCTTTCCTACTCCAGGTGCCTCTTTGCAGTGTGAGATTTGCAAAGCCGTCGGACAAACCTGTTCCAGTGATAATGTGGAATGTGATCCTCAACTAGATACCTGTGCCGTTGTTCAGTATGAACCCACACGTGAGTGAAAAGGATCATTACCCAGGCCAGATGAATGAATGGGGTCCCTGGTTGCACAAATCATATAAACAAATGAAACTCTCGTTCTGTTGAATAGTCCAAAGCTGTCTCCAACTAACAGAAGCTGCTCAAGGTCTCAGCCAACTCTCTTTCCCAGCCCTGCAACCAGAGACCCTTTGACCAAAAGATTTCAAAGCGTGGGCCTGACTGCTGAGATGAGGTCCCTCTTTGTGAATGTGTCAGACTATCATCCACCAGGGCCAGGGCTTTTTCAGTGACGGCTCCAACCTGGTAGAATGCTCTGTCCCACGAGACTAGGGCCCTGCAGGACTTGATTTCCTTCCGCAGGGCCTGTAAGACAGAACTATTCTGCCTGGCCTTCAATTTGAATTAGCCTGATCCTCTATTCCCTTTTCCCTTTCCTTTTTTATGCAGAAACCCTTCTGGGACACCACATTTAAACACTTCCCTGGTCTCCTACTGGCCCTAGTAGGACCAACTTGGCCAGTTAGCCCTGGTGATCATTTGATATTTACTGACTGGGATTTTCCCCCCCCCACCCTAAAATGACCCCTGAATTTTATTGACATTGATGCTGCATTTATGTTGCATTTTATGCTGTTTTTAAGTCATATTTTAATCAGTGTTTTATATTTGCTGTTAGCCGCCCTGAGCCCGGGTTTTAGACTGGGAAGGGCGGGGTATAAATAAAAAATTATTTATTTATTTATTTATTTTTATTATTATTATTAATGGAGGGATATTCGAGCCCCCTACAGGCATTCAAACTGAACATCTGAAGGAGCATTGTGCTCAGCCTAACACTTCAGCACAACTTCTCAGGTGTCTCCAAGACATGAACGCGCATCAATGAAGGAGTAGGGCTCACCCCTCAGATTCCCCATTTTCGTTTATGCTTTATCCAAAAATGCACATCTTGGTATGAATTTTGTGGTGTTTTTGAGCTGAAAGTTAAATTGCAGAAACAGAACTATCTATTGGTGGCAAGGAAAACGTAGGTATAAAAGGAGAATTCCTCAATGCCAATATCCAAGTTTGCAGAAGTTCTGTCTGGTGAGAGAACCCCAACAGAGATTTAAAATCACAAAATATGCAGCAAATATAGGCTGTTAGACCTTTAAAATATGCCCTTCTATGTTCATTCCAAGGTTACCCTCTTCCTCTAGCATAGAAAAAAAATCACACATTTGGTACATTTAAAATGTTTTACTTATATTTTTTTTTCAAAGGTTTGATTCATGTGCTTCGTCATACACCAGTGAGGAAATGCAGGCAGTAAAATTTAGCTTAATTACAGTGGTGAAAGTTCCTAAGTTATTGGTATAGGAATTCAAAAAAGGCTTGTTAGAGCCATGCGATCTGAGCTTGGATTAACCAGCACCGTTCTTTTTACATGCTAAACTGGGAGAGAACAATAGGCTTGATTACCTTCCCCCAAGGTGACCTAGCTAAGCTTGGCAGGAGAGCTTACTCTATGGCATTAACCCCTTCATGTATTAATTAGACTTAAGCATGTTGGTTATATGAGGCTGGTTTCCCCCCAATACCCCTGCGTTCTGTATATTAGTGTAGGAAATGAGAGTCTGCGTAAGTTGTTTTAAAACATGGATCAAAGGACATCTTACAGCACTGCTGAGTGGGTGAATTTATGTGGGACATAATGGCTCTGAACACTGACTCTGCTGGTCATTCAACTTCAGTTTGTTTGTTTGTTGGTTTGTTTTATATCCAGCACCAAGCGTCAATGTCAGCACAATAGTTAAAGCCTGTCTTAAGAAGACTGATTGTGAAAAAATGAAGATAGGGGAGTCTGCTATGGGGTATGGAAAAATTAAAACGGTTGAATGCAACAAGGCCCCTGGAGCAGCTGCATCTCTCCTCCTTGCGTTCTCCAGCCTCCTGTTGATGAAGAGTCTCCTGTAATGAAGCGCTGACAGCAGTGCAGAAGAACCCCCTTCTCATTTCCATGCAAATACCTTCAGACCGAATCACGTGTTTCACTGGAGAGATCTGTTGTCATTTCTGATGTTTTGAGTAAGAACAAATAAAGAGGAAGAAATAAATAAACCTACTCTTGTTTTGAGGGTGAGAGGGATGAGCAAGGCATGTATTTCCAACAATGTGATTGACCAGAAGTAAAATTGTTTGTGGAAATCCATAATTTTCAAGGAATGCTGATGTTTTCAGAGGAGAATTAAGATAGACTCTAGCATTATACAACCTTCTTAAGTTATGCAATATGTAATATTGTAATTATAAATTCAGGATGCATTGCAATGATCAGTGCATATCTCCATGTGTTGCCTTTCAGCTAGAACGACTATTTTCTGTGCATGCACATGGACAAATGATTAGGAGGGCTCCGATATCTTCCTTCAGAGTGACTTAAGTGGAGTTTTCCTTTGAGTTCCATTTTATGTGACAGTGCTTGCACATCATTCTCTTCAAAGTGAAGTACCTTGCATTTTCGGTGCTTAGCTTTGAGACGTATGACATCTGTAGCAGCAGTGTGCATAGGTGGGTGTGCCTGGGTAGAGTTGGGTTTCTACATCCTGCAGGGGAGGCTGCAGAAACAGACTCCCCACTGTAGACTCCCCTTCATGTAACCCATAAAGAGTGATGGGGAGTCAAGAGGAAAGGAAGGAAATAGATCCAGGAAATAATGAGGCACCAACTGACTCAACCAGGGAAGGAAAACCATGTCAAGCCATCAGCAACCTGACTTCTCACAAATTCTCATACGTTTGCTTCTTGCAATGATGCACACTAGATGGGATGCCAAAGAACTTTGGACAGGGAAAGAAACGGAAAGTTTCACTTGTGCCTGGTAGGAGTGTAAGATAAGAACAAATGACAAATTTAAAGCATGCAAGATAAGATGTCACCAGGTCTGCTAACTGAGACAGGGGCCAGTGAGCTTTCCTTATCCTGATCCCTCAGTTAACTCTTCATTGTGGTATGGAAAACACTTTTCATTTCAAAAGAAATCTTACATCTTATTTTGCTTTTTATTATATTTGTGCATCTAGACACAGGCCTTTCAATCTGGCCCATTGGACTCTCCCCAAGTGAAATCCCCTACAGGCCACACCTCTACAGGCCACTGTCCTTGTTTCACATCCTCTCTAGTTGCCTGCCTAGAGCTGTTTCCTAGTTCTGCTGGATCTCTCAGCGGCCTTTGACACCATCAACCATAACATCCTTCTGGACTGTCTAGAGGGGCTGGGAGCTGGGGGCACTGTTATACAGTGGTTCTGCTCCTTTCTCCTGGGCCGTGTCTAGAAAGTGGTGTTGGGGGATGAGTGTTCAGACCCCTGGGCTCTCACTTGTGGGCTGCCTCAGGGTTCTGTCCTCTCCCCCATGCTTTTTAATATCTATATGAAACCGTAGGGAGAGATCATCAGGGGGGTTTGGGCTGGGTGTTTATCAGTATGCAGATGACACCCAGCTCTACCTCTCCTTTAAATCAGAACCAGTGAAGGCGGTGAAGTTCCTGTGTGAGTGCCTGGAGGCGGGTGGAAGATGGATGGTGGCTAACAGATTGAGGCTGAATCCTTTTTTTTTATAATATTTTTATTCAAGAATTTTTTCCATATAAGCATAACATACATAAACATACAAAGACATAAACAAAACAAAAAACATGTACCATTTCATATCCTAATTTCTTATACCTTTCTTCCCCGACTTCCTCATGCCTCCCTTTTCTGTATTCCAAATTCTAGATTGAGGCTGAATCCTGACAAGACAGAAGTACTGTTTTTGGGGGACAGGGGGAGGGCGGGTGTGGGGGATTCCCTGGTCCTGAATAGGGTAACTGTACCCCTGAAGGACCAGGTGCACAGCCTGGGAGTCATTTTGGACTCACAGCTGTCCATGGAGGTGCAGGTTAATTCTGTGTCCAGGGCAGCTGTCCACCAGCTCCACCTGGTCCGCAGGCTAAGACCCTACCTGCCCGCGGACTGTCTCACCAGAGTGGTACATGCTCTAGTTATCTCCAGCTTGGACTACTGCAATGTACTCTACGTGGGGCTACCTTTGAAGGTGACCCGGCAACTGCAATTAATCCAGAATGTGGCAGCTAGACTGGTGACTGGGAGTGGCCGCCGGGATCACATAACACCGGTTCTGAGATATCTGCGTTGGCTCCCAGTACGTGTCCAAGCAAAATTCAAAGTGTTGGTGCTGACCTTTAAAGCCCTAAATGGCCTCGGTCCTGTATACCTGAAGGAGCGTCTTCACCCCCATTGTTCAGCCCGGACACTGAGATCCAGCGCCGAGGGCCTTCTGGCGGTTCCCTCATTGCGAGAAGTAAGGTTACAGGGAACCAGACAGAGGGCCTTCTTGGTAGTGGCACCCGCCCTGTGGAACACCCTCCCTTCAGACGTGAAGGAAATAAATAACTATCCTATTTTTAAAAGACATCTGAAGGCAGCCCTGTTCAGGAAAGTTTTTAATATTTAATGCTGTATTGTTTTTAATACTTTATTGGGAGCCGCCCAGAGTGGCTGGGAAAACTCAGCCAGATGGGCGGGGTATAAATTTTTAGGCATGCTGTACCTTTGCAGGAAGGCCAGCGCCTCCCCTTCCACCGACGATGCAGGGCTGTGCATCGGGTTCTGATCCTGTTCTGCGTCAGCCTGCAGAATTGGCCAATGGCAGGCTGGCCTGGAGGGCTGGGCTCTTTGGGGGCAGGCTTGAGGGAACAACCAGGCTTCTCTGAGGTCCGCGCCTGGGAGGTTTAAAACTGCCCACGCCTGCTCCCGACACCCAGCTCTTCTTTGTCAGATCAGCCCGCCCACCCACTCTAATAATTTTGCATTTACTCCTTTAATTGGCTTTTGCCTGGAGGTTTCGCCTACCTCATAGCAATCGTCACAGCTTTGGCAGTTTAGGCACTGGGTAACCTTAGCCTTGGTTGGAGGGGGAGTTTTAGCCTCACCTTCCCCTCAAGAAATAGGGTATCCCATTAAAGGGGTCCATTTGCCCAGACAGGGGGGTTTGGGCCTCAGCACTCCTAGAGGCAGTGATCCCTGAGGGGATACCCCTATTGATGTAAGTCATAGGAATCCCTGCTGCCGGGTTGGCCCTGATGTCATTTCCTGTAGGCAGCCCGGAAATAAATACTTACCCAGTGCCTATGCCAAACCACTTTACCTGTAGTCAGTGAAGTTGTGGCCTGATTCAATCCCATTCAACTGTGTGGTCTCCTTTATTGGTAGTTCACCTGAGCAGGGGGAGGGGGTTGGGGAGTGAGCAGCCTGGTCCTGAAATGACTCTTCTCCATCTGCTTTTGCCTCTGCTCCTGTCCCCCAGTGGCATGTGCAGAGCCTCCAAGTGTTCCTATTTTCCAAGGACAGTCCCAGATTTACAGAAGCCATCCCGGTTTATGATTTGAGCCCATAATGTCCCACTTTTCCTTTTCCCTATTTTCATTTGAAAAATGTTGGAAGATGAGCAGTTATGCGACCCTTGAGCCAAGGAGATGAAGGCAACCCTGTATAGCAGGCATGGCCAAACTTGGCCCTCCAGCTGTTTTGGGACTACAGTTCCCATCATCCCTGACCACTGGTCCTGTTAGCCTGGGATGATGGGAGTTCTAGTTCCAAAGCAGCTAGAGGGCCAAGTTTGGCCATGCCTGTATAGGGAAGGTTCTTTTAATGTTTAATGTTCTGTTATGTGTTTATATATGTTGTAAGCCACACAGAGTGGCTGGGGCAACCCAGTCAGATGGGTGGGGTATAAATAATAAAATGATTATTATCAGGGAATGAGATGTCCCTATTTTCATCAGTGAAATGTTGGGGGGCATACATGTGGCTCCCAGAATGTCAGTCAGAAGGGAGTGTGGCCCTCAGCCTGAATAAAGGTTCCCCAACTCCTATCTATAACTATTCTTCAATTTCATTGTCATATTCTTCACATATGTCCATGTCTCAGTTATGGCAATCCATCCCTTAGGTCACAGCACAACTCCACTCCTTGTTTATTTATTTTTGACTTTTTGAAAATTAAATGTATATCCTACCCTTCCTCACAAAGGAACCCAGGATGGCAAAGTACAAGGGACAAAACAATTTAAAAAAACCTCTTTAAAACAATTCCAAAGCAGATGCAGGCTGGGAAAGTTTTCAAAATAAAAGCCTTGTTGAAAGGGGAAGTGTTGGCACCTGCCCACTATTCAGGGGGAGGGAATTTCCCGAAACACTAAAGGCCTGATTCCTACCTAATGTTTGTTTTTCATTTCTCACTTCTAAATATTCTATTACATCAAAAGAAATACCTGGCAGGGAATACACCTTGGTCATGAAATTTTAGTCAGCCAAGGGGCTGGATTGAAGCAGTCTAATTTCAGGCTCGCTGGCATTCATTCATAATTCAATCCTCTTTTTTTGCTTGTTTGTTGAAAGAACATACAAAAATCTGCCTTTAAATGGAATGCATTTTGTATACACTTCTTACCTAAAATATTAAACTTCCCTATAAAATAGACACTTTCCCCTGCTTTTCAATGCATTTATCTGTAAACGGTGTCCTTTGTACAACTCTTTTATGTAAAATGCACATTTTTGCAAACACCTTTTGCTCACTGAAACTGCAGTGTAAAATCTGGAGAAGAGAGTAATACAGCTGGGAGTTGCATTCTCACCTGCAAGCTGCTTTTTTTGGGGGGGGGGTGTCGGGTTGCTCTGCTTCTCCTACCTTCCAGCTTGGAGGTGTTACTGTGGGAGGGTTTTCTGAGCATTGGATCATGTGCCTTGACAGATGGAAGCTGTCTGCCCTCTAGATGTATGTCCAGCCCTTAATGTATACATTGTAAAAGGTAAGTAGGCGGATGGATATTAGGTGCTTTAGTCTAAGCATGTGCCTAGAGCGAGGGCCTGGTTGCTTTGTGTGATGCGAGATGCATTATTTGCTTTCTGTGCTATCCAAATGGATACTCTCTACAGCAAGCATTTGTGAGTCAAGGACCCGCCACCCGCTTAGGGATAAATAAAACACAAGGACGTATTTAGGTTAATGGGCTAAAGAGGACCACAACTTTATTGGTTACAGCATGTAAGTGGTATTGGCTTAGGCATTGGATCAAACAAACACAGGGAGTCATCCAAAAGGTTAACAACCAGTTGGAGGAGCTTGTTGATGCAGATACAACTGGAAGCTTCCCCTGATGTCACCAGGGGGTCGTGTCATGGCCCTAGCCACCAGCAGGGCATCGGACAGGATCCACGACCGCTGGATTCCTTTAACAGAAAACCAACAAGGGGAGGGGTAGGTGTTGGCCACAATCTGCCCTCCAACACACGACACATATTCCAGTGCCTAACCGCCAATGCCCAAAAAGTTATGACGATTTGCTACGAGGTAGGCAAAAAACCAAGAGGTTGGTGCCAATTAGCCAAATGGATAAAAATTCCTACCAGACTCCCTGGGCAACCAAGGCAACCAACCAAAGTCCATAGCAGGTCAAAAGCATAAATATGACCTAAAGGGAGGGTGGGCGGGTGATCCAACGACTCCAAGCAGCTGAAGGAGGGCATGGTGCTGCCGCGGCCGCTAGAATGCGGCTAAACCCCACCCACCAAGCCAGCCCTATTGGCTGGCTGATGGGCATGGCGCAGCAGCCGGGAATCTGACGCAGGGGGCCAAATACGCCCCCCTGCTGACATGGGAACCAGCTCCCACTCACAACTCCTCCCCTCATAAAGGAGTAGAGGCTATGCCAGATGCCAGTCCCCACCAGGTTTACTCTCTGTGCCCATTCCCTTCCCTTCTGGGTACACATGAGCAGATGGCATTTCATCACCATGATGCAGCTGGGTATTGTGGGATTAGATTGGTGTGGAACAGGCTGAGATGCGGGAATGTGTGCTTTAGAATCAACTGTGCTGCCCACTTTGTGTCAAATGGTGTCCTGGTGATATATTTGAGCAAGAATGATCTGGGGCAGAAGATAGGACTCTCCTTGAATCACTAGGTGCAACAGGGCCTGGAAGTGATACATCATCATACACACACACACATGAGAGCACACCTGACTGTCAGGCTGCTGCCAGTGACTCCCGGCTGCTTGCCCAGGAACGTACAAAGACAAGGGAATGTTTCTTATCATCTGCTTTTTATTCAGTATTTACAGAGAGAGGCTATAGAACCCAGCCTCTTGGATAGCAGCGTTGTTCTGAATGAATTCCACCCCCCATCTCTCCCACTTCCTCATTCATCAATCAATCATCTCTCCTATGGATGCATAAGTGTCCTCTGTCCTTGTTATGTACTGAGTTGAATAGGATCCAAACTGCAGCAGTCTGATTGGTCCTAGAACAATAGGATTCAGAATGCAGCAGTCAGATTGGTCCTAGAACAATGCAGCAATATGATTGGTTGGCAGGAACCACCCAATCATGCTCCAGATAGAAGTGAATCCACAACCTGATTGGCTTACAGTAGAATTCCGGAATTAGCCAATCATGTGCAGCCCATTGTGTAAATAATGTATATAAAGCAGATACCTTGAGGGGACTTTCATTCATTCCTCCTCACCACTATGAGCTGAATAAAGAGCATGAAATCACTTTGCGACTCTGAGTATATTTCACTGGCGACGAGGATGGGATCCCGCTGAGCTGACTGCCACACACAGCACCGCAGCACCGCCACCTGCCGCACCGCTGCCTCGCACCGTGTATCCAGGCTTCAGCTCCGGGACACAAGGAACTCAGAATGGCAACCGACAGCAGCTTCTCGCCGTTCAACCCAGCATCTGGAGACTGGGAAGCGTATGCCTCCCGTTTCACCTTCCTCCTAGAAGCCAAAGGGGTCACCGATGAAGAAGACGCCAAGAAGAGGGCGATATTCTTCAGCGTCTGCGGAGAGGAGACGTTTGAAATCGCCCGGGCTCTCCTTGCACCCGAAGACGTCGCTACTGTTCCATACAAAACAATAATGGAACAGCTGAAGGGGCACTTTTCGCCACAGCCCTCTGTGGTGGCTCGTCGAAATGCCTTCTATGCAAAGCGGCAAGCCCCTGGGGAAACCATAACTGGGTTTGTGACCTCTCTCCGCCAAGCTGCCCGGTTCTGCAACTTCTCAGAGCTGGAGAACATGCTTCGTGACCGCCTCGTCGGTGGCCTGAAGGATGAGAAGCTGCAACGACGCCTCTACGCTAAGAAGGACCTAACGTTCCAGGTCGCTCTGGAGGAGGCCCTGGCAACGGAAGCTGCCGAGAGGTCGACGCAAGAGGCACGGCCGAGCCAGCCGTCCCAACCGAGGGTCCACCACGAAGACCTCACCGACGACTCAGGATCCAACAGGGAGGAGGTGCACCGAGTACAGCAGCGCACTCAAGCAGCCCACATACCACAGCTGCCTCGACGAGAAGCAGGGAACTGCGCAAGCTGTGGAGACAGTCACGAGAGGAGGACCTGCCGTTTCCGCAACGCAGAGTGCAGGCAGTGCAGAAAATTGGGACACATCGCCCGGGTGTGTCGAGCTCGGCCCACCCGACGCCAGGCATCAGATGACCAATCCAAGAGCCCCAGGTCCCGGGGCCCAACACACCAAGGCAACTCGACGGAGCTCACGGACTTCCAGGTATACCAGTTGCCCCACCCCAACGTAGAGAAAATTTATGTAGAGGTACAGATAGAGGGGGCCCCATGCCGCATGGAGCTTGACACGGGTTCAACTCTATCCATAATCTCGGCAAGGACCTTAAGGAAACTGTGTCCTACGGGGGGTCCCAAACTCAGGCCGGCCCCATTCACCCTCCGGGACTTCCAGAAACGTAAGGTCCCCACAATGGGGGTGGGGACCTTCAGGGTGCAATACCGAGGGCGGACGCGGCAACTGGACTTGCTTGTGGTCAAGGGCCCCTACATTAGCTTACTGGGATTGGCATGGTTTGGACCACTGGGGCTAGCCGTCACCGGGGTGAACCACACGAGCTTACAAGTGGACGTGGACGCCATATGCAAGGAATTTCCGGGGGTTTTTGATGGGAAATTGGGACAGTATACGGGCCCCCCCATTGCTCTACAGCTTGACCCCGCAGTACGACCAGTCAGGCTCAAGGCCCGCCGGGTCCCGTTCGCCCTGAAACCCCGTATAGACGAGGAATTGGACCGACTCGTGGAGCAAGGCGTGCTGGAGCCGGTGCCTAATGCCCCCTGGGAAACCCCAATCGTCACACCCGTCAAGCCGAATGGTTCGGTCCGCATCTGCGCAGACTACAAATGTACCATAAACAAGGCCCTCACGGCCCATGCATACCCAGTGCCAGTGGTCAGCCATGTCCTTGCCACCCTGGCTGGGTCGAAAATTTTTGGCAAGCTGGACTTGGCCCAAGCATATCAACAACTGCCAGTAGATGAGGCCACAGCAGAGGCACAGACGATTGTGACGCACAGAGGAGCGTTCAGGGTAAAGCGGCTGCAATTCGGTGTCAGCGTGGCACCAGGCATATTCCAGAATCTAATGGACTCTCTCCTTAAAGGGATTCCTGGCGTCACCCCCTTCTTCGATGATGTGTTGATTGCCGGGCCCACACCAGAGGAGTTTGAGGACCGCCTCCGCACCGTTCTGCACCGTTTCCAGACGGCGGGTCTCAAGGTGAAGCGGGAAAAATGTCTACTAGGAGTGCCTCAGGTGGACTTTCTGGGATTTATGGTGGACGCAGAAGGGGTCCACCCGACTGGGGACAAGGTACTGGCCATTTGTGATGCCCCAGCGCCCAAGAACAAGACTGAACTTCAGGCCTTCTTGGGACTATTGAACTTTTACCATTCCTTCCTTCCCCACAAGGCGGCGGTAGCGGAGCCCCTACACAGACTCCTGGACAGGCGGGCCCCTTGGGTGTGGGGCCAGCGCCAGGAGGCCGCATTCCAGGCAGTCAAGGACTTGCTTGTCTCAAACTCGGTCTTGGCACACTTCGACGAGAGGCTGCCGGTGGTGCTAGCATGCGACGCCTCACCCTATGGCATTGGCGCTGTCCTGGGACACCAACTCCCGGATGGAAGAGAGGTACCGGTGGCATACTTTTCCCAGACACTCAACGCAACCGAGCGGAACTACTCGCAAATCGACAAGGAGGGTCTGGCAATCGTGAAGGGAGTAAAAAAATTCCATGATTTCTTGTACGGGCGGCCCTTCACCGTGGTGACTGACCACAAGCCCTTGCTTGGCTTGTTTGCCTCCGAAAAGCAGACCCCCCAAGTGCTGTCTCCTCGTGTCCTCAGGTGGTCAATTTTCCTTGCCAGCTACCAGTATGCACTGATTCACCGCCCTGGGAAGGCGATGGGCCATGCGGACGCCCTCAGCAGGCTACCACTACCGGAAACAGGCCCCGACCCAGCACCTGCACAAGAGGTTATGAGCCTGGAGCTGCTTCCCGACCGCCCCATTCAGGCACAAGAAGTTGCACACCATTCCAAGAAAGATAGGGTCATCTCCCGCGTCCTGGACTGGGTGTGGAGGGGATGGCCCAGCAGCAGCCCCGGGCCAGAATTCGCCGGCTACACAACCCGCAAACATGAACTGTCGGCCCACAAGGGGTGCCTGTTATGGGGAAGCAGGGTCGTTGTTCCCCAGCCCCTCCGCAAAAGGGTCCTCACAGCCCTACACGAGACACACCCAGGGGTAGTAAGAATGAAGGCCCTTGCCAGGAGTTATGTGTGGTGGCCGGGGATCGACGGAGAGATAGAGGCCTGGGTCAAACACTGCCAGGCCTGCCAAGAATCCCGCCCAGATCCCCCAAGGGCCCCAGTCCAGTCCTGGGAGTCCGCCCGAGCACCATGGTCACGCCTGCATGTGGACTTCGCTGGCCCCTTTCAGGGGAAAACATTCTTCATAGTGGTGGACTCCTACACCAAATGGCTGGAAGTCGCACTGGTACCGTCCACTTCTACGTCCGCAGCCATCCGGGTACTACGCAGGCTGTTTGCAACCCACGGGCTCCCTGACACTCTCGTCTCAGACAACGGGACTGCATTTACGTCAGGAGAATTCCAAACCTTCACAGCGCAGAACGCCATCCGCCACATCCGTTCGGCGCCATTCCACCCTGCCACCAATGGCCAAGCAGAACGCATGGTGCGGACCACCAAGGACACCCTTCGCCGCATGACGCAAGGGGATTGGGAGTACCGCCTTGCCACATTCCTCCTAGCACAACACAGCACCCCCAGCTCAACGACTGGCCGGAGCCCCGCTGAACTACTAATGGGTCGGCGCCTTGCAATCAGATTGGACCGCCTTCACCCCGATAGAGCTCAGGATGAGGTAGTGGTGGGGGAAGGCAGGAACCCCCGGACCTTCGAGGCCCAGGACCCAGTGTACGCAAAGAATTTTGGGGCAGGCCCAGCATGGGTACCCGCCACAGTCACCAGGGTCACTGGTCCCGTGTCGTACGAGGTGCTAACGGATGGGGAGCAATGCTGGCGCCGCCACTGCGACCAGATACGGCGACGATTCCCGGGAGAAAACCAGGAGGAGGAAAGTTCAGAGGAGTCCCAAGGGAACAGAGGGGCAGTGAGGCCCATAGAGCACGAGGGGCCAGCAGGGGAGGCAGAATCAGTAAATACAGAGAGGACCTGCGAGGCCGAAAGGACACCGGAACCAGAACCACGACTGAGCGAGCCGGTTGCACCAGACCAGACAGGCCCATCACAGCCAGCATCCTTGGAACATGAGCCAGAACCTGAACCCCGGACCAGGGAACACCCCAGGCCGCAACGCACACGTAGGCCACCGGCGTACCTCGAGGACTATGAATGCGACCTCCCGGGCAGGACTGGAACTTAGAGGGGAGGGGTGTTATGTACTGAGTTGAATAGGATCCAAACTGCAGCAGTCTGATTGGTCCTAGAACAATAGGATTCAGAATGCAGCAGTCAGATTGGTCCTAGAACAATGCAGCAATATGATTGGTTGGCAGGAACCACCCAATCATGCTCCAGATAGAAGTGAATCCACAACCTGATTGGCTTACAGTAGAATTCCGGAATTAGCCAATCATGTGCAGCCCATTGTGTAAATAATGTATATAAAGCAGATACCTTGAGGGGACTTTCATTCATTCCTCCTCACCACTATGAGCTGAATAAAGAGCATGAAATCACTTTGCGACTCTGAGTATATTTCAGTCCTTGAGCTCTTTGCTCTCCTACTCCCAAGACTCACTGGGTTCTGGGAGGGGGGTGGTCTGGAATGTTTTCTAAAGACACCGTATCCATCAACTGCCCCCCCCCCCCGGGGGTTCCTCTCCCATTATTTCCCAACTTCTCCCCTCATCTTCCTCTGAGCTGTGACCTCCCTCAAACCCCTGTTGTAAATCTAAACTGTCTCCCTCTTGTCTCCTGCCTCCTGTTATCTGCATGATCTGAAAAGCTGCAGAGGAGGGTTTGGAAAGGGGTGAAGCAAAGGGGTGAAGCACACTGAAAAGAATTTGGCAGGTTGGCATACACAGTCTACTGGAATGTTGTGGGCTGGCACCAAAGCACGCACCCCACTTTAGAAATCTATGCAGTCATCCACTTCCCCACATGAATAGGATCCACTCTGTGGCATACTCGTCACCCTGCCCCACAGCCCTCCTAGCATAAAAACACAATAATAGCCTTTCTGGATCAAACCAAAGGTCCATCTTAGTCCAGATTCCAGTCCTTGCAGCAGCCGGCTGGATACATGAAACCAGGACCTGAGCACAAGAGCACTTGTCATTCTGAGTTGTCATTCTGAGGCACCTGGATAAGGATAATTAATAGGCATGGAATGGATAAGAGAAGAGGACGGTTCCTGTTTCACACAGAGCCCTTTATAAAGGTGGGTTTCTGAGCTCCATACCTGACAAAATTTCATTAGGCAGTTAAAGAAGGACATCCCGTGTGCCTTGCAGTGCCAAACGCCCCACCAGAAGTCCTTGCAAGATTGTGGTAAGTCCTGCCATCCTCCCCTATTTTAAAACAAGCTTGATTGAATCTCATATATAATTGTGTGAAACAGCAACATTCTGCATGTAATAAAAACATTATAATCATATTATACTTAATGTTGCATTACATAAAAAAACTATTTGTTTCATCCATATTCAGATGATATTTATATTTCATAAATTCAGTAAGTGGACTCTACTTATCTTTAATATTTTCTCTTTGTGGTCTGCCTTCTTTCATCGCGGCTACCTTCCAAATGTTTGTTAATTGCTATTCAGCTGTTGGTGATCATCTGTTTTTCCATTTTTGCGCAAAAAGTATGCAAGTTACTATTCCATTAATTCCTACAGCTTATTTGTGGGTCTGAATACCTTATTAAAATTATCAGGGGGTCCAGTGGCAAAGTGTAATGTGCTATGAATGACATTATCTCTGCTACCTCTCTCCAAAATAATTGAATTATTGGACAGATCCTCAAGCAAATATAGTTCATGTCCGCATCTCCAACACTTTCCATCACAAGCTGTTTAAATTTTCCTCAGCCTATGTGGAGACACATACCATTTCAGTTTGCAATGAGCCTTGCTGGTTCCTGAGTACAATTCTTCCCTTTTCTTGTTCAGAAATTGGTCTGCCTGCTATTTTTTTTTCCATTTTAAAACAACATTTTTCTAGACAGCATCCTAAAAAGCAGAGACATCACATTGCCAACAAAGGTCCGTATAGTGAAAGCTATGGTTTTCCCAGTAGTGATGTATGGAAGTAAGAGCTGGACCATAAAGAAGGCTGATCGCCGAAGAATTGATGCTTTTGAATTATGGTGTTGGAGAAGACTCTTGAGAGTCCCATGGACTGCAAGAAGATCAAACCTCTCCATTTTTAAGGAAATCAGCCCTGAGTGCTCACTGGAAGGACAGGTCCTGAAGCTGAGGCTCCAATACTTTGGCCACCTCATGAGAAGAGAAGACTCCCTGGAAAAGACCCTGATGTTGGGAAAGATGGAGGGCACAAGGAGAAGGGAATGACAGAGGACGAGGTGGTTGGACAGTGTTCTCCAAGCTACCAGCATGAGTTTGACCAAACTGCGGGAGGCAGTGGAAGACAGGAGTGCCTGGCATGCTCTGGTCCATGGGGTCACGAAGAGTTGGACACAACTAAACAACAACAATCTACCCAAGTCAGAAAAAACCCATAGCTCAGTGCTAGAGCGCATCCTTAATCTGCAGAAAGTCCCACACACAAGAATTCAAATCTCCAGTAAAAAGGATCAGACAGCAGATGATGGGAAATGCGTTTCTCTTCCAAAAACCCTGGAGAGCCATGGCATCTCAGAAGGGACAACACTGTGATAGGTAGAGTTGGTGCTCATGAGCCTTTCTGAGGCACTCTGGGAGGAGCAACAGATTCATACTTAGCGACCTTCACCTGCAAATGTTTATTCAGTAGAAGCTGATCCATTGAGACGAAGCTCACTTTGCCCTCAGCCACCTTCCAGCCTTCTTACACCCAGTTAGGAGATGTCTATTCCTGTATTTATCTCTGACCCCCACCTGCTGCTAGTTTCCCTTCTGTCCTTCCCACCAATCCCAATGAGCACCAGCAACCACTGGTTTTATTACTTGCTTCAAGAGTAAGTTTTCGTTACTGTCCATTCCTTAGTTCTACTAGGAAATGACATGCATCATTCCTGCACCATGTTGATGCTTTTACAGCTTAAAAGTGTGGGGGGGGGGCAACACCAGTTGGGCAGCCCTGATTACATCACCTCGAAAGTAACTTGGCATTTTAGAAACTCGCATGAATTCCCCTTGGGAAGTTGTTACATGCTGATTCTCTGAATATTTGTGCAGATCCTTCAGCCCAGGAAATCTGCTTCATCGACGAGGGACATCTTGCATGAGGCTTGGACTGCGTACATCCTTCACCATGAAGCCTCTCCTGGGACTCCTCTTCTGCTCTCTGCTTCTCACTACAGGTGAGGACTTGCTAGTGAATTTCCTTCATACACCTCAGAGAGGAATTGTCCTGGAAGACTTAGCAGTTTGGGATAAATTCAAAGCTGGCAGCCCTCATTTTGTCACATGAGGAAAAAATAAAGTATAACTTCTTCAAGCAGGGGTAGCTTGTCTTGACAAAGGCATGTTTTGAACTGGAAGGACTCAAGGCCATCTAAGGCAAAGGAGATCTTCCTGACTTCCTGCGCCATTCATATTTTGATAAGGAGCAATTGAAGGCCTGTTCCACAGTGGGTAAAGTAAAATTCCAAGGGTATTCTCATTATCCACGCAGGTGGGATTTACTCCTATTCCCCAAATAAATAACACAGACATTGGAACATAATTTCTCTTCCAGGTGCCTCCTTGCAGTGTGAAGTTTGCAGTGCCATTGGGAAAACATGTTCCAGTGATAAAGTGGATTGCGCTGCTGGAGACGATACCTGTGCCACTTATTCGTATGCACCTTCACGTGAGTGAGAATTATCATAACCCAGGCCAGATGAATGAATAAGCTCCATAGTTTACCCTGAAAAAGAGGAGAATGAGAGGAAATATGATCGTTGTTGTTGTTGTTTAGTCATTTAGTCGTGTCTGACTCTTCGAGACCCCATGGACCAGAGCACGCCAGGCACTCTTGTCTTCAGGAAATATGGTAGCCATCTTCAACTATCTTAAGGGCTGTCGCATGGAAGAGGGAGAATGCTTGTTTTCTCCTGCTCTGGGGGGTAGGACTCAAACCAATGGCTTCAAGTTACAGGAAAGGAGATCCCGACTAAACATTCAGAAAACTTTCTGACAGTTAGAGCTGTTCAGCAGTGGAGCAGACTCCCACAAGAGGTGGTGGGTTCTCCTTCCTTGGAGGTGTTTAAGCAGAGGTTGGATGGCCATCTGTCATGGATGCTTTGGCTGAGATTCCTGCATTGCAGGGGGTTGGACTAGAGCAGGCTTCCTCAAACTCAGCCCTCCAGATGTTTTTGGCTTACAACTCCCATGATCCCTAGCTAGCAGGACCAGTGGTCAGGGATGATGGGAACTGTCGTCTCAAAACATCTGAATGGCTGAGTTTGAGGAAGCCTGGACTAGATGACCCTTGGGGTCCCTTCCAGCTCTAAAATTATATGATTCTAGTTGTACAAATCATACAAACATATGAAGCTCTCTTTATATGGCACAACCTGGAACTGTCTGCTCTGACGGAAAGCCCCTTCTTGAGGTCTCAGGCAGCTTTCTTACCTAGTCCTACAGCCCGAGACCCTTTAAACAACAAGCCTTAAAAGCATGTGCTCGACTGCAAAGTTGAGATCCTTCTTTGTGAATATGTCATGGAAGGAGAGCAGAGCATTCAGTCTGAACATGTGAAGGAGGATTGTGTGCCCTGCCCAAGTCCTCTGATGAGTGCTGGTCCGAAACGGGCTGCCATATTCATGGGTAAGGTTTCCAAGACATGAACAGGCACCTTGATGGACTAAGTCCCCAATCGACTAGTCAGGCAGCCTGCTTCAGACTAATGTCAATTCTGCTTTTGGCCAAGGAGTGCACCCAGTTTGCATAGTATCATTGAGCTGGAGGAGCTCAGACCACAAATTCCCATTTAATCTTTCAGACATTCAAAATGAACACTTGAATAGGGTTCCTGTGGCTCCTGTGTGTGAGAGAGCACTAATTTGGGTTCCAAAGACTCAGCATTTTTTAAGGTTGCACCATCATTCTTGTTTGCCTTTTACCCTAAAATGCACATTTTTGTATGAATTTTGTACTGTTTTTGAGCTGAAAACTGCTGCAAAAAAACAACAACCCAAAGATCCATAGGTTCTGAGTTCCATATCAGCCCAGAAAGTGACAATCGGGAATGAGAACCTCCAGCATACCTAAATAGAAATTGGATGGGTGAATTTTCTTGGGAAATAATGGCTGTGAACTGTGACAACAAATCACTCATCTTTATTTTTCCTTTTGTTTTGTTTTATATCCAGCACCAAACATCAACATCACAACATTCAGGAAATTATGCCTTACAGAGGCAGGATGCAGAAATGCAACCAAAGACATAGGGAAGGTTTTTGAAAATGTGGGACTTCTTATAAAGGTTGAATGTAACAAGGCCTCTGAGGCAGCTCCATTCGTCTTCCTGACACTCTCTGGGCTCCTGTTGATGAAGATCCTCCTTTAATGAACCACATGCAGTGAATTAGCACTGAAGAAGAGTTTCATTCTTACATCCATGCAACCTTCCCTGGACCTGACCATGTGTCTGTCCAGAGGAAATTGTTGTTTTATATTTCTTCAGTAAAAACAAATAAAAAGAAATCTGGAGGTGAAAAGGCATGCATTTCCACCAATGGAATTGGCTTTTGTTGTTGCTATTATTCTACTTGCCCTTCATGCTATGAGGTAAAAAATAGAGGTGAAAATGTTAGTGTAAATTCAAGATTTGACCGATTTTCATGAAACCCTGCTGTTCTTGAAGGAAAATCAGACTATAAAACATGTCACGTAAACTGAAAAAGGGTTGTTCTTCTGATAGATTTTGATCAGCTGAGTCTGGCTTACAACAGAAGCCAGCTGAATTGCATTCTGATCCTTGCTCAGAGCTATTTTCCAGCATGATGGCAAGCAAGAGAAGTTTGCAAGTGTGCACATCACCGAAAGGAGTTCTCCAAACGCTGCTGGTGCTTCCATTCCTGAGGGTGGCGTTTGCATACACTCTGACACTGCTCAGGCCACCTTAGCCCACTCACTCGCTTCCCTCTCTTGCTTCCTTCTCTCACTTGCAGGCATGACAGCAAAGCTGTTCCCTCCCCCTTCACACTTGCAGGGGACAGATGAAAACAGGGAGGGAGAGCTGTCAGCCACAGCTGGCTGTGCGGCCACCAGATTCCCCCTGAAATAGTGCTTTGGCACCAAGGAGCTGCTACTGGCGGAGGAAGGGGAAGCAAAGGAGGAGGAGGAGGAGGAGGCAGCGGCAGTGGAGGTTGCTGCCGATGAATTGGTGGGTCGTGGTGGGCAAGGACACAGATGGCAGCAAAAGAGGAAGAAAAGCAGTAGGCAGAAGCAACCTCCAGGAAAGGGCTGGGTGGATAGGAAGAGGGTGACAGAGATGTGGAAGGGAGTTCTTCTTCTCCTCCTCTCCTCAGGAGGATGAGTTGAAGCTTCACCTACATGAGGATTGAGACCCACCTATGTGTAGTCTAGTGCAAAGGAGTTGTATTAAAAATAAAATGTGTCCTTGCAGGCTCTACCAAGTCTCAAGAACATCCTCATTATGATAGCTGGAGTTCCTAGGCTCCTTCACAACTGTTGGTCCTCCCTTTTGAGCTACACATAGCCCCAGCAGCTCATGCAAGGCAACCAATGAAGACAGCAGAGAGCAGCAGCATATGCCTCCTTAACACAGACTTGAAAGGTGTCTGTATGTGTGTGGAAGGAATAGAAGCGAAATTTGATTCAGTTCACATTTAAACAACTTACCGTATTTTTCGCCCTATAGGACGCACTTTTTCGCCTCCAAAAATGAAGGGGAAATGTGTGTGCGTCCTATGGGGCGAATGCAGCCTTTCGCTGAAGCCTGGAGAGCGAGAGGGGTTGGTGTGCACCGACCCCTCTCGCTCTCCAGGCTTCAGGAGAGCCGCAGCGCCAGCCCCACAAGGTCGGGAGACAGTGGGGAGGCGGAACGCCGCCATCCCGCTGTCTCCCAATGTGGTTTGGAGGCTGACGGCAGGGAGACGCGTGCTTCTCCCCGCCGCCAGCCCCGCAAGCTCCAGGGACAGTGGGGAGGCGCAGCACGTCTTCCCGCTGTCCCCGGACCTGGTCTGCAGGTGGGCGGCGGGGAGAAGAGCGCTTCTCCCCGCTGCCTGCCCCCGCAAGCTCTGGGGACAGCTGGGAGGCGCAGCGCGTCTTCCCGCTGTCCCCGGACCTGTTCTGCAGGAGGGCGGGGGGGAGAAGAGCGCTTCTCCCCGCTGCCTGCCCCACAAGCTCTGGGGACAGCTGGGAGGCGCAGCACGTCTTCCCGCTGTCCCCAGACCTGGTCTGCAGGAGGGCAGTGGGGAGAAGAGCGCTTCTCCCCGCTGCCTGCCCCGCAAGCTCCGGGGACAGCTGGGAGGCGCAGCGCGTCTCCCCGCTGCCGGCCCCACAAGCGCCTGGGGGGGAAATAAATCTTTTTTCCTTTATTTCCCCCCCAAAAAACTTGGTGCGTCCTATGGGCCGGTGCGTCCTATGGGGCGAAAAATACGGTAGTTTGCACTTTCTGAAAAATGATGAAAACTGAAACATAGCACATAACTCCTAAAGGTAAAGGTAAAAGGTAAAGGACCCCTGGACTGTTATGTCCAGTCAAAGGCGACTATGGGGTTGTGGCGCTCTTCTCGCTTTCAGGCCTAGGAAGCCGGCGTTTGTCCACAAACAGCTTTCCGGGTCATGTGGCCAGCATGACTAAACTGCTTCTGACGCAACAGAACACCGTGACGGAAGCCAGAGCGCACAGAAACAGTGTTTACCTTCTGGCTGCAGTGGTACCTATTTATCTACTTGCACTGGCATGCTTTCGAACTGCTAGGTTGGCAGGAGCTGGGACAGAGCAATGGGAGCTCACCCTGTCATGGGGATTCAAACCACCGACCTTCTGTGGTTCAGACCACAGCACCACCCGCATCCCTACATACCTTAAATAACTCCTACACTGTGTAGTTTCCATGCGCATTTTCCAGAGTGACCCTTAGGAGCCAATCCACAATGGCTGTCTCCTCTCTGATTGGTTCCAGTCAGTGACAAGACTTTTTGCTCAGTAGATAAAAAGCTCCCCATTCATTCTGATTGGATACTGAAGACAGGGACCCTGCTGGGACTCAGCTGTAGAAAGCATAACAGGTCTTCAGCCCCTCCATGACCCTGGACCATGGCACCTCTGCATGTTAGTGGGGAAAGTGCAAACAAGTGAGCTATAGCTTTGCCGAATGGCCTTGCCTCTCACCCCCTTGGTGGATGACAACCACCTGTAGCTGGTGTGTGTGTGAAAGGAGTAGTGTTGGGATTGCTTATATTGCAGGGAGCCTGCAGAAACAAACTCTCCACTGTACATGGTTCTGATCTAACTCATAGTGATGAGGCAGAAGGCAGCGCTGGGGCTGGGGAATGAAAAGGAAAGGAAGGAAATAGATCCATCAAATAATGGCCACTAATGGACTGAGTAAGGAAAGTCAACACACACCAAGTCACCAGCTCCCTGACTTCTTGAATATTCTCGTACTTCTGCTTTCTGCGATGATGCACTCTAGCTGTGATGCTAAAGAACTTTGGACAGGGAAAACAATGGAAGGTTTCACTTGTGTGGTAGCAAATTTATTGCACGCAAGATAAGATATAGCCAGGTCTGCTAACTAATACAGCACCCAGTGAGCCTTCCTTATCCAGCTCCTTCTCTTAAGTGCAGTAAGGAAAACACTTTTCATTTTTTTTAACAAAATAAAACCTCATACATCTTATGTTGCTTTTTATTATATATGTGCACCTAGACACATGGCTCTGAATCTGGCCCTTGGGTCTCCTCTCCCCAAAAGAAATCCCCTCCTCTTCTGAGTTTGAGTGGCTGGAATGTAGTGTCCTATAGCAAGTTAAGAGTCACATGTGTTGGCAGCCTTCAGTGGTGTAGTGTGGGTTGCCAGCGTCCGAGAAAAACAAGTATTGTGTCCCCCTAACCTGTGGACCATTAGCACTCCCTGAGTCCTTTCCTCCAATCCAGTATTGAACCCATTACCCACTCCCCCAGCGGATGTATTGTATTTTGAGAAAAGGCTATCTAGGCCAGGGGTCAGCAACCTGCAGTCCATGGGCCACAAGCGGTCCAAGGGGGGTCATTTAAATGCCCAAACCTAGCCGCCCGCTCGGCGAGTCCCCACGCACTGCGCTAAACCAATGCAGCGTTGAGTGGGGACTCGCTTCCACGACGCCAGATGCCATGCACAGATGCCAGAAATCATGTCTGCGCAGACATGATCCAGCCCACGGAGCGATCTCTGTGGGAGTGAACCGGCCCATGTGAGGTAAACCTTGCTGACCCCTGATCTAGGCATACTTTGATTTTTAAAAATTATGATTTTTAAAAAATTTATGGAATGCAAGTTATAGAACATAGAAGAGTTTTGGTTTCTCTCCAGCCACCTAACATGGGGATGCTATATATTTATGTTTAGAATGGTTTGTTGCTGTTTTTTAAATAGTTGAACCTCTCTGCAGACACACACACACACACACACACACAGACACACACACACACACACACACACATATATTCTATTCTGAAAGTAATTTCTCCTCCTCCTCCTCTCTCCAGTTTCTTCAAAGAAGAAGAGGCTCCTTATTTATGAAGGAAGGGAGGAAATATTTCACTTAACCTCTCATCCCATAGAGATGCTTTACTACATTTTGAAAAAGAGAAAAGCCCTTCCTCCAACTTCACCATCTCTTTCTCCAGTGTCTGTAGAAGAAAAAGGGGACAGGGGAGCCGACTTGGGCCCCAGGTTATGGGTGTGCAGTGTGTGTGATGTCATGATGTCACACGAGCCCCTGCCCTCAGAACCTGATTTCCAGTGCCTCTGGAAGTCAGGTTCAAAGACCTCGCAAGACCTCAGAAAGCATCTCTGAAGTCTCACGAGGCCCCAGATATGATTTCTGAGACTTCATGAGACCTTGGAAGTTGGGGGGGCTGCGGAGTGGGTGCTGAGCACCCACAACAATTTTTTTGTGGCTGCTCGGGCACCCAGAGCCCCCTATATTTGGTGCCCCTGAAAGGCGACACTCCTTACTCTTGCACAGTTGGTTTTGAATGTTTAAGGAAGAAACTGCAATCTTCAACTAAGTAAAACTAAGCCCATGCTTGGATTAGCACATGAGTGAAAATACTTGACATATATTCTTATTTAGCTATATGTTCTGCCAGCAAAAGCTTTTGAATATTTTGACAAGTATTTGGATATTGTTTTAATTTTAAGAAAGGGGTCTGGTTTCCTGGCTGCAATTTAGCTGCACTGCCAACTGTCCTCCCCCCACCTCACCCCACCACTTTCCCTATGAAAATCTGCTCTTTACCACTGAATTGGAGCAAATGGCAATTCGTGGAAAATCCAAATTGCCGTTTGTTCTGATTCAGCAGTAAAGAGCGGGTTTTCATGGGGAAAGTGTTGGAACCAAAGAAAAGGCACTTGGGTGCATCACTTTAAAGTGCAGAGTTGTGCCTAGAAAAAAAAGAGCAAAACATAAGTGGGGATGAGCCCAGACTCTAAGCTTTAAAACCACCCCAATATCAGGCCATGTTACCTCATTCCCACCTTTATGGAGGGAGGTTGCCACAGAGAGCCTTTGAGATAAGCTGCCCAGCACTTTTTCAGCCTTCTGGTTACACCACTTATCTCTCACTTATCAATCACTTCATGGGGATTCTGAGAACAAAGTTTCCCATGCGTCATGACTGACAGTTTTACCACATCCAAGATTGCCTTGCCAGAGTGAGACGGATTAATCCAGCAGCAGATGTCATCTGCATTAGACAGTGGGAGGTCCTCCCAACTCCCTAATTAAGTTTCTAGGAGGCCCATGCCAGGGAGATTAAAATAGATATGGCTAACCAATTGCTGCTCGCTGCAAGTAAAAGGGCTGACCTTTAATCCCAAATACTGTTTTATGACTCCATTTCAGGAAATGAGACACGTTGCAGGATGAATAATATAATAATCCTCTATTATCGCAATGCAATAAAATTTTATGTTCCTGATAATGCCACATGCAAAGGATGAGAACATGGACAGAACACGATAAAGAATACATTCCAGAGCTTCTTCCTAGCACTTTTCCATATAAGAGTTAAGCTTTAGATCCATTTCTTTTTCATAAAGAGTTAAAATTTGGATCCATTTCATGAAGAGTTAAGCTTAAGAGCTATTTCTTTCTCTTTAGAGGACAAAACTGTGCCAAATAATGGAGAAAACCTGAATTTAGTTCCTTCCATGTTCCTCTGCTTTCAAATTCCCTAGCCCTATGGAGGTGTGGTTAAGTTGCTGTAAGTGACGTAAGCTTGAATTTATTTACTTTGGCCATGGATAGCCTCAATAAACCACATTTCCAAAGCAGATAGTGAACAATAAAAACTATTAAAATTATTAACAAGGTTCTTTTATCAAGAAGCAGGGGTTTCCCTCCCTGTCTCTGCTCTATTAGTCTGCATAGGGAAGATTTGAGAGGCTTCTGGAGCAAGATGCCAGAAGAGGAACCCATCCATGTACCCACCACAGAGAACCATCTTACCTTAAAGGATTCTCCATGGAGAGGATGATTTCCCCCTCTCAGATTCCACTTCATAGCCTCTTTATGTCTGCTCCTAATCAGAACCAAAGACCACAGGGGGAAACCCCAATATGTGTGTGTGTGTGTGTGTGTGTGTGTGTGTGTTGGGGAGGTCCTTGTTTGTTTGTTTGTTTGTTTGTTTGTTTGTTGTTTCCTTTCCTTTCCTTTCGTTTGGCTTCTGAATTATGCCCCTCATTGATGTAATAATGCTTCACTCACTCAGCAGGAACAGAATTCTGAGGATGAGATAAGAGGTTCACTCTGCCCTTAGTCAGCTCTCTACCTGCCTGCCCTCATACCTTACAACCACTGCAGGGGGTGGCACTGGCTGTCAGCTTCTCTCTACCCCCCTTACATTTCTAGCACAATTCAAAGTGTTGGTGCTGACCTTTAAAGCCCTAAATGGCCTAGGTCCAGTATACCTGAAGGAGCATCTCCACCCCCATCGTTCTGCCCAGACACTGAGGTCCAGCTCCGAGGGCCTTCTGGCGATTCCCTCCCTGCAAGAAGCCAAGTTACAGGGAACCAGGCAAAGGGTCTTCTCAGTAGTGGCACCCGCCCTGTGGAACGCCCTCCCACCAGATGTGAAGGAAATGAACAACTATCTGACTTTTAGAAGACATCTGAAGGCAGCCCTGTTTAGGGAAGCTTTTATTGTTTAACAGACTACTGTATTTTAATATTTTGTTGGAAGCTGCCCAGAGTGGCTGGGGAAACCCAGCCAGATGGGCGGGGTATAAATAATAAAAAATTATTAGTATTAAGCTCAGTGTTTCCCTTGTAGAGCTTAGCAGCAAGGAGGATAGTGGGAGAAAATGAGAATTAGTCTCTTCGGGCATTGGTTCTGGCTGCACCTGTTGTTGGGCTCTGTACCAGGGAGTGCCAGCCACCAATGGGCACAGATTGGGCCCAAAAAGAAAGGGCAAGTAAGTGGGCATGCAATGCCTTGGCAAGAGTGTGGGGTCCCCCACTGAGGACACCTTGCCTAAGGGTCCTCCACATCCTAGAACGAGGACTGCTCTGCAGCAGTGTGATTTAAGCTACTTTCACACCATACATTTAATTTTTATTTAAAAACATAAATTTTATTTTTGCATTTTCTATTTTACATAAGCAAATGAATTAAATACATAAACGTATACAGTCATACCTCGGGTTGAATGTGCTTTGGGATGAGCACGTTTGAGTTGCGCTCTGCAGCAACCCAGGAGTAATGGAGCGCGTTACTTCTGGGTTTCGCCGCTTGCGCATGCGCAGACGCAGACGCTCAAAATGACGTCACGCACATGCGCAAAAGTGCCGAAACGTGACCCGCGGACACGCAGACGCGTAGAAGCAGATCACATTTGCTTCTAGATGCGAACAGGGCTCCAGAATGTAATCCCTTTTGACTTCCCTCTCCCCCCTCCTCATTGTGGATTTTAATGTAATGATTTTCCCCTCTGCATCTCTTTCATAACTCTAGTTTTATTCATCTTTCGGCAATCCGTAGTTCTAATTTTTACTACAAGTTTTCTGTCAATCCTACCATGTATGTAATTGTTTAAAGTACAAATAAATTAAAAACTTTCCCAATTCTTTATTAGAGACCTCCTCTTCCTGGTGTCTAATTCTTCCTGTAAGCTTTGCCATCTCGACATCGTTCATCAATTTTGTCTGCCTCTCTTCTTTGGTCGGAGTTGTACCCTCTTTCCATTTCCGCACAGCATACATTTAAAGCACTATGATACCACTTTAAACAGTAGTGACTTCCCACAAAGAATTATGGGAGCTGTAGTTTATTAAAGGTTTTGAGACTTGCTAGGAGGCTCCATTCCCCCCCAAACAGAGCTGAAACTTCCAGGATTTCCTGGGAAGAGGGATTGACTATTAAACCACTTTGGAGGATCCATTCTAATTTGCTTGTAGGGAGGTTGTATGACAATCAACAATCATCTTGCATTGGGATTTGCCTGATATCGTCAGTATTGAATAGAGTTGCGCCACTGCTTTACAAATGGTAGAACCTTTTGGTTTTGCATTGTGTTTCTATGCTATGCACAAGAAGGTGGTCTGGAAATGAGATGATGGTCAGCCCCAGGTTGAAGCAGTACCTTCATGTACTCCAGCACTAAGCTCTGGCTCCTCCTTGTGTACACAGAAAGAATAGTTAATTGGTACCTTTATTTCAAAGCTACCGTAGATTAATATTGATTACAGGCATCATGCATTCCCTGGTGCATTCAGCCCACCCTACAGTACTGCTACAAATGGATAGATGTGTCCATTGAGGTTCTCTCAATTTCTCATTTTTCCAATCTTCTGTTCAATTCTCCGCATATTGCACCAATTTGTTATTACTATTTTTAAATCCTCGTGAAAAATCTCCAGCACCTCTGTGCAAATTTCTCCTTATAAACATCTTTTTGTATGCATTTTGGACTAATGTGCAAAATTTTGCAAGCACACCCCCCCCCCAGAATACAATGCATTTCTGCATGTGATTATCACTAATTTATTAATTTTCACTAATAGATTCATTCTGATGCTCACTTTCTGCAATTTTGTAAACATCGTTTGATTGAAGAACTGCATCACAAAATTTGGTAAAGTGAAAATTTCAAAGAATGACTGTGTTTCTGTTCTCACATTATTTCAGAAAGTCAAGGCGGGGAACAGCAATTTAACAATCAATCCCTCTTCACAGGGAACTCTGAGAATTGAGCTCTGGGAGGGGAATAGGAGGTCACCTGACAACTCTTAGCACCCTTAACAAACTTCAGCTCCCACAATTCTTTGCGAAAGCTGTGATTGTTCAAAGTGGTATCATAGTGCATTAAATGTTTGGATTGAGTGCTGCCTGGGTTTCAATAACTATGCTTCTGGAATGAAAAAAAAAAGCTTTATATGATCCTGGTTTTTTCGTCAATAAAAAAAAATCTGAACAATCTTTATTTAACAAAATGTATAGACCACTTAGTTGAAAATAAATACATCTCCAAGCAGTTTTCACAATTATGTTGTTGAAGGCAGAAAGCTTGAAATTGTGCATCCTATTCCTCTGTCTGAAGCAATTCCAGACACCTTTTTGGCCCCTAACCCAGTAGCAAACAAAATATCTGAGTCTATATGACTCATAATGTTCATTGATTGTACTAAATGTGCAACACACACACACACCACACCAAAAAGTGGGAGGGGGGATAATGGGGAAGTAGTGGACATGATTTGAAAAAGTCTGTGGCTGTCACGTACAAAAATTGTACTGTATGGAACAAAACACCAAGCAGGAAAAAAATAACCAAATTGCTGACAGTGAAATTCAGTGAAATTACTGAGCAAGTAGTTTTCTTGCTTCCAGGAAGCGTTGCCAACAGAAAAAGAACAGAGCAATAAAATGGGATTTTGATTTGCAAAGAATGGTCTGCTGGGGCATGTGGGGTACACGAGTGGTCTTGAAAGCTGAATGACAGAAAATTTAGGACAGATACAATAAAGCCCTTCACAATGCACATAGTTGAACTATGGCACTCACTCCGACAGGAT
Organism: Podarcis filfolensis; assembly: GCF_964270895.1. Classification (NCBI taxonomy): domain Eukaryota; kingdom Metazoa; phylum Chordata; class Lepidosauria; order Squamata; family Lacertidae; genus Podarcis; species Podarcis filfolensis. The sequence goes on along the minus strand of NC_139611.1, from coordinate 74,996,446 downwards.
ACAATGATAGCCACCAATTTAAATGGCTTTAAAAGAGAATTGCACAAATTCATAGAGGATAAGTCTATCAATGGTTGCTAGCACAATGGCACCAGCACATTTAGAAGATAGCAGGCAATGCACACTACATGTTGCAACTTTTACCATGTGCCTATAATATTGCTGGCATTGTCTGCAGCAATGATCTCAAGTTTGAGGCCCAGTGGAGAAAGCCAGGCCTCCACCACCAAGTTTATTTTCTGGGCTGTGGTAAACACAACTAAAGCTGGGCGTGTTGAAGACTGCCTTATGCTAGCAAAACTGTATAAAACGGGGTCAAATGTATGCTGGAAATGTAAGGAAAAAGAAGGCGCTTTTATCATATGTGGTGGAAATGTAAGGTAGTAAAAGAATTTTGAGGAATGAGACGCGGGTAGCGCTGTGGTCTAAACCACTGAGCCTTGGGCTTGCCAATCAGAAGGTCAGCCGTTCAAATCTCTGCAATGGAGTGAGCTCCCATTGTTCGGTCCCAGCTCCTGCCAACCTAGCCGTTCGAAAGCACGTCAAAGTGCAAGTAGATAAATAGGTACCGCTCCAGTGGGAAGGTAAACGGCGTTTCCGTGCGCTGCTCTGGTTCACCAGAAGCAGCTTAGTCATGCTGGCCACATGACCCAGAAGCTGTCTGTGGACAGCCAGTAAAGCGAAATGAGCACTGCAACCCCAGAGTCATCCACAACTGGACTTAAGGGTCAGGGATCCCTTTACCTTTACCTTTACTGTATATAATGAGTTGAAAAAAATGTTTAAAATAACTTTTTCTAAAAAAAAACCTGGAGCCTTCCTTTTAGGAATTCTAGGTGCCGAAATCCAAATGGAGCAGAAAAGACTATGTATGCAATCACGGCTGCACAGATGTTGTTGGTCCAGAGATGGAAAGAAGGTAAAGTCCCGACCAGAGAAGAATGGCAGACTAAGTTGATGGATTATCCCAAAATGGCAAAAATGACAGGAAGAATCAGAAATCAGGAAGACCAAAATTTTAATAAGGAATGGGGAAAATTTATAACTTATCTTAAAAACCATTGTAAACAGTTAAAATCGTAAGTAGAATTGGAATATCACTTGTAGTTTAATGGTGAATTTTGGACACAATGGAGAGGTAAAAGTTTTGCATTATCATCAAAGATGCAGGAGGAAATGATTAACAATAGGACCCACAAAGGGGAGGAAGGAAGTCCTAGAGATTCCTTGGAATCTTGTTTCTATGTTGTTTGTTGGATATGTGACTGTAAAATTTTAATCTGAAAAACCAAATAAATAAATAAAATTTTAAAAAAGAAGACTGCCTTATGCTGGACTTACCCTGCCCAGTCTGGAAGTTCCTTAACTCAGTGCTAGAGCATTTGCTTTGCAATCAGCGTAGAACACATTAAACCAGAGCAGGGATGTGCAACAGGTCAATCGGGATCGTCTGGTCAATCCCCAGGAGGTTCTGGTCAATCACGGTCGATTGCTGGCTCCTCTTCCTTTGCGGTGTCACAAGAGCATCCTGGCCCACCCTCTCGCCCCGCCCTCCATTTTCGCCTGATTGCTGGAACGGAAGACAGAGTTTTCGTGGTGAGGTACATTCTTTCCTTAGTGATCTTTCGTTGAGCGACTTTTGCCCCTTCTCCCCTTTACTCATTTTTGACATTTTCCTCTTAAAAACGGGGCTTCCCTCCCTAAAAAGCTCAACAACTTTGACCTGAAACTCCCCCTCCCAAAAAAAGTGTGCCAGTTTTTTATTCTGTGAGTAGATCACAGTCTCTTCGGAGTTGGGCGTCCCTGAACAAGAGGAACCAATGGCCTGTGTTCTTAAGTTCCCTTCCCTGCTTGAGGCACATGGTCTCTCCCAAGACCTGCAAGGTCTTCCTTCATGCACAACTATGGAGAGCATGGCTACCAATGCCTACCAGCCATAATGGCTATGTTCTACCTCCCCTTTCAGAGGCGATATGTCTCTGAGGATCAATTGCTGGAGATTGCAGGAGGGCAGAGAAGAGAACGGGATGCTTGACCTGGCTGGCCATTACTGACCTGACCCAGCGGGTTCATCTAATGTTCTAACTATTTAAAAAGAAAATCAGAAGAGGAAGTAAGATACTTGAAAACAAATCTATTTTTGTTGAGGACAACCAGTGCTGACCCTGCATCTGGATGAGGTCTACTTAAATTGGCAAAAAAAATATTAAAAAATGCCTTTACATAATTCATTTCCCTATTCTCTCTCATTTCGCAACACTGAAGCGCCTACCCGAGTCATGATGTGGGTTAAAAAAATATGGTCTGAAAACACTGAAGTCTATAGCAGAAAACATAGAAACCCAAATTGCCCCCATACCCTGAAAGAAGTCTCAACACAATTTATTGGATAGGGGGAACGGTTCCATTTATTGAAATATTACAAAATTTGGTAAAGGTAAAGGGACCCCTGACCATTAGGTCCAGTTGTGACCGACTCTGGGGTTGCGGTGCTCATCTTGCTTTATTGGCCAAGGGAGCCGGCGTACAGCTTCTGGGTCCTGTGGCCGGCATGACTAAGCCGCTTCTGGCGAACCAGAGCAGCGCACGGAAACGCCGTTTACCTTCCCGCTGGAGCGGTACCTATTTATCTACTTGCACTTTGATGTGCTTTCAAACCGCTAGGTTGGCAGTAGCAGGGACCGAGCAATGGGAGCTCACCCCGTTGCAGGGATTCGAACCGCCGACCTTCTGATCAGAAAGTCCTAGGCTCTGTGGTTTAACCCACAGCGCCACCCGCATCCCTTCTAACAAAATTAGAGACTCTGCCAATTAAGGAGTTCAGTAAATAATTAAAAGCAGGCAGAAGTGCATCATATTGTGTAACAAGGCTTTGCAAAAAAATGTGTGTTAAGCAAATACAAACATGTATTTGGGGAGAAATTTGCACTAAAATGTTGATATAGGTTCATGAGGACTTCTTTTTTTAAAAAAAGCTGAAAATTTAGAAAACTGACCTTTAGAATGAAAAAAAAGAAGAAGAGATTCTGAAATTGGCAGCTGCATCCATTGCTACCTGTAGTTTAGATGGCTTTCAGAAGCAAATTAACTTCCGATGCTGAATGGGTAAAGGAAGGATTGGGCTACAAGTTTTTTAATTGATTCTCAGCACTACCGAAATAGGGAAGTGAAAGGAATCTGGCCCAGAAACTGAAGGAATGGGATTCAGAAATCTGTAATAGGAGGAGGAGCTTAGGAAATACACCCTTAAATTCTTGTTTATAAAGAGAGCAACAAATGAAAACAGAGAGGAAAACATACCAAGCCTGTCTTTTCTTCCTCTTCCTACAGACACCATCTTGACAACACCTGAGAACTCTTGGTAAGGCCACCACCATCCTCTGATATGTTCCTAGTCCGATCCTTGAACTTAAGCTTACGAACTTAAGCTAGCATCCAAGTAGAATGGAACCTTGGAGTCTGGAGGCCGCATTCAATGTTGGTCCTACTCAGAGTAGACACATTGAGGTTAATGGGCATGGCAAATGTAGGTTCATCGATTTCAATGTGTCTATGCTTAGTTGAACACAGCCCTAGGTCATCTGCCCAGTTTGATCTAATTTAGCCATGTTCAGGCATTGCAAATATCTAACAGTGAGATGTGGATGCTGGACTAGCTGTGCCTTTGAAACCTGAAGTTCTTCTTATGCTTTTATGTTACTTCTGTATCTGGTGGAATTTAGACAAGTCATGCAGCCTTCTGTGGATAAAAAAAACCAGCCCTCTGTTTTTTCCCTCTGTAATGAAAGGGACATGCTTTGATATTATTGTTTCTGAATCACATGTGTGCCATGTCATTTACCAGAGGAGCACAAGGAGGTGCACAATATCTCCCCACCCAAATTTTCCCCATTCATCAATGCTGTGAGGTAGGTTAGGCTGAGAGAAGGTGACTGTCCCTAGGTCACCTAGCACATTTCATGACAGAGAGCAGATATCATTTTTGAGATTCAGAGATATGTAACTTGAGAGTGTGCTCCCCAGCCTGCCCCCCCCCCAAAGCTTGTTAAATTTGGAACACTTCACCACCTAACAAATTACATTGCAGGGGCAGTTTGTTTCTGAAGCTAGTTACCAGCATTTGGCATCACCATGAAGTTCCTGCTGGGACTCGCCATTGGCTTTCTGCTTGTGACTATAGGTAAGTAGGGATGGGAGAACCTGTTGATTTCAGTTTTTCCCAAGTTCTGAATGTGTCCATTTCAGTTTCTTCCATTTTTATGCTTGCATTTTTGTAAGCACTCTTTGGAAACTGCATCGCAACATTTGGAGATGTGCAATTGTTGAAGGATAGTTGATTCAGTTTGTGTATTGTGATGAATGAAGAAGGCTTGCATATATTTTTTTATTTAAAGTGAGCTGAAGCAAATTTCTTTCCCATCTCTGAAGGTCAGGAACGCTCCCGTTGTCATGCCATCTGTGTTACAGAAGGGAGAATTTTACATGATGCAGGGGTAGAAACCTGAGGTTCTCTAGCCATGCTGGCTCAGGCTGATAAGAGGCTGAAGGACCACACACTCCATCCTAGTGCTAGACACTTTCCCACCAGCTTCCAGCCAAGAGGGAGGTCGCTGTAGTATTGGAGATGTTGAGGCAAGCCCCACAATTGAGGCTGGTCCCCTTCAAAGAAGGGGTAGGACCAGTTCAAACTGGAGATGTTTTATTCAAGTGGAAGGGCAAGCTTGCTAGGGACTCAGGAGAGGGCCTTCTCGGTGGCTGTTCCTCCTTCTTGCCTTTCCACCAGCAGGTACCTGGTGAAATGTGGACTGAATGAAGTAACTGTTAGGTGGATTTGTAGCTGGTTGACTGACCGAACCCAACAAGTACTCTAAATGGTTCCTCGTGATCCTGGGGAAAAGTGACAGGTGGGGTGCCACAGGGGTCTGTCTTGGGCCCATTGTTGTTCAACATCTTTATAAACGACTTGGATGAAGGAATTGAGGGGATGCTCATCAAATTTGCAGATGACACCAAACTGGGAGGGGTAGCTAATGACGCATAAGATAGAATCAGGATTCAAAATTTCCTTAGGAGATTGGAGAACTGGGTCCAAACTAGCAAAATGAATTGCAATAGGGACAAATGTAAGGTTCTGTACATAGACAGGAAGAACTAGCTGCATAGGTATAAGATGGGGGGACACCTGGCTTACTTGTACACGTGAAAAGGGTCTAGGAGTCTTGGTGGACCACAAGCTTAACACAAATCAGCCGTGTGATACAGCAGCAAAAAATCTAATGTTATTCTAGGCTGCATCAAGTATAGTATCCTGATCAAGGAAAGCAATATTCCTGCTCTATTCTGTCTCTATTCTGTCAGTCACTGAGGACAGGCTCCTATGGTCACTCTGGAAAAGGCACATGGGAAGAAAACTGAAGAGGAGTTGTTCTGCCCACTCCAAAGCTAAGCATTGGTGCTTCAATTTCAAGAGAATGGTGTACAAGTTCTGTTACATACAGTGCAACTTCAAGACCACTTAAGTCACTATTAAAAAAAAGATACAGGATCACTCCAAATCATCTGTCCATAGGTGTCACAGAAAATAGTACACACAGCTGAAAGGGAACACCTGGAGATCTGCACTGATCATTGTAATGGGTCCCTAAAAAAAATAATCGTTGCATTGTTATAATATTATTGTATAAACATAGAAGGTTGTACATTCTTAGAAGGCGTGTAAATATGAGGTTGCACTTCTGAATTTGCTACTACCCTCCTGAATGGCATGAACTGTTGGCCCTTTTCCAGGTGCTTCTTTGAAGTGTGAAGTTTGTATGGGCAGTGGCAACAGCTGTTCTGGCCCCATGGAGACCTGTGACAATGACACCTGCGTCATCTCTGTATCTGAAACCACTGTAGGTGAGTGAAACGGACCGCAAATCTGAGCCTGTGAATAGCTTAAGCAACACTATATTTACTCAGCAGCAGCAGTACCAAAGGCGGCAAGTCATACGGTTCAATTCCAAAAGCAAATAATCTTTCATGTGGCAACTTTTTTTTATTTATTGTGTGAAGCTTTTATCCCCCTGGCAAGCATTAAGAAAGTAGAACAGATGAATGTCAGGCTAGAGTGAATAATTTCTTTTATGCAAGTGAAAGATGGAAAATAGGAAGTCCTTTTATTTTTCTCTGTTTTTCCTTTCTCCTTTCCCCTTTCTATTATTTTCTTCTTCTTTCCCCCCTTCTTTTTATCTTATTTCTTCTGTCTCTCCTTTTGTTTTGCTTTCTGTTGGTATCCTCTGCTCTGGGCCATTATTGGAGTCCAAGGATTACCGTATTTTTCGCCCCATAGGGCGCACCGCCCCATAGGACGCATCTAGTTTTTTTTGGGGGGGGGAATAAAGAAAAAAAATTATTTCCCCCCCAGGCACGGGGCTGGCGCAGGGGAAGCCCGAGCTTCCCCCGACCCCAGCCCCGAGAACAGCCTCTATCCGCAAGCCTAGGGAGCCCGGCGGGAAGTTGCGCTGGTCTCCCCAGGCTTGCGGAAAGCTGTGCGAAGCCCGGGCGTGCTCTTTAGCGCGCCCCAGGCTTCGGAATGCAGGCAGCTCTGCGCAACCCTTGGGAGACCGGCGCGACTTCGCGCCAGGCTCCCTAGGGTTGCACAGAGCTGCACGAAGCCCAGGACTGCAGGCAGCTCTGCGCAGCACTCGGGAGCCCAGCGCGACTTCGCGCCGGGCTCCCGAGGAATGCGCAGAGCTGCCTGAAGCCTGGAGAGCGAGAGGGGTCAGTGTGCACTGACCCCTCTCGCTCTCCAGGCTTCAGCAAAAGCCTGCATTCGCCCCATAGGACGCACACACATTTCCCCTTCATTTTTGGAGGGGAAAAAGTGCGTCCTATAGGGCGAAAAATATGGTACTCACACATGAAGGCGGCGGATGGCTGGATGGAAGGACCTTGAGTAAGAGGCAAAGAAGGAAAGACTTCCTCACATGAGAGACTGGGAGAAGAAAGGAACGCTCCCCAGTTAGAGCTGGAAGGGTCCACCATTTTCAGTGTGAGAAAAGGATTAAGTACTACCTTTGAGAGAGGACTCTGCATTTTCTTATCTCTTTCTTTCTCTGATGTTGTTTTTTCTTTAGATTAGTTTCTTTAATTGCATTGTATTATGAAAAAGCTTTAATAAAAATATTATAGGGAGAAAAAAGAACATAAGTAGAGCACTATCAGATCAGGCCAAACGACCATCTTATCTATCTAGCACTCTGTTCTCACCATTGCCAACCAAATGCCCATGGAAAGTTTGCAATCAGAACCTCAATGCAGCAACACATTTCTCATTTCTGATTCCTGGCAGCTGGCAGCTGGCTCTCAGAGGCATAGGCACTATGGCTAGCAGTGAATGATAGCCTTATCCTCATCTAACAATGGTTCCTAATCACGATAGTTATATCCCCTATTTTTTGTTTCGTAAATTGTTTTAGCTGTGGTTTTAAGCCCTCTTGAGCTTGGAAATGAGCCTTGTAAATGGTTGTAGTTAATGCATTAAATATAGGAGAATTTTATATCTTCTCTTAAAATTAGAACTGGATTTGGGATTTTCTGGCTAAGGAAACTAGCAGAGGCAAAACCTAACCCTTCATCCTTCATTCCACCCCTGCAGGTGGAATGCAAGCTCAGATAATAGCTAAAAGCTGTGAATCCTCCAAAATCTGCAAAGACAGAACACAACTCCTCAACTTTGGGCGAGGGCAAGAACTGAGGACAGGAATCGCTTGCTGTGTAGGGGATGCCTGCAAAACTGCAACTCCTCAAGGTAAGGCATACTTCACCAGGGCTAGCCCAAGAAATTGTACTTCCTGAGGTGAAGGGTGAGGTGGCCTGGTGAATATGCACAATGTCTGGTTGTTGTACACATTAAGCACTCAACTTGTGCTACTCTTAACATATGATGGGGATAATAAACAGGGAGGTCAGAGGGAAATGAATGCATTAAGTATAGGTAAAGATGTTGGCAATTCAGTTAGAGCTGGAACGTATACAAAACAAGCATAATAATCCTTCACAAAGGTGATAAAACTATCAGCTTGGTAGTTTGGGGTTAATTAACACCAGTACAGGATAGGAAACAATTGTCTGCATTCAGAACGACGTGAAATGAATTGTGCCTCTTGATGAAGAAGTTTCACAGTCCCTTTGAAATTGTTGTACACACACACCTGTTCCTAACAATTAGGGGCATGAATTCAGACTCATGGTAGTGGTCAGCACTTCAGAGACAGAAGGTAGTAGAACAAACCAAGCCATATATATGACAATGTGACAGAACAATAACAATGTCAATTTATTTGTACGCTGCTCATCAGACCGGGTTGCCCCAGCCTTCTGGGAGGCTTCCAACATAATAAGTAATAAAAACATAATAAAATTAATAATAATAATAATAATAATAATAATAATAATAATAAAACATAATAAAACATTATTTTTTTAAAGCTTCCCTATACAAGGCTGCCTTCAGATGTCTTCTAAAGGTTATTTAGTTCCTCATCTCCTTTACATCTACTGGGAAAGCCCTCTGCCTGGTTCCCTGTAGCTTTATTTCTTGCCGTAAAGGATCCGTCAGGAGGTCCTCAGTGTCTGGGCTGAATGATGGGGTTGGAGATGCTCCTTCAGGTATACAGGGCCAATGCCATTTAGGGCTTTAAAGGTCATCACCAACACTTTGAATTGTGCTCAGAATTCAGAAGGAGAAGATGTAGAAATTTTCCTATTGCACTTGTGAATGCGGGAGGAATAGGGATTTGCATACTCTCCAGAAATTGTGTCTACGCTTTCAAAATGTGAGGTTTGCTTGTGCTCTGCTCTTGGCCCACACTTTCTTGACGCAGGTCCACACTTTCCTAGTCCATGTTTGAGCACTTTCTTTCCCCCGCCTCTTTCCCCAGGAAAACACAATCTTTACTGCTGAATCAGAGCAAACAGCAATTCAGGTTTTCCACTGACTGTCATTTGCTCCTGTTCAGTGGTAAGTATTGTGATTTCCTGGGGAAAGAGGCAGGGGAAATAAAAGTCTGGAAATCTCAGCCCAGATGCTATGACAGTGATGTAGCTCAGCCTGGTGGCTACCTGTGTCTGTTTCCAGAAGTTGTTGAAAGGACCTTACCTACAATAGACCTGTAGACTCTAAATGGGAGGTCTGAGGGTTCTCTGTGGTTTTTTGCCTGGAACCCTCCGGCTCTGAGGAACGGGCAGCTCAAATGCCTCTGGGCTGGGGAGATGCTGACAATATGGATTCCTCATCCACCGGGGCTTCTGGGAAAGTGGTACCATCAGCAGTTGGTGAGGATATGAATTCCTTCGCCTGTTCTGCCACCTTCTCAGAATCCATCATGCCATGCCCTTGACATTTGGGGTGTGGGTGTGTAACCCGGGACTATTACAACTTCCTAGTAAAATAGAGGGCTGCTAGTTCAAAATTATGTTCTCCTCTGCATCAATGTCCTCGCTTTCTTCGCTCTCCCAACCAATGGGCTTTCACTAATTGGTTCCAGTGCCTCCACGCATCAACCAACCCAATGGGAAGCGGTGCCCAGCCTGCTTTTCTTTGCTTTCCGGTGTTTGCGATCCCAATGAGACGGTGGACTGCGTTGGACCACAGAACGACTGTCTTGAAATGGCTGTGATGGTTTCTTATGGTAATTCCAATTTCACATACACAATGTACCATTGAAGGAGGGTCAATGTCCTATATCTATTCTCTTCAGGCAAACTGAAATGCAGGTTGCAAAGGGACTGATGGAATCAGTTGCATGTACATAAAAATATGCATAAAATACATTGGTGGAGTCAGCACTACATGGTGCTACATAGCCCTCTGAACAGTTTGCCACTGATTTCTGCCTCTCCAAAACATTTATCTGTCCTATTCAGTGAGCTCATGCCACATACACTCTCTGAGACTAAAGAAGCCATAGAATCATAGAACTGTAGAGTTGGAAGGGACCATGAGGGTCATCTAGTCCAACCCCCTACATTGCAGGAATATTTTGCCCAAGGTGGGGCTCGAACCCACGACCCTGAGATCAAGAGTCTCATTCTCTACCCACTGAGATATCCTTCCTTACTTATTAGGTTACTGGACTGAATTACTCATTAGGTTAAGTATATTATAGAGCAAAGACTCAGTGGATATGGACATCTCTTCTTGTAATATATGTAAAATACATGAGAATTGGAAGGGGGTGTCAGGGGTCCTTCAGCAACTGACTTGGCATGTTGTTGTTGTTGTTAGAACTTATATACCGCCCTATACCCGGAGGTCTCAGGACAGTTCACAGAATACATTTTTATATAGAATACACTTTATAAAGATGTATTTTCACCATAAAGATGCAGAAGACCCACTTGGTTTCAGAAAATGGCTAGATGGGGATCACATAGTCTAAAGCCAGCTACATTGCTAAGTTTATATAGACTTACTTTGGTCTGTTTTTGTTTTTGTTTTTGCACTGTTATGCTGCAATGCTGTAAATACATCTGGGAATAATCCCCACTGAACTCAATAAGGCTTTCTTCTGAGCAGACATGTATAGGATTACTGTTAATATACTCATTAATTAGCCTTTGCTATGCATCAATAACAGCAATATCAGGTAACAGGTTCCAGAGGTGTGGTTGTGCTAGTCTGTTGCAATTGAGGTCAAGTGGTCATGAAACGTAAGAGATAGAAAGAGAGCCTGTGATAATTATATAGGCCAAACCACACCTGCAAATTCTTATAGCACAAGGGATGGAAAATGTCTTGGGACTTGGGCAGAGAGGGCAGTTGTTCGTGGAACCCAGGACTCATCGAATACATCTTGTCTCCCATATCCAGGAACTGTCATCGTCAAGGTTGTTCAGAAGGGCTGTGCCACTAAGGGGTATTGTGATGGCTTAAAACTAGGCGAAACCACCGTATCCGGCTTTTACTCTCACGTCACAAAAGCTGAATGCGTGCCAGCCTCACGGCCAGAATGATGACTTCCTCAGCTGCCTTCTCAGGATTTGGGGGCTTCTGCCACTGAAGAACCTATTCTGATCCACCTGTGTGCTGCTGCGTGAGGGGGAACTCTGCTTAAACACCTCTGTATCACTTATCTGCAACTTCATCCAAAAATGAGTTCTACCTCCCAGGGGTAGAATGATACCCTCTTTGAGTGAAACAAATAAATCATAACTTGCATGAATAATGTCCCCTTGTTCTGCTAGAGCAGAGATGGGGAATCCTGTGGCCCTCCAGGTGTCAAGTGACAAGTGGGCAGGGCCACCTATCTGTCAGTCACTTGACATCATTATGCTTTTTTATATAGAGAGATTTTTTTCAAAGGAAAATAAAAAAAATTATACAACTTTTTCCAATTAACATTCAGTTCATATTTGACTTCCCCTTTCCCCATCCATGGTTTCCCCACATTTTCTAATATCGCGGCATATTATAGTTTTTCTATACATTATGTCCTCCAAAGCATTCTCAGACATGTATTTTACTGCTGTTCTTACACCAAACCTACTTGCGTTTTAGCTTGTTTACATTTAAATAATAATAATCTGCAAACATTTTCCAATCCTCCTTAAACACAGTATCATCTTGATCTCTAATTTTACTACTTAGACTTGCTAATTCAGCATATTCCATGAGTTTCAACTGCCAGTCGTCTTCAATGGGCACTGCCTCATCTTGCCATTTTTGCTCATATATTATCCTCACTGCAGTTGTGGCATATAAAAATAAATTCATATGGGGTTTTTTGTACATCTGTCCCAGTTATCCCTAAAAGAAAAGCCTCTGGGTTTTTCGGGGGGGGGGGAGTCTCGTCAATTTTTTTTTTTAGCTTATTATAAATCATTTCCCAGAAACCCTTGGCTACTCTACACCTCCACCACATATGGTAAAATGTGCCTTCTGTTTCTTTACATTTCCAGCAAATTTTGATTTTGATTTATACATCTTTGCCAATTTGTTTAGTGTTAGGTACCACCTAAAAATCATTTTCATGTAGTTTTCCTTCGAAGCATAACACAATGTGAATTCCAAATCTGATTTCCACAGTTTCCCCCATGATTCTGTTTCTATATTATGACCCACATCTCGAGCCCAATAAATCATAGCAGCACTTGCCATCATTATGAAGCCAGATGGGAACTTCAGAAGGGCTCATTATCAGTGTCCATCAGCTGATTGGTGCAGACAGTCCACTTTCAAGGGACCCCTATGAAGCCATAGTTTGTATTCAATGATAGTCAGTGCCTTAGGTTGCACTACCCAAAGCCAGCCAAGAAGGTACATCACTGTAATAAAAAGGTCATTAGGAATATCAATGCAGCTGGCCAGAAATGGATTTCCCTATATAAAACTGATTGAGGTATACAGAGGGAGAAATTATCTTGCATTGCTCTTTAGCTAGTTTTTATTGGTCATCACAAAGCAGCAGTCAATGTCCTCTTTGGGAGGAAATTACATTAGAGAAGAATTCAAACACAGAGGGAACAACTTGTGGCATCTCCCTAGGCTTTTGGTCTAATTCAGTGGGGCTCTTCTTATCTTCTTAGAAGCAATATCCTTGCTACCTAGTACGGGAAGAATATAACACAGTCTCTAATAAGGATCAATAGTGAGGAGGAAGTCAGGTGGCTGATGATTCATTCAAGCTGAAATGGGAGCTGGTGTGCACTCCGCTTTCGTAATATCAGTATAAACCCCTGCAGTAGCCGATTTGCCCACTTTCGCAGCACAGGCAGGTTGGGAAGCACAGCCATTCATGACAACGTTGAAGGTGAATTTACCTGGAAACAAAAAGTTCAGGGTCAGGAGAAATAGCTAGACAGAGAGCTGGAGAGAAAAGTAACCTGACCTCACAATGGTAGCTATTCCCTATCCATGTCAACGGAGGCCTTGTTCAAAACCCAGTAGACTAGATATACAAGGAAATTTATCCTAAACCAGCCAAGGGATGAAAGAATAGAAAACACCAGCCCAGGGTCTGAGAGTCTGTGACCCTCCAGGTGTTGCTGGACCCCAACTTTCATTAGCCCCAGCCAACATGGCCAATGGTCAGGGATGGTGGGAAGTGTGGTCCAACCTTGTGGACAAAAGAAGAAGAAGAAGTACTGTGCTTAGTTAAACTATGGAATCTGTTCCCACAAGAGGCTGTGACGGCCACAAATTGGATGGCTTTAAAAAGGATTAGACAAATTCATGGAGAACAAGGCTATATGTGGTGACTAGCCACAAAGGCTATGTTCTACCTCCACTGTTGGAAGCAGTAGACCTTTGAAAACCATTTTCTGGGAATCAGGGAGAGTGCTGTTCTGCTCATGTCCCTCTTGTAGGCTTCCCATAGGCATCTGGTTGGCTACTGTGAGAACAGGATGCTGGAATAGATGGGCATTTGGCCTGATTCAGCAGCAGCACTTCTTATACAGTGGTACCTTGGGTTAAGAACTTAATTCGTTCCGGAGGCCTGTACTTAACCTGAAACTGTTCTTAACCTGAAGCACCACTGTAGCTAATGGGGCCTCCTGCTGCCGCCTCGCCGCCGGAACACGATTTCTGTTCTATCCTGAAGCAAAGTTCTTAACCTGAGGTACTATTTCTGGGTTAGCAGAGTCTGTAACCTAAAGCGTCTGTAACCTGAAGCGTATGTAACCCAAGATACCACTATATGTTCTTAACACCAGGAAGTACACAAGATCCGCATTCCTGCCCAGAAATTTGGGATGAGCAGATGAACTATTTCCACTCCATGTCTGTTTCATGGCATGGAATGGTCACTTTTAATAAGGTCATTGCCTTTCCTTTTGACGTCACTGTTTGCATTTCCAACCCGCTCCAACTGCAGATATGCGTAGTTGCAACGAAAGATAACACATCGGGCATCTGATGAAGAGGTCTGTGGTCCATGCAATCTGATGCCATAACAAATTTGTCATGGCAACATGACATGGCAACGAATGGTTGAAGGTGCCATTAGGGCCTTTGTTGCTTTTAGTAGCTGACCTCAAATAATTGACTTAGAATTGTAGAGTTGGAAGAGACCAGAAGGGTCACCCCCTGCAATGCAGGAATCTTATGCCCAACATGGGGATTGAACCCACAACGCTGAGATTAAGAGTCTTATGCTTCACGGACAGAGCTAGCAGGTAGCCATTGAAGCAGTTTGACCAGGGGCTCCAGCTAATCTCCACTCGCAGACCTGCAATTCAGAATTACCATATGTGACTTTCTCCTCCATTTCAAGGCAGTAGTCCTCGGTTCCAATGCAATCCACGGTCTCTGTTTCACAACCACCGGGTAACAAAGAGTAGCAGCCTGGGCACTGCTTGCCATTAGGTTTGTCCAATGCTGGTGGCACTGAAACCATATCGAGAGGGAAATGGTAAATGGTCAGCTTGTTAGGCAAAGCAAAGTTGGCAGCTGACACAATTCAGCTACTCCCTCTGTTCCCGGCCCCAGGCAGCACACATGTGTGGATGCTTCCAATTCTCAACATCAAATTTTCTTGCTGGATTTTAAAGTTACGAACATAGGAAGTTACAAACACAGGAAGTTACAAACATATGGGGCTGCCCATGAAGACATTCAGAAAATGTCAATAAGTACTGACTATGGTGACTGTAAAATGAAGAGATCAAAATCATAGCACTGTAGAGTTGGAAGGGACCCTGAGGATCATCTAGTCCAACCCCCTGCAATGCAGGAATATGCAGCTGGTCCATACAGGGATCGAACCTGCAACCTTGGCGTTATCAGCACCATGGTCTAACCAACTGAGCTATCCAGGCTCATCATTGATGAACTTCCTATGGAAAACTGGAGGCTTTTTTTTTTTTTTTAGAAGATCTGACTAAGTATTATAGTGATATGAAGTCGCGAGCAGGATTCGAGATATGAGTGGCGGAAAAATAAAACAAAAAGCTGTAAAATGGTATTGGGGTGTTGGTAACAAGTATAAGGCAGCAACCAAGAATAGGAACAAAAACATCAGGAAGGGAAGGATGGGAGGTCAAAAAGAAAAATCTAAGAGAATGGCATGTTGCCTGTGAAGTAGATTTGTTAAACTTAATAAACTTAATAAAACTTAATAAAAATCAATTAAAAACAAAAGTACTGAATATGGCTTCCAGAATTCTGATGGTGCAGCCCTATGCAGACATCTTGTGAATTTTAAAAGAGTTTTATTAGCTGCTTGTTTTCCCCCCAGCATAACACATAAACACAGAAGACCATAGGAAGCTATGTTAAACTGAATCAGGCTATTGGTCTATCTAGCTTCATAATGTCTATATTGCCAGTCAGTGGCTATCCAAGGTTTCAGGCAGGAGACATTCCCAAACTTACCTGGAAATGTCAGGGATCAAACCTGGAACCTTTTGCATGCAAAGCAATTGCCCTACTTCTGAGATACTTCTCCAGACAACAGCCCCTCACTACACCACTGGGCCAAATGGGCACTGATAACTTCCTCCAGGGATGCCCCTGTGGACAACACCATAAGTCTGGCCATAATTATTTGTAATTATTTGGCCCAGAGCAGGGTAGGGGAAATAAGAATATGGCCCACTGGTCAGGTCCAGTTCCCCACATCTGTTTTAAAGGGACAGAAGAACTTTCTAGGTTGTATGATCACTGGCAACTCACGGATACTTACATTGAGGAGATACTGCCCTGCAAGCATCTCCCGCGCAACAGGTGATGTGGGACCGAATGTATTTCCCCTGCCCAAAATTCATGTATGTTGTGGGGCTGTTGCAGACACTTGAGGATGCACAGCTCTTTGAGACTGACTGTGTTGTCGCTTCACCTGCACAGGGAAAAAAATGGGATTTGGTTAGAAAGCTGCAGTCACCAACTATTCTCACCCTATACCTGTGCAAATTAGCTGTGTATAGCTGGGTAGAAATTCCTCTGGGGGGGGAATCGTCTGAGTTGTTCCTACGGGTGTTTCGGCAGCACAGGATCCTCCAGATTCTAAGCTTATTGGCGCCATTCTTTTTCTTGTTCTTCTTTTTCTTCTTTCAAGATATGAATATTGGTACTGTATTTCAATTTTTACACATGTACACACACTCAAGACTGCTGCCCCTGCTTGAGCTGCTCATCAACCTCGCCTACCTCTTTGATAACCACCTGTCAGGGACTGGGCAGAGGAAGAGGAATAGTGGAGATCCCCTCCCCATCCTGACCCTTCCAGGGAGGAGAAAAAGAAAGACAGTCTAGATTTACAAACAGTGGTTTGCGGAGATCACAGTTGAGAGGCAGATGCAGGGAAAAGCTGGGAAATAATGGGAGAGGAGGGGCAGGAAGAGCCAGAGCAGCAGCTGGCTGACATATTGTCACTAGAAAGCATTCCAGACTCACCATCTCCCAGAACCCGGTGAACCTTAAAAGTAGGAGAGCAAAGAGCTCAAAGACAGAGGGCACTCAGCAGCACCCACAGAGGGGACGAATAAGGAAGTGGGAGAGACACGGGGTGGAGATTCACTTGGGACAATGCCATTATACAAGATGCTGGGTTCTACAGCCTCTCTCTATAAAGTTTGAAATAAAAAAGGACTGAAAAAAACTTTTCCTTGTATTTATACTTTCCTGGGCAACCAGCCAGGGGCTGCTGACAGCATCCTGACACCACCCTTCCGCCACACCTGTTTAAACCCCTGTTCCATTTTCACCCCACCCATGCCTACCTGCCCCACAACTCACTCCAAGTCCCTCCCCTCCCAGCTTGCCTTGTCCCTCTTCCTCCCCTCCCAGCAAACTGCAGTGTGACAACAGCCTTATATTTTTATGTATATAGGGATACACAAACACAAGCATCCCTTCTCTTTCTCTTGCCAACTATTAGCTGTTAGGAGTCATGCTAGTTGAGTGCTCTGTCCCTGGCTCTGTCATGTCAAAGGCATGAGGCTGGTTGCTGTCAAACTCTTGTTCTGAAAGAGCAAATTAAGTCCTCGCTTTGCTGTATGTGTGCAAAGCTCTTGCTTCTCATTTGAGCTGTAGGCTTAATAGAGGCTGTAGAGATCTGGGAGCACAACTTCCCCTGCCCACCCTCACTGCAAGGAAGCATTTCCGGACTTGTCTGTCTCAGACGACCAACCTAATGAGGTTTCCGTGTAGGCAATGGCACAGGTGTCTTGGCCAGTGTCACAGTTCTCCATCCTGCCGGCACAGCTGCTGCCGAGGCCACTGCAGACTTCACATTCCAGAGAAGTGCCTGGTGGAGGAAAAGCGACACAGTGTCATATCCATTTGCACGGGTCTGCCATGCCTCTGCATTACTTCCTTCAGCAACATGAACCTTCATGCATTCACAAGGCAAGGTGTGACCACAGGTGTGGGGCAGACTATCACCAGCACATAACTCCGGCGCTGAAAAGTAAGCAGGGGCTGTCCATATGCTATTGGGTCAGCTTCAGGGTTATTGTGTTCCTTTACAGGCACCACAACAATTTGGGTCTAGGGCAGTGAAGGCCAAACTTGGCCCTCCAGCTGTTTGGGGCCCAGAATTCCCATCCTGCCTAACCACTGGTCCTGTTAGCTAGGGATGGTGGGAGTTGTACTCCCAAAACAGCTGGATGGCCAAGTTTGGCCATCACTGGTCTAGGGACTCAGCTACATTAGTGAAAAAACAATGCTTTGAATGCAATATAAACATGCAACACCAGATGGCACCAGAGAGCAAACAAATTTTCTATTCCATTTTTACATAGAGTTTTTTCTTTTGTTTTGTTACATCAATTTAGTTTCTAACTTATTTATAGTGGGTTTTTCCCTTGTGTAGATCCACCCCAGGAGACCTCTAGGACTGCCTAATTCCCCATATTCCTGCCTGATCACTTAAATCTTCAGGGGAGGCACTGTTAGTGGTTTCCTATGGCTCATATGCATGGCTCAGATCCACCAGGAACCGAGGACCGGATGTCAAGGACCTAATTTTATGGAAATACCTTCAGCTGAGGTCAGAGAGGCTCTCTCCCTGCTGAACTTCTGGTGCCTATTGAAAACTTGTTGCTGTTGTTACAGCAGGTTTTTTAGTTGAAGTTTGATCTTCTAGTTTAAACTGATTTTTATTTTTATTGTTTGTATTGCATCATTTTAAACAGCTTAGAGATTATTGCAGCTAAGCAGTATACAAACTGTTTCAATAAATAAATAAAAAACAATGTACCAAAAATGATAAACAGTTAAAGTTCTGTGGCTTCCAACCCAGAATCTTAGGGAACGTAGTTTGGTGGGGTTGCTGAGAATTCTTTCTCTTAGAAATCTAACTGCCTTTGCAGAACTGCAATTCCCATAGCTCTCTAGCAAAAGGGATGGACTACATATTCAGAATGGAATGTGATGTCAGCATAGGGATTGGGGAGACAACCAATTCAGTTCACATTTCAAAACGGACCTCCCTAATTGGCACTTTCTGAAACGACTTGTGAACTGAAACATCACCATCTGCTGAAATCTGCACTTGTCTGAATTTTGTAATGCAGCTCTCTGGCCAAGTACTGAGTGTAAAGGTGCACATTAAGTGTGTATTAAAAATGCACTGAAAAGAACATATAAAAATGCATTACAGTAGGGTGATTGCTTTGGAAAAAATGCACATCAAAGCATATTTCATACCAAAATGCTAATGCATATCCTTGAAAACTTATTAAAAATAATTACAATTGCTGGTGGATGTGGAAATGTATAGAATTCAATTTAAGATGGGGAAAGTGAGAAACTGAGAGGAACCTAAATTGATAGATGTGCCTGTCTGACCCAGTTTAAGTCTGTTTTGGAAAGCTCTTAAACTATCTGCCAGGGAATGGAAAATAATTTTCTCCTTCCAATGAAGCTACATTTCCCACAGGAACGCTTACCAGGCTCTACTGACCTGTCTGTATTAAAACTGAGAAGAGCAAAAATCCCAGGAGCTCCTGCATGTTGATGGGGAAGGATCACAGAAGAGACAACAAGACTGGTGTATCTGTAATGATATCAACATTCAATGACCTGTTTATCTAAATATCATGTTTAGCGCCTGTGATTCTCCCCCTCCTTTTTTTTATCCTATTGTACCCACCCACTGCAAGAAGATCAAACCTATCCATTCTTAAGGAAATCAGCCCTGAGTGCTCACTGGAAGGACAAATCTTGAAGCTGAGGCTCCAATACTTTGGCCACCTCATGAGAAGAGAAGACTCCCTGGAAAAGGCCCTGATGTTGGGAAAAACTGGGGGCACAAGGAGAAGGGGACGACAGAGGACGAGATGGTTGGACAGTGTTCTCAAAACTACCAACATGAATTTGACTAAACTGCCGGAGGCAGTGGAAGACAGGAGTGCCTGGAGTGCTCTGGTCCATGGGATCATGAAGAGTCAGACATGACTAAACAACTAAACAACAACAACCCACCCCAAAATGGTAAAGGCTACAGCTATCATTCTGAAATTTCCCAGGTTCCATCCCCTCTGAAGGGGTTGTCATGCCTGCTAATTGCATCCAGTTCTGACAGAAGATTTTAAAATTTATAGATCAAGGTAGCTCCTGTGTCTGCAAACAAGAGTCACTTTGGCCAAAAGGGGGAGAGGCGTTCTAGCTATGTCTAGATTCCCCATTATAACGAATGGGACAACAGAAATTCATTTATACAGAATTACTCAGAACCCAGAGCGTATATCAAAGCATAAAAAGCACAGAGTGATTCAAACACCAATCATTTTTTTTTAAAGACACAGAGTACAGTGGTACCTTGGTTTAAGAACAGCTTAGTTTATGAACAACTTGGATTAAGAACACTGCAAACCTAGAAATAGGTGTTTTGGTTTGTGAACTTTGCCTTGGAATAAGAACATGTTTCGCTTCCTGTTGAATCTGTTCCATTTGTAAATTGAGTCCCCCGCTGCTATGGGAAAGCACGCCTTGGTTTAAGAATGCTTTAGTTTAAGAACGGACTTCCGGAATGGATTAAGTTCACAAACCAAGGTAGCACTGTAAATTTCTGTGCCAACTCCTAATATATACCAGCACCTGTTGTACATTGCAAGACAGATACTGGGGTTACTAAATACATTGGAGAGTTTATATGCATAGAGTTGAAGAAGGACTCTAGCTAGAGACAAGGCAGGATAAAGACCAAGGAACTCACCCAAATATCTTGAGCTGCTTTTCTGTTCTGGGGAACACCTGCTCCGAATTGTAGAATTTGCTTTCTGTTTTTCTCCTGCCTTATCTGTCACTAATATAGGAGTCTTATGTACCATGTTGCTGGAGGGTTTGTTTGTTTTTTATAACACCCACAGAAATAACACAGGATTGTGGTTTCTCCTCTTTCTCCCACAATCCTTTCCCCATTCTGCAAACAAAAGGAAGCCAGCCAACAGCTTGGCACAACAAGGGCAAACACTGAAGGCAGAGAGGTCACTCTTGTGACTTCTTATCAGCTTTAAAAAGTCAGAGGAGAAGCGAGAAGGAGGAAGTACATCCTAGAGGTTAAGGGTAGAGCTTCTGACTTTGAGGATCTCCTGTTCTGAATAGGGGTGGGGGTGGGGATGACCCATCCATTATTGCCCCTGCAAGGTCCTTCTTTATGCCCCATTCATTGTTGCCTCTGTAATGCCCTCCACATTCTAAATTGCCGTGCCTTATTATTATTATTAAATTTATTCATTTGGTTTTTCAGATTATAATTTTACAGTCACATATCCAATATACAATATAAAAACTAGATTCCAAGGAATCTCTTGGCCTTCCCTCCTCTTTGTGGGTCCTACTGTCAATCATTTCTTCCTGCATCTTTTATGATAATCCAAATCTTTTATCTCTCCATTGTATCCAAAATTCACCATTAAACTACAAGTGATATTCCAATCCTACTAATGATTTTAACCGTTTACAATGGTCTTTATGATAAGGTATAAATTTTCCCCATTCCTTATTAAAAATTTTGGTCTTCCTGATTTCTGATTCTACCGGTAATTTTTAGCCATTTCAGCATAATCCATCAACTTGATCTGCCATTCTTCTCTGGTGGGTACTTTATCTTCTTTCCATCTCTAACTTGTTGTTTTTTAAGCACTATTATAAACCCACAACCAACTGTGAATGCAAGCAACCCAAATGTGCTTTAACAAATGACACTGGGCACCAGACAGCCATAGGAAGCTGAATCACACCAAGGGCCCCTCTAACTCAGTACTGGCCCTGCTGTTGGTCTCCACAAGCATCATACAAATAGGTGCTAAAAGTTTAAAATGTGCTCCCCACCCCTGTGTGTTTGGGCTAAAAGTAAGTCCTAGGTTTGCAAAGGTTGAATGCTGGTGGCAAGATTTCAGATGGAAGTCTTTCTCCGACCTAGGACTCCACTACATTCATTAAAAGTGTTTTAAATGTATTATAACACTGTGACACCAGATGGTGCTGTAGAACTGAAATCGGGATTTTACATTTTGAACTATAATACGGTTTTTTTAAGATCATTTTCAGATCATTTTTTATAGCTGTGCATATGCAGCCCAACTTGCAGATCCCAAGGAAAGGCTATCCTATATACCACTAGACACCTGCCTAAAGTGGTGAATGGTGGCAGATTATGAATGCTGGGGAGTGGGGTGGAAGCAGCAGGCCCCCCAAACAGAGACACACCATTCCCATTGAGCCCCCTAAACTATCTCCCTCTGTGTTGTCTTAGCTAACCTCTTGCCCCAAGATGTACTGGAGGAAAATATTCTGTTGGCAGTGCTGAAGGGAGATTCAGCTGCCAATCTGACTGAATTTGGTACGTGGAACGGGGTGTATATCTTTGTGACCTTGTCCTCCGTGAAATATTTTGAGCTGTCCCTGACCATGGATAGGATCTGGGGCCTTTTCAGTGTCAAGTGCACACTCTAGCACATTGAGATTGCAGCAATTCTCTGTCTTCTTTTTAAAAATAAAAGGCATCGTTTATAGAAATGTGAACACAATGGCAAGTTGCTCTAAATGGCCTATGAAAAACATTCCCCTAAAAAGCATTTGGGTATATAAATAATGCAAGATTTAGAAAAGCTTGCGAAATGCCATCATGATAATTTAATGACAGGAGTCCAGACATTACAGGAAAGATCAACACCTAATGCTTGCGAAAGATGGCAGCATTTAAGATGATGATGCTTCCCCCCAATACTGTTTCTTTCCTTAAATCTCCCACTCAGAGTAGACCTCATTACTGCATGGCAAAAACTATTGATAGACTTTGGGAGAATAAAAAGCCTACAATAGAGCATTAGTTATTGTGGTGCCCCCCAGATCATTTGACTGTACTGGAACAGAATAATGTGTCTACAGAGTTTTTAATATTATGGTATTCAAGATCTGACAAGGGTATGTTCAAAACCAATCTGCATATTAATACACTGTTTATGCTATGGAGGGAAAGTATGTGTGGTTTTAAATGATATTTCTAATTTCTAATTCCTTAGGGATTTTGGTAATGTTCATGGACCAGAGGTGCAGCAGGCAGTAACATAACTCAGGGCCTTCTTGGTGGTGGTGCCAACCTGGATTGTGATTCCCAGGGATCTCCATCAAGCCCCATCACTGTGTGCTTTTGAACATTTGTTTTAAACCTGGCTATTCCAGAACATTTCATCTGAATATTTTCCTTTCATAAAGTGCTGTGCTGATTCTGTCCTTTTTCTAAGACTTCAGCTATGATTCGTGGATTATTGCTGATTATAAATTTGAAAATACAGCAATTTTTTATTCCGTTCACCTCTATAATTCACAGAGGATGGCTTGGCTGCTTTTGTTATGGCCTTCAAACCAGATTGCACCACCAGCGGAAGTATGGTGCAACTCAGTAACTGGAACAAAGGTTCATGTGTTACTTTCAACAAATGTACAATCTGTGAACCTGTGTACACAAACAGCTGATCTGTACACTCACACAGTTATTCACATGAAACGCTTAATGAGTGTGCAGTGTATGTACCCATGGACACAGCAACTGAGCTGCACAAATCAGCAAGTGTATACTCTTTCAAACGACATCTATCCATATGTAGAGGCAGCTTGTACCTGTGCTCAGTGTGACTATGTAAACAACACTTTTTTATAAACAAGAATCTGTGGTAAAGCAGTAATAAGCCATGGTTAACTGTGGACAGTGTAAATTGCAGGAGGCCATGGCCTGTCAGGGGATGACGTACTGGACAGGAAAACCGTGGGGTCTGCTTTGCCAGCATGTTCCCGTGATGAAAAGCTTACTGATATGCCTATATATTGATAGATAACCTAAGAGGCATGTTCAGTAAAAGTAGACGTGAAGAGAATAATAAACGAAAGGATGCTGTAAAAAAGCTAGGATGTCTGTGAAGAAGTGTGAAGGAATTTGCTGACACTGACAGTTGAATCTACGGCCTTGCTCTTCCTCCAGCCCATGCCTGTGGTGTTACTTTTGCTCTTCTGATAAAGTTATTGCTTCGTTACCTACAGGGGTTCCAACTATAGGGGGCCCTGGGGGCCCAGGCACCCACAAAAATTTGTTGTGAGTGCTCAGCACCCACACTGCAGGGCCTCTCACACAACTTCTGGTGCCCTACGAAGCACCGGAAGTCACATCCGAGGCCTTGCAAGACCTTGGAACCTGTGACGTCATGATGTCACGTCATGTGCGCTGGGCACCCATAACCTGAGACCCAAGTTGGTGGCCCTGGTTACCCAACTGTAGCCTCTTCTTTGTTACAGGACTTGATTTCTATGCCTGTGCAAAGCTAAGGTGAGGAAAGCCTGTGGACTGTACTTTTGATGGGTTCCCCAGCAGCAGCAGCTGTTCTGACCAAGTAACAGATGTCCCCAACCACAACAGGTGTGCTTTATTGCATTGGGCTGGAAAGCACAGAATGGCCAGGGCTGTCAGGGGATGGAGTATGGGGCAGGAAAGCCGCAGGAGTCTGCTTTGCCAGCATGTTCCCCTCAGATATTGCGCTTGGGAAGCAGACACCAGCAGGATCGAAGCCTCCTGCTCTTGGCTGACGGTGGCTCATACGTTTAATAAGGGCTTACAAAACCAGTGTAACATTAGCTCTGCCCCATGGACCAGGTCGGGTGTTCCCCAAGTCAACTCAGGTTGGGTCAAGGGGGATGTGCGCATCCTTAATACCTACACATACATACATCCCAGGCACCCACCTCCTTCCTGTCCTATACATGGACTGCTTGGCTTCCTGTATGGGTTGCCTTTGAAGTGTTTTGGCATGGAGTGGGAGAAGGAAATAATTAACAGAGAAAGAAGTATAATGGCTGGCTATTGAAAATCATGGGAAATATTTGCCCTTTGCACTGGAACAAATGGATCCTTGTTCTACACAGCAAATGTAATCTGACCACTCTGGTTGGTGCAACCTCGTATGCATACAATTGCCTAATTGGGACTCAACATCTTTATTTTGATACCTTTTCTCTGGGCTTCTTTATATCCTTAATCCACTGCATTGATTGCTCTGGAAGGTGGTCATCTGAATACATGATACAAACAAGGGGCCTTCTGAGGCCATCAGGATGGAGCCCACCCCACAAAACTGAACTGAACCCACAGGAGTCAGTGATGGCCACCAACTTAGTTGGCTTTCAAATACGTTTAGACAAATTAGTGGAGGAAATGGCTATCGGAGGCTACTAGCCATTATAGCTATGCTCTGCCTCCATGGTCAGAGCCAGTTGTTGGTGAAAACCAGGTGATCCTGGAGAGCCAATCCTGTAGGGCTGCCTGCTATAAAAGCTTGCAAAATCAACCTGAGCAGTTCCTTGCTAAGTGATTCCTTGCTGAAGCTATGCTCTCCGAAGCTCCATACTGGGTTAAGGTTCTTTCCAGCCTGCTATCTCCCAGGTTGAGGGAGTGGTTGATCTGGAGGAGGAGGAGGAGGAGGAGGAGGAGGAGGAGGAGGAGGAGGAGGAGAAGAAGAAGAAGAAGAAGAAGAAGAAGAAGAAGAAGAAGAAGCAGCAGCAGCAGCAGCAGCAGCAGCAGCAAGAAGAGGAAGTAGACAATTCAGTATAAACAAGTACAAAAGTCCTCTCTTATCTGAGGAACTTGGGAAACACACCACAAACCTGTTGCAGCAAATATACTTTCGGTGAAAAGAAATAGATTGGGAAATTGTAACTGGGTGAGGTTGGGTACATTGGCAGGAAATGTCTTTCCACATCCTCTTTCATCAAGGATGTTAGCCTTTGCCGTGAAGCTCTGAAACCCACACCTGAGTCACAAGGTGGGTCAATAAGCAAGATTTGACCTGACTGGATTGGTATAATCAGCTGATAGCTGGATGTGTGGCTGCTGTGAAAAGGGCAAATTCCCTTCTGGGAATCATCAGGAATGGAACGAAAAACAAAACTACTAACTTCAGAGTTGTTGGCATCCCTCTGCCTAGAGAGACAATGGAGTGTGCCTCTGGCAGTGAAGTCAAACTGCTTTGTTAGCAGCACTGAAGTGACCTCCCCAAGGTGCAAACCTGGGCAGTGTAAATGGAGGTCCTGGGATGTCTAGGCGATCAGACCTCCCTCTTGGCCATGCTGATGTGGTCTAAAAGAAAGCAGAGCAATACTTTTGGCACCAGCTTGACTGCAGAACTTGCTGGAAGGAGGGGCACAAGTTGCCATCCAACTGTCTAGGGACTCCACTCTGGATTTGTGTAGGGTTAACTCCTTAGCCTTTTCTTCTCCTGTAGATATCCCACAAGGCAGTGGAGGTTTAGGATCAGAGTTTTTCTTCTCCTAGATAGGCTACCTTCCCAGGTTGACAAGCCCTGTTTGCCCCTCGCTTCCCTCTTACAGCATGTGCAGAAACCGCCTTCTGGACCATTGGACCCACTATTGGTCTCATCCACTCAGTCCACCAGAGCCTGTCTTCACTTGCGGGGCGAGTCCCTAACTCACCAAGGGTTTGAGACCCGTTGGCTGTTAGAAATTTCACTCCTACGATGCTGCAGATGAGATTGTTGTAAATCACATCTGCAGCATCAGAGGACGCTCAGAGTTTCGGGGGCTTGCAGGCACCCCCAGGGCGTTTTTCCAACATTGGCTGCCCTCACCTGTTTTAGCCAGGGGTCAGCAAGGTTTATCTTGCCTGGGCCGGATCGGTCCCATGGAGATCCCTTCATGTGCCAGATCACGCGTGAGTGTGCGCGTCCGCAATTTCCGGTGTCTGCGTCTGCACAGACGCAATTTCTGGCGCCACTGAAGCCAGTCCCCGCACCGTGCTGCACCGGTATAGAGCAGTGTACAAGCAGGCAGCTTGGTTCGGGGGCGGCGGCTCGGGGGCTGGTCAAACAACCTCCACAGGCCGCTTCCAGCCCATGGGCCTTAGGTTGCTGACCCCTGGTTTTAGCTGTCCAGTTAAAGCCATTTCCCGGTGGTGTAGCCACTGCATGCTGACAGCTTCTAGAGCCACAGGTGAGAGCTGAATGCAGGGTGGGGGACCAAAGATAGACAAACTACCCCAGAAGGAGCACAATGTGTCCCCTCACCAGACGTACTACGTCTCCGCTAGCGGTACCTCTATGCAAATCTATGGTGCAGCCGTACTGGGAATACTATGTTTAGTTCTGGTCACTGTACCCACAAACTGAAGTTGTAGAACTGCAAAAGGTATAGAAAAGGCCAACAAAAATTATCAAGGGGCTGGAGCAACTCCCCTATGAATAGCGGCTTCTGGGGTTCATGTGTGAGAGAATGGCATTATGCTTGTGTATAATGCACCTGTTTGGCCATTGTGGGAGAAGGAGGCTGGACTTAAAACCCTTTGGCCTGATCCAGCTGGTCTTTTCTTTTGTTCTCATTCAAACACATGGAAATTGCTTGAAATGAGCTTTTTAAATCAGATGTTGAACCTGCCAGCTCTTTCCTGTAACTTCAGATGACTCACCTAAGGAAACAGCCAAGTTTAATTGCTATGTCCAGCAGACCCAGAACCATTACTGTCTCTCCTTGCATTTCAGATTGCATCTCCTTATGTGGTCATTTTTTATCTGAGTTTTCCTCCAGGGGACCACGGATTCCTGGAAATATCCTCAACTTGCAAAAATGCATGCAGACATTTGTTTCACCTTGGGTGCCTAACCAAATAGATTGGTGGAGAAAGCTCCTTCCTTGCTTGTCTCCCCTAAAATTAATAGAACTAGGCACAAGGGTGACTATAACTAGGGATTGGGGTTAAGTTCAGTTCAATTAAAATTTTAATGGTTGTGACTGTCCTCATTTGGGACTGGTGGGGCTGGAGGCAGGGTGCCTAACAGCAAGTGGACCCAGAGCCAATGGCAGGTGGAACTGACTAATAAGTTATTCACACCATCAACTGAAAGCATTCTGGAACCACTTTGCACAATCATAGCTTCCCCAAAACAATTCTGCGAGCTGTTATTTGCTAAGGTTGCTGAGAGAAATTAGGAGGCCCCTCTTCCCCTTACAGAGCTGCCATTCTCGGAGTAATTTAACCATCAATCCCTTTTCCCAGGGAATGCTGGGAATTGCAGCTTTGAGAGAGGAATGGGGGAGGGGGTCTCCTAACAACTCTCAACACCCGTCCCAAACAACAGCTCCCAGAATTCTTCAGGGGAAGCCATGACTGTGTAAATTGGTATCCTACTGCTTTTAATTTATGGTGTGAATGTAGCCTTAGGCAGCAGGTGACAGAAGTGGCATCGGAAACAATTGGGGGGAAGTGTTTCCCATTGTCAGTGCTGAAGTCTAACTGGATTTTCTGAATGTAGAAAGGAGGCAGTGACATTTTGGTTTTCACAGCAAAATAGCCCAACATCTGGAGGCTCACAGATATAATGGCTCAGTTAACACAGAGCACAAATTGTCTCTTCCCTGGGAGCTGTCCGTGGTCCTGGATGATGGAACTTGCACTCGCTTAATGCTGCAAACTATTGCCAAACCTTCTTCCTCCAGACTCCACCATGGGCTTATCATCACTTTGCTTCCAAAGGCTAAGGAAAGGGAATCGACTGCCCTGGGAGCTTTGGGACTATTTCACCAGAAGCATTTAAGTAGAGGCCAGATGACGCTTTGCTAAGGTCCTGTAATTGTATCCTTCATTATAGAGCCATTGTGTAGTAGATTGGGCTAAATGGTCTGAATTGTACTGTTCAACTCTCATAATTTTTTGTTAAGGCAAGCAGAAGTTTCATGTGTTTTATCTCATTTTAGCTTCTGTTGATTTCAATCATCTTTTGAACAATTCCTAAATACCTGGTTTTATTAATAATTTTAAATTTTTATTTTATATTTTTGTGAAGTTTTTCTTACTATCCAACAGTATATAAATTCTGTTAGATTAAATCAATTAAATAAGAAAATCCAATCGTTGCCAAATGCATCAGGAGCAGGGGAAAGGTTAAAAAATTTAAAATAAATCAAATAGTGCCTGTTTAAATCAGAATGTAGCCATGGCATGGAATTTCACACCAGGGTTGTGATACAAAGAAATATAAAGCCCCATTCCTAACCTCCCATTTTGCCGTGTGCTCCTGTTACAGAACAGAGAGGAATCTCCTTCAAAATAATAGGACTGCTGCTGTTAGCTGAGATCAGGTTGCAGCAGCAACAATTGACAAAGAATCAGGAAGTGTTCTAAACTTCATTAAGGTCACTTTCACACCATACATTTAAAGCACAAAGGTAACACTTTAAACAGTCACATCTTCCCCCAAAAGCATCCTGGGAAAAGAAGTTTGTTACAGGTGCTGAGAATTTTCAGGAGACCCCTAGTTTAACAATCAATCACTCCTCCCGGAGAACTCTGAAAATTGTAGCACTCTAAAAGGAATTGGGTTATCCTAACAATTTTCTGCACTCTTAAGACACTACAGCTCCCAAAATTCTTTGGGTGAAGCTGTGTGGTCTCATGGTGCTTTTCAATGTATGGTGTTAATGTGGACCGAATCACTACAATTTAGTCACAACTTGAGTTTTGCTGTGTTTTTACCTGATGATAGACACACATGCACACAAATGTCAGCTTTAATTGAGTGGAGTCCCACAAGAGCTGCTTTCAAATAAAAAGAAAGATCTAAAGACCAACACCTTCTCCCCTGCACTGCTTCTCCAAAGGCTTCTCCTGGCCTTAGATGGGAAGAAGGAAGAGTGTGTGGAATTGTCCGCTTCTTGGGAGAAAAGCAATGACAAACCTAGACAGCATCTTAAAAAGCAGAGACATCACCTTGCCGACAAAGGTCCATATAGGTAAAGCTATGGTTTTCCCAGTAGTGATGTATGGAAGTGAGAGATGGACCATAAAGAAGGCTGATCGCCGAAGAATTGATGCTTTTGAATTATGGTGCTGGAGGAGACTCTTGAGAGTCCCATGGACTGCAAGAAGATCAAACCTATCCATTCTTAAGGAAATCAGCCCTGAGTGCTCACTGGAAGGACAAATCCTGAAGCTGATGCTCCAATACTTTGGCCACCTCATGAGAAGAGAAGACTCCCTGGAAAAGACCCTGATGTTGGGAAAGATGGAGGGCACAAGGAGAAGGGGACAACAGAGGACGAGATGGTTGGACAGTGTTCTCGAAGCTACCAGCATGAGTTTGACCAAACTGCGGGAGGCAGTGGAAGACAGGAGTGCCTGGTGTGCTCTGGTCCATGGGGTCACAAAGAGTTGGACATGACTAAACAACTGAACAACAACAACAACCTTAGCAAAGGATGCATCTATTTCAAATGAAGAAATAAGGGGGGGGAATGAAGAACAAAAGCCTCACGGAATGCAGCGGCTGAAGCTCTACTTGCCACTGCAGTGAGGCACAAATCATCAGCGTCAATAGCAGATGGCCAGGATGATTGAAAGGCAATGTCACATGACTGACAGGTGGGCATGGTTTGTAAAGAAAAAGAAAACAAAATGGCCTTGTGGGCCATTTGAGGGGTCAAGGGGCAGTCCTAATTAGGCTGAGGGCCAGCTCTTCCCTAGCCCAGAAGGTGTGGTACATCTGGAGGTTGTCACACCTTGAGCTAGCCAGTGTGAATGGTGGGGGGAATTCCTTCCTCACCTACCCCTCATTCCCAAATGAAGAGAAGCAGGTACACTTTTCTCCCTCCAGGTATCATTTTTTTATTCATTTCCATTCAGCCAATCATACAGGAGGACAAAAACAGTTGGAAAGCCAAAGGAGCAAGTTCAAAGAAGATGGCATGCGAGTAATGCATTGGAAGCGTTTTTTTCATGCTGAGTTGCTGCACGTGGTCCATTAGAAGAGGACATTCTTCAGCAGGAGCCCAAGGAGGGCCAGGAGGAGCGATGCATAAGGTGAAGGGGCTTTGTTACACACAATTTCATTGACTACTCCCGTAAATTGACCAGATGCAGACTTCCCTAACTGGTTTTTCAAAGACTCACACGTAGCCTTCTTCTCACACTTCTTTTCGACGCGGAACGTCCCTGGATGTAGAAAAGAAAGATGGGTTATCCGCAGAATCAACGTTCCAAGCCATTATGGCCCAGACAATACATTTCCATGCCACTGGCTTCCATTCTTTTCAGTAGCATGGTCAAGGAGGTGAACAAAATCAGAGCCACACGAAATAATCACAAGAACACGTCTTATTCTACTCGCAGCAAGATATGACGGTGTTCGTGTGAATTTATCGCAAAGGCTCCTTGGGATGTTTCTAAGAACAGGGACACACAGGGCCAGTCCAAGACACGGTGGCACCTGAGGCAAACCACAAAATGGCAGTAGCGTCCCCATTCCCGCCCCCCCCCAGCCAGGGAGGAAGGTGTGAGAGAAGATCTACCGTATTTTTCGCACCATAGGGCGCACCGGACCATAGGGCGCACCCACTTTTTTGGGGGGGAAATAAAGGGGAAAAATTATTTTCCCCCCAGGCGCGGGGCTGGGGCGGGGGAAGCTCGAGCTTCCCCCGACCCCAGCCCCCAAACAGGCAGCTCTCTGCAAGCCTTGGGAGCGCTCCCGCTGTTTGCGGAGAGGTCCGCGAAGCCTGGGCGCGCTGATCTCAGCGCGCGCAGGCTTCGGCATGCTGGCAACTCTCCGCAAGCAGCGGGACCGCTCCCGCTGTTTGCGGAGAGGTCCGCGAAGCCTGGGCGCGCTGATCTCAGCGCGCGCAGGCTTCGGCTTGCTGGCAACTCTCCGCAAGCAGCGGGAGCGCTCCCGCTGTTTGCGGAGAGGTCCGCGAAGCCTGGGCGCGCTGATCTCAGCGCGCGCAGGCTTCGGCATGCTGGCAACTCTCCGCAAGCAGCGGGACCGCTCCCGCTGTTTGCGGAGAGGTCCGCGAAGCCTGGGCGCGCTGATCTCAGCGCGCGCTGGCTTCGGCATGCTGGCAACTCTCCGCAAGCAGCGGGAGCGCTCCCGCTGCTTGCAGAGAGGTCCGCGAAGCCTGGACGCGCTGAGTTCAGCGCGCGCAGGCTTCGGCATGCAGGCAAGTCTCCGCAAGCAGCGGGAGCCCAGCGCTGGGCTCCCGCTGCTTGCAGAGAGGTGTGCGAAGCCTGGAGAGCGTGAGGGGTCGGTGCGCACCGACCTCTCTCACTCTCCAGGCTTCAGCGAAAGCCTGCATTCGCACCATAGGACGCACACACATTTCCCCTTCATTTTTGGAGGGGAAAAAGTGCGTCCTATGGTGCGAAAAATACGGTACATCAGGAACAAGAGCAGGAGGAAACCAGCAGTGCCTCCTATTCACCAATGGGCATCTGCAGAGGCGGCATTGGGAGGGGGCTGCCGGGGAGACGGTAAAACCAGCCTCCAAGAAACACACCACCGTGGTGGCAACAGCAGATGATGCATTCCTTAGAGGCCAGATCTGCTGCCCATGTGGAGTCTGCTGCCTGAGGCTGTCACTTCACCTTGCCTCATGGGTGAGCCAGCCCTGAAGATGTACTACATCACTACTTTGAGACTGGGTTGGGTGTTTCTGTCATATTGCTGCTGGTTATGGGTTTTTCAAAATCAATCTTATTTTTATTGAAAGAATAGAAAAAAGATCCCACTAGATGAAGCCAAAGTCCTTCCTTCTGTTCCTACAATAGCCAACCAGATTCCTACGGACCAGAAGCAAGATATGGATGCAACAGCACTTTCCCAACATGTTTTCCTCAGCAGCTGATATTCAGATGCATGCTGTCTCTGACACTGGAGGTACTAGATATATGTCATATCTAGTAGCCGTGGAAAGCTGGATGCACAATGCATTTTCTTAATCCCCCTTTAAATGGGGCAGCTGTCCCAGTGGTAGCCATTACTGCATAATGAAAGCAAATCCCAGAATTTAACTAAGGACTGTGCAACTTTCCCGTACGGGGCAAATTTAAGATGTGCACTGTTGTTTTGGGATTTGAAATTGATGGTGCACTGTGCATTAAGACATCTTACTGGAAGCAAGTTTGAGAAGGGTTGATGCTAAAGGTTGCTAATAAATATCCCATAAAAGGATCCTTAAGTGCATTACAGTACTTTCTTTGTGGTCATGGGGTGGGGAAAATGTTTCCACATCAATTCCAGCTATTAATGGCTGTGGATCACTCCCCATTCACAGGTGCCAGTTCCTTTTTGTGTGTTTGTGTAGAATGAGTCTGCAGTTGGGGAGACTGATTGCAAACGTGACTAAGGGGAAGGGGGATCTTTTTCTCTTTCTTGTCTTTTCTTTTCGTTTAAGTGTCATTCAAGCTGTCAGCAGCAAAAGGCAGAGTTCTGTGGGAAAGCAGAACGACTGTAGCATTAGCCAAATCTTTGCTCCTTCACCGCCAATTGGGGGGAGGGGGGAATGGTAAGAATGATCATGATAGCGGCAATGAAAGGAGGAAAGAAGCTGAGAATATTATTTGCCCAGGGATGGAAAGAAGAAAGAACCCCGTCGAAAGAAGAATGGATAATGATGGACTATGCGGAAATGGCAAGGCTGACGGGGAAGATCAGGCACCAAGAGGATAATAAATTCGACAAAGAATGGCATAACTTTATAGAATATGTTAAAGAACACTGTAAACATTTAAAAAGGTTAGCAGGAGTGATATGGCACTTATAATTTAAAACGACAAAGGATAAAATTGATGTGTAATAATTTAGATAAATGTAATTAGATGCAGTAAAAAAGAAAGATAAATTTCGGAAGCCAAGGGAGCTGTGGGGGGAAGTCCAGGGGTTCAGGGAACCCCATAAATGTACAGATATGGATTATGGCTTAATGTAAATGTGTGTGTGTGTGTGTGTAAAATTGTGGGGTTTTTTGAAACTTTGAAAATAAAAATTTTAAACAGAAAAGAAAAAAGAAAACAGAAGGAGGAAAGAAGCCCCCACTGCAATTATAAGCCCCTTCCCCTCTCTCTCTCCAAATTCTTCTTGCATTTGAAAAGTTTGCTCTGAAATTTTCCTCTTCCCCCAGGAAAGGGCTGTAGTTCAAAAATAAAATTGGACATGTCTTTGAAGCAAAACGCAGGTGAGCCAAACTTGAATCCATATATGTCAGTGCCCTTCCAGACATTGGTGGACCCACCACACAGTTGTCCTTTCTTCACTGGTGGGGAAGGTATGGCCTTACAGATATTGTTGGGGCTCCATCTCCCATCAGCCTCAGCCAGCATGGTTGAGGGTCAGGGGTGCTGGGTGCTGGAATGCAGGAACATCTGGATGACCATACATTCCCCACATTCAACCATCGCTACACCCACTAGGCTACTTCATATATTCCCGAGGATAATGCACAGCACAGCGTTACCATTGGCTGAGAAAGACTTAGGCTCCCTCTCACTTACCGCCGACTTCGGTCACTAAACGTTGGCAGACCTCATTCTTATCTTCACAAGTCACCTTTTGTCCAGAGCAAGTTTTAGAGTTACTGCTGCATACTTCACATTCCAAAGAACTAGCTGGGAAAAGGAAATAAAAAGGGTGTGTGTCAAATAAAGCCAGAAATGATAACACAACTGAGCAATTAGCTGCCTTTTGATGGGAGATGAGGGATGGCATTATGCTGTGCCCTCTAAACCATTCGCATATTTTCGTTCTTTCCCCTCTTCTCACCACTAGGAATAAAGTAGGGGAAGTCTTTAATTTGCACTAAAATATAATACAATTGTGTGTGGTAATCTTACTATGGGATTACTATGGTAATCCCAGCCCTCCTCCAGGAAAACAACCCAGTACATACATTATTATGTATGTGCATAATACAAACATACATTATTATGGCAGACATTATGATGCCCTAAAATTTCCCCTCCACCCCCCTCTTCCCATTGGAAAGAACAACAGAACAGAAATCCACCCCAGCACCTAGCCAAGCAGGGTCATCTGGTGCTGCTGACTTGCATCTAGGAAATAACTAAGTGTCTACTCAGAAGAAAGGCACACTGAGTTCAGTGGGCCTGACTCCCAGGTAAGGGTGTGGGGGGCTATAGTGTTTTATCTAGGGAGCCAGGGCTCCTCCAGATGACAAGATCTTTTTGCACCAGGTCAGTGAGGACCACTTGCTTTTTAAAATTCTCCCATATATTACTTATTGGGGTGCCACTGTTCCCTGCCCCCCTTGACTACACCCATGTGGGGGGCACAGGAAGAAAACAAGATTGGAAGGGGGCCACAGTGGGGAAAAGGTTGGGAAACACTGGGATAGATGATCTTTGTTGTTCCCTCCAACTCTACAATTCTCTGTTTTTTTTTATTGTGGGGGGGTGGAGACCCACAGGGTCAAATTTTGAAGGCTAGCTCAAGGCTCTTGTAAAGTTCAAATTGGGCTGGTTCTCATGAAAATGACCTGGAGATCTCTCCAATCTCTAATTACCTCCAGCAAGAAGCACAGAAAAGAGGAGAAGTCCCAGGGCAGCCTGCATGGTGATGGAAAGTCTCTGTTTGAGGAAAGATGTTCCTTGGACCAAAATGTCTGCAAAAGAAAATAAGACGCAAAAGACATTCAGTGAGGAAGCAGGCACATTCCTAAGGAAAGCAGTTGGAGATGTCGCTGAAAAGCACCAGAAAAACCCTGAATGGCTACGAAGTCCTTATGCTGGGTGATAAATGTCCACCTTTCCTCAGAAATAATCTCTGATCCCTGATCTTCCAGAATTGGAAATCCTACTCAGAGGTTCCTCACTATGGAAAACAATGTTCCGCCTGGCCTTTGGTTTGGACTCAGTCTGAGCCTCATGTTTCCCTCCCCTTATGGTTTTGATCTATGGGCTACTTTTAAAATGAGGCTGCATTTTAAATTGCATTTTAACCTGTATTTTAAATTGGTTCCCCCCCCCCATTATGTTTTTACTGTACTTTTACTGGTGTTAGCCACCCTGAGCCTGGCTCTGGCCATGGATAAATAAAATTTATGATAAATAAATAAAATTTATTATTAATTTATTAACATTATTAGTAGTATTATTATTATAGAATCATAGAATTGTAGAATTTGAAGGAACCCCGCAGGTCATCTAGTCCAACCCCCTGGAATGCAGGAATCTCAGCTAAAGTATCCAAAACAGACGGCTACCCAACCTCTGCTTAAAAACCTCCATGGAAGGAGATGCAAAACAAGTAGAAATAAACTGAATAAGTCTGCACATTGTTTTTTGTGCTTTCAATAATGGTGAAGGTGACATGTTTCAGAAGCAAGCAAATTCCTGTTAAGTTTAGATTCCTGCATCAGAGGAGGGTTGGACTAGATGACCATTGGGGTCTCTTCCAGTTCTATGATTCTATGATTCTATGAACTTTCTGGAATGGCGGGCATTTTTCATTCTGTTCTGGAACAATGAATATCAAGGATATATAAAGCAGTATGTTTTTGAACTAATGAAAGCACCTCTCGTTTGTATAGAGTTTATGAAAGTGTGGGTAAAAAAATGAATCAGTTTTACTGTGTTTGTGTGTGTGTGTGTGTGTGTGTGTAAGGCTGTTGTCAAGCTGCAGTTCACAGGGCCACCAGTAGGTGGCCCACTTCAGTGTGATGACAGAACAGCAGACAAGTAGGCAAGAAAGTCATGGCGGTGGCAGATGGCCTAGGCAAGCTGTTCAGGGCGTGGTTGCCAAACCACTGTCTGAAGCACTGCAGTGAGGTTTAATGGAGGGGGGAGGCTCTCCAGAAAGCTGTTAGTTAATTAAAATAAGAGGAAGCTCGTTCCATGTGTGTGTGTGTGTGTGTGTGAATGTGTGTCGAAAGTAGTCTACTGTACAAAGGCAAAAAACAACAACCCATTTGTTACTCTGGCTACTTTTGCCTCTGCCACACCCATCACTGATATGTGGCCCACGGGAGGTTGCCCAGGAGAGATTGCGGCCCTTGGGTGCAAAAAGCTTCCCTAGGCCTTGCCTAGCCTTGCTAGAGACAGAACTGAGGTCTAAGGAGCCCATCAACTCTGAACTGCTGTGATTTTTGCCCCTCGGCTACCAGCTGTGGCTACATCCGTAACACTTGGAGGTCAAGGTCTGCTATACCTACCTCTCTCCAGAGCCAACTCCTAGGGGCCGAGGTCCCTTCAGCCCCCCCAAAAAAATATTTGACAGGGCCGTCCTCCCTCAAAGTTGGTAGGTATTGCCATTCAAATGGTGTGCGCACGCTGCATCATGTGATTGATTATGCGAGGTGAGCCTTACCTGCCCCCCTTATTTTATTCAAGTTGCCACCCCTGCTCCAAATTCTACACTGGATCTCAGACTGAGAAAACTCTGACCCTCTAGAACAGGGTTTCTCAAACTTAGGTCTCCAGCTGGTTTTGAACAACAGTTCCCATCATCCCTGACCACCGGTCCTGCTAGCTAGTGATGATGGGAGTTGTAGTCCAAAAACAGCTGGAGACCTAAGTTTGGGAAACTCTGCTCTAGAGGATGTTGGACTCCAGTTCCCAGCATCTCCTGCCATCATGGCCAATGATCAGGAAGGATGAGTTCCCAAGCTCTGCACAAGGTTCTGTCCAAGCAGCTGTGGTTTTCACTCTCTCCTACTCCCTTCCAGAGGCCACCATTCATTTATTAAGGGGGAGATGCCCAGTTTTGCCAGTGTGTGGCTATCCTAAGCCAGAGGTTTGCTTGATTGTTATTATTTGTATAACCCCTGTTTCCCCCAAAGAGTTCAAGGTTGTGATACATCAAAGGCACCTCCCAAGTCCTACTGCAATGCTCTAACCACTACAATACACTGCTCCTCAAACTGTGGTCTTCCAAGCTTTTGTTCAGGCAGTGCACAAAAAAAGGCTGCCGAACAGCCCATAATATCTCTGCCCCGTCCTGCCTTCCTAGAATTTGGCTCACAAACACACCCACATCTGTTGCATTAGAAAGGTATTGAAGTATGGCTCATGCATGTTCTTCCATCTGTGGGACAAAAGTAGTTTATTAAGTAGCCTGCTGAGACCCCCAACAATTTTCAGGAGGTCCGTCAGGGTGGGGCAGCTTTAGCACTATTGTCCTAAACCTCCCCCCTCCCCAGTATGCAGCTTTCCCATAAATACATTTTTGAAATGTAAAAATATTCAAAAAATGTTGTTTCTATTGATGAACACTCCTTGTGCCTTCACTGCTGTCTTCCTTGTGTTATGATTACCAGCTCTGTCTGAGAAGGGGCTTCGCAGAACTATTTCACCCTTGTCCGCAAGTCTCCTGCATGGTTGGTGTTTTTGCCTATCCCTGCGGGTTTGTTTTCACGTTAGGGAAGTTAGTTAATTCACTTAAAAAAAAAAAATAACAACACATGTATCCCTTTCCTTCAAGGAGCTCAAGGCTGCAGCATGTGTGATTTCTCTCCTCCTATCCAATTTATCCTCACAAAAACCCTGCAAAGTAGGTTGTGGTGAGAGATAGTGACTAGCCCCGAGGGCACCCACAGTTGAGCTGAATGAGGGCGTGGGGAACCCCGGTCTCTAGCCTCCCCCCCCAGCCACGCCCCAGCTGCAATGCTCCCACCTCAGTCAGACACTTCATTCTGCGTAATGGGTAAAATAGCTCTTCCCTCCCTCACTCTCGACTTTCATCCAGGGATCAATCAGTAAAGAGGAGGCCTGGATGGGAGAGGAAGGACCTTCGG
Organism: Podarcis filfolensis; assembly: GCF_964270895.1. Lineage (NCBI taxonomy): Eukaryota > Metazoa > Chordata > Lepidosauria > Squamata > Lacertidae > Podarcis > Podarcis filfolensis. The sequence continues at coordinate 74,958,447 of NC_139611.1, read as the reverse complement.
TGGGATTGTTTAGAAGAGACCAGAAGGGCCAGGCTCCCCAAGAGTCAAACGCTGAGATGCAGCAGGAGGCCAAAGTTGTGTGTTGAAATGATGTCACTCCCGGATTTCGAACCTCGGATTTGTGTTGCCCCAGAAATCATGCCCCCCCCCCAAGTCTGGTCAGACGCCCATAAGTTTCCTAAATAAATATGGTTATGAATTAAAACTCTCTGTATTTGGAAGTTCCCTAATATGGTTGCAAGCAGCAAATTTGTCTCCTCTCTCTCCCCAGCCGCTCGCCTTTGATGTCTCATTTTCTTCCTCTCTCACAAACAGCCAATCAAGCCACAGACTCAGTTCCAATTATCATTCAGAAACTCACACGATGTTTCGCATCCTGCACCTTTTCCGAGGCCAGTCTTCTGTGCGAGATTGTTTCATTTTCTCCTCATGCACAGAGACTGCTGGAAACTTAACAGCACTTATTTTTTTTAATAGTGCAAACTCCCAACTGTGCATGATGAGCAAAGGGGAGCAGGCAACTCCCCAATGCCAGCCTGTGAAACAATGTTCATCTTCCCCTTTAAAAAGCAACAGCATTCACTTGGAGCCAAATGAAGCATCTCCCTTTTTTTCTTGCAAACCAAATGCAAAAGCCTCCAACCGTCTTTGGATAGGAAACTGCCTCATGTTGAGCCAGACCTTTGGTCCACCTAGATCAGCAGCAGCTCCCCAGGTCTTGGGGCAATCATGAATTGATTTATCAGCAGAGGCAGAGATATTAATTAGACACTTTTAAGTATTTGATTATCCAGCAGAGGAGATGCCCGGGATTGAACCTGGGACTTTGGGGCATACAAAGCAGATGCTCTGTTACTCAGCCGCAACCACTTTGTTGTGAGCCTTGATGAAAAAAATAATGTATCTCCCCATTCATGGAATCTTAGACCTGGAAGGGACCCAAGGGGCATCTAGTCCAACCCCCTGCAATGCAGGAATCTCTGCTAAAGCATCCATGACAGATGGCCACCCAACCTCTGCTTTAAAACCTCCAAGGAAGGAGGGTCCCTTCTTTCCAGTCCCACCCAAAGAGCTGGGGCATGTTCAGTAGCTAGCAGGTGCCAGTCAACAAGCTATACCAGAGACCAAGCTGATAGGTTTTCACTCAACACATCTCCTCTGCTGTTTCTGCTTTCATATATTAGCAGGGAGATGCTCATCAATTTGCTAACTGGAAAGTGCTACAGCTTGCTTATTCCTACGCTGGATGAGAGGGCAATCTGGAGAGGAAGATAGGTTTTAATGGTAGAATGTGGTGAATTTCCAGGGATAATGGAAGGCTTGGAAGCCAGCCACCCCACCTGAGGCCCTAAAGTCTTCCATGCAAAGCAGTAGAAAGTACTCACCAGCAGCTACGAAGGAGGCAGAGGCAATTCCAAACGTCGTCCAGAACTGGGAGCTGAGCTTCTTTGGAATCCTTGATCACACCAAGGTCTCCTCCCACTGTCTGAGGCAGCTGAGAATGTTTTGCAGAATAAAAGGGAGACGTATTTTTCTTCCCCAGAAAGGGGGAGGAGCAACACACCAGCTGCTCCGCCCTCCACCCTGCCCCTGCTCCCCATCAAATTGACTCGGGCCAAATGAGGGCGGTATCAGTGAAGCTTCTCCAAAAAAGGCCCAAGTGAGGAAGCTGTGTGTTCCTCTATTCGGGTGAGATGCTGAGCAACTCCAGGAAACCTCAAGGTTTGGACACAGCAGAGGAAATGTTGGGAGACACGCAGAAGCAATGTCCACCCTCCCCAGCCTAGACCCAGCTTGGGGTCCTTTCCAAAATGCCGGCGCCGAGGCTTCTGCATTTTTATTTATTATTATTTTGTTTCTGCGGTTCATGAGAGAAAGAGCCTCCCACTTCGCCGCCGCTTGCTGCTAAATGCAAAAGACTTCCTGAAGTGGTCTGTTTTCAAATTGTTTTTGGCACTGGCCACAGTACCGCGTGCCAATTCAATTTAGCTAAAACCTTGGGTTGTTTTTAAAGCAACTGTCTGTCCACCTGACCTCCTTGTCTGGGGAGGGGGGGGGAAATGATTTATTCCTCCAGATCCCACCAGGATTGATGGTGGATAGGCATGTGTGTATTACTGGATCCAGCAATAATGGGCTCTGCCGCTTCCTTTATTGGCTGTGTCTTGCAGAAAGAGAAAATTGTTGCACTGAGCTCTGAGAGGCTCGGGGGGGGGCGGAGCTTACCCAGTTGTCTGCTTTTCTTGGAATGAAGATGAATAGAGACTGTGGTATCTTGAGGATCTATGGTTCTATCCACACATACAGTGGTACCTCGGGTTACATACGCTTCAGGTTACATACGCTTCAGGTTACAGACTCCGCTAACCCAGAAATAGTACCTCGGGTTAAGAACTTTGCTTCAGGATGAGAACAGAAATCATGCTCCAGTGGTGCAGCAGCAGGAGGAGGCCCCATTAGCTAAAGTGGTGCTTCAGGTTAAGAACAGACCTCCGGAACGAATTAAGTACTTAACCCGAGGTACCACTGTATTGATAACGTGTATTACATGCCACTCCAATCTCCGAGTGGTGCAAGATTCCAGGGGTCCCACGCACTTGCCTAGAGTTCGTGTTTCCTTTTGGGAATGAGGCACAACAGAGACTGTGGTGTCTTTCTAATATATGCTTTGTTCATGCATATATACAACCTGAGCCTGTGATTGGGAGGCTCACAGCATTAAACACTCCAAAAAGTTCCTGTTTCTCCAGTTGCTGCAGCCTTGGAAGCAAAAAGAAATCCGCCATCATTCTCTCTCCCTCACTGGCTTGCCACATTTTACCAACTGCAACCTTCTTCCCCTAAGTCATATAACCACCACTGCAAACCCAACCTCCAAAAATCTGGCATTGTCTTCTGGCTGACTTACTTTCAGCTGAAGGAGGGACTCACACCCATCTGCTGTCTGGCACCAAGTCTTTACTTTGTTAATGACCCATTACCTTCCTTTTGATCACTTAATGGCTCTTCTCCCAGGTGATTTCCTGAACTTGGGAAGTTGGTCGGCCTTATATTTTAACACGCACACTCAGGTTAAGATTCCAAGCATTGAGTAAATTCAAACTCCTACTGGATGCAGGAATTTGGGGGTCGGGTCTGGCACTCCCAAACTCATAACATGAGCGTAGGATGGAGGGGCTCACAGCATTAACAGTCCTCCCCGTTAAGTTTCCAGGGAAGCACCAAACTCAGCTTTTGAACCCAGCACAGAACAGACATGTCTCTGTGTACCTCTGTTTCCCTCATTTCAAGGAAACCCAATCCTGGGTAAATGCCTGGAACTCCTGGGATCTCACATCACTTTGAGGTTGGGGCAGTGTGAAACACTATCTTAGTGTGCATTGAGAGCAGAGATAATGGGTTTGAGCCAAGAGAGTGAGGATGCATGATAAGGCAAAATGACCTGATAATCAACCAGAGATAAAGGAGTGTTGGGGGGAAATGTCTTTGTACAAGATAAGAGAGAACTGACAAAACTGACAGATGTCAGATAGAGCAAAAATTGTGAAACTAACCAACCAAACGAAGGATGCTATTGTGTAATGGAGTACCCATGAGTACACTGAGCTTAGGCAAGAAGCCTGTCTATTAATTTTTTTTCATTATTTATATTTACTAATTGTTATTATTAGCAAGTGCATAAAGTCAAAGGGATGTGTGTTAAGATGAAAATGAGAAGACATGTGGCATTACTTAATGCAATGTCCACTATATGCAGACCCAAGAAATCAATTTATAAAACTCCTTATATACATAATTTTCATTAGATTTTCTGTTTTACAATTTCAAACAAACATTTTATGTCCTTAAGATATCAATGACTTCTCTTTCCATGGTTCATTTTGCATATCTTACATCCCTGCATATTTCACAAAAACTATTCCAATTCGTTTTCCATTATTACATCTGTCAAAGATTATTGACACTGTTGAATTTATCTTAATGCTGCCAGCATTTTCAGCTGCACACAGTTATTTTCCATAGACTCAAAAAATGTTTTCCAGTCTTCTTTAAACGTATGTTTGCTCTCTTATTCTATATGTTAAGTCTGCAAGTTGTGCATATTTTGTCAACTTAAGTTGCCAATCGCTCGCTCACTTTCCATTTTGGGGCTAACAAAACATGGGCCGCAGTTGTTCCATACATAAATAACCTTTTCTGACACCTGCGGATTTCAGTCTGACTGAAATCCCCAGTTTATAAAACTTCTGTTCATGAGGGAAATCAATTTAACCAGGGTGGAGAAGAGGGTAACACAGCAGCAGTGCTCCTATTGGGTATTACAGATGCCAAGCAGGAATATATGGGGCAAGGTGGACTTTTTTTCACCTACTGCTTGAGGTCTATCACATGGGGTCATGAAGGGACCCAGCCTACTCCCCATTCCTGACTGAGTGAGGGGAAAGGTGGTGGATCTTTGCCCCTCAAGTCTTTTTGCAACATGCATCCAGAATTGCAGCTGGCAGAACTTGAGCGTGTAATTCAATTAACACATTGCTTAATGAAACCAATAAGTAGAACCTACAGGGAAATTTAAAGAACATTGTCAAGTTCAAACCCCTCCAGAGCAACCAATACTTTCATTGCTTCTCCCCACCCTCCCCACCAAATACAGTTTTGATCTGTCTTCCAGTGCTCATCCTTATCCTTATATTATAGCACATTTTCAATAAGCACTGATTTGGCAGGATAGCAGTTCTGTTAATGTACTTCAACTGAGCACAATGTACTCTTCTCTTAATTGAAGGTTATTCATTCTCTGAATGCAATAAAAGCTGGAGGGATTCCAAATGGAAAAGAATATAATTTGCAGAGCGATCTAGTCTGTGCTATTTCCAAAGCATTTACAGCAACAGGAAGGAATCTGTAGCCCTCCAGACACAGCTAGACTACAACTCATTCCTGTCCATTGGCAATACTGGCCAGGACTGATGGGAGCTGAAGTCCAACTACATTGGGAGGACCATAGGTTCTCCATCCCTGATTTATGGTAACGCCATTAGTCCCTCAAACTGCAGCTTCATACAGTATTTGTTGAGATGGATTGGTTTTCCTCCCATGTCAGTTTTGCATCACTTCATTCATAACTCTGTTCCACCCTGTTTCCAGATTAATCTGAATTTTAAAAATTAATCAGTACCAAAAAAAATCATATTTGTTTGTGCATTTAAATTAGGCATGAGAACTAGCCACAAATCCCAGTTTTGAAAAATTGAGCTTTATACACCCTTGCTCACCGTAATTGAGGTTGATGTGTCCATACCTTGATAGATAGATAGGTAGGTAGATAGGTAGGTAGATAGATAGATAGATGATAGATGATAGATAGATAGATAGATAGATAGATAGATAGATAGATAGATGATAGATAGATAGATGATAGATATAGATAGATAGATAGATAGATAGATAGATAGATAGATAGGCGGACAGACGAAATTTTTAGGCCTAGTAGATGCTCCTGAGTGAACATCTTTGCAAAACCCATTTCCCCTGATATAATGCATTTCTGCACATGATCTTCCCTTAACAGGTGCATTCTTATGCACACTTTACCATGGTATATGCATTTTTATCCACATGTACACACCACATTGCAAAATTCAGGGAAGCGTGAATTTTGGATAGTTGTGTTTCAGTTCTCACATTGTTTCAGAATTTAAAAGCATGAAAGATGGAACAAAATGAGAGAAAAGAAGAAAGCATCACAGTGAAAGTCAAACCACCCAACAAAACAGCATCAATGGACAGCAAAATCATCACGGTGTCAATACAGACAGGTGGAGAAAAATGGACCCAGAGAAGGTCACAGGAAAACAACAAGGAGGCCTTTATTCACTGCTAAATCGGAAGGATTATTTACAAGAGAACTTTGATCAGCAGAAATCCAAAAGTAGCCAAGACGAAAGACCCAGAAGAAGGAGCAGCCTTATTGTTGCAGTTAATCTTCGAATCTACACTGCTAGCCTGAGGTATAGTGTCCTTTGGAAGCTGACAGCTGGCGGTGCAGCCCTTACGAATGAAATGCACAATGTTCCCTCCTGCACATGAAAAACAAAAGGTAAAGGTGAGAGGAGGTACCATATGCAATTCCTCCTATATGTTGATCTCTTGGCCCCTCCCCGCTCTGGGCACACAGCTCATGCGGAACTTCGACCTGTTCACCAGCCTGGACTGGCTGATGATCTCTTTTACCCACCTATTGTCGCATTCCTTGAAAGGACAAAACAGAGGTGTTGATCAGCCCTGCAAGTCTCCTTCTTTCCGGTGCAGCTGATGCTGGTGGCATCGCAAGTCTCACATTGCAAAACAGGAAAGGCCTCTGGAGAAAGGGAGAGGAAAGGTTTCACAAGGGGAAAGGAGATGGGGAAATAGGCAAACGCTGCTTGAAATGCACCTGTGTGCCACTTGTGGCTGTTTTTGCAGAACCCAGGGCTCAGTAGATTCTATGCTGAAACCAAAACAAAATTCAGTAAGGGGCCATTCGTATACAGTAAACGAAATACATTCGGCAAATTTGCACCATTCCTTTGTATTCTTTAATTTACTAATGAAAATTCCAGTACTGTTTTGAGTACTTTTCTGACATGGCTCTTTATTGAGAAGAGCAATGAACTATGCAGAGCAATGAAGGCCATCCCCACTCATAGGAACTGTTATTGAGGCTCTCCTGTGGGATTTTCTGGGATTTCACCTAAAGGGGAACAAATCTATTTCTGATTCATGACTATTACATGCTTTAAGCCAAAATTCCATTCTATTTCTGCATTAACTTGTGATTTCAATATGCATTTTGTAGGGTTGATCTGATGTTTTTAAGAAAAGAATTAAAGGAATGGGTTATTATTTTCTTTTCTCCCCTGCCCACCTTTTGACATTCTCGTGAATGGTTGGTGAATTTTAGTCCTCTCCTGGAGAATGGCTTCTCCAATGATGTCACCTGTGAACCTGGGGCACAACAGCAGAATTGGTTTTAATACTGTTTTAGATTTTTTTTGAACATTTTAAAAAATGAAATCATTTTTATTAGATGCGCTCCTGGGTGAGTCATGTGACCTGTGCCTCACTCACCGCTGCCCCCAGTACTTTTTCAGGGTGATAGAGCACGAGATCGTGATACCACAAATAGCTGCCATAATCTTGTGTGACGCGGGTGGCGCTGTGGGTTAAACCACAGAACCTAGGACTTGCTGATCAGAAGGTCGGTGGTTCAAATCCCCGTGACAGGGTGAGCTCCCATTGCTCGGCCCCTGCTCCTGCCAACCTAGCAGTTCGAAAGCACATCAAAGTTCAAGTAGATAAATAGGTACCGCTCCGGCGGGAAGGTAAACGGCGTTTCCGTGTGCTGCTCTGGTTCGCCAAAAGCAGCTTAGTCATGCTGGCCACATGACCCAGAAGCTGTACGCCGGCTGCCTTGGCCAATAAAGCGAGATGGGCACCGCAACCCCAGAGTCGGCCACGACTGGACCTAATGGTCAGGGGTCCCTTTACCTTTACCTTTAATCTCGTGTGGAAAAACAGGATGTCCCTTTTTTATGGAGCACTTTGCAGGTATACAATAGTTTGGGCCCCTGTCTGCTACTAACTCTCCTTTCCTGAGCCTATTGCTTCCTTCATCCACTAACATGAACATTGTTCATCATGAGGCGACTCAAAACTGGGCACTCCCCCCCCACTCCACAAAATACAATATCGCCACACTTAAATAGTGTGCAGAATCTGGTGAGACCTTTTTGGCTCAACTTAGCGAGTCAACATTTCAAAGTGCAAAGAACTTCATCATGACAATGAAATAAAATTGACTTAAGTATTGATCTTAAATGGTTCACTGGGAAACAGCAGGCCATTGGGAAAGATGCCAAAATCTCTCCCCAAATATCCATGACTGGAGTGCTCTGGAGAAATAATAACTGCCATTAAAATTGACAGCTGTCCGTCAAAGCAAATATACACCCCCACCCTTGACTCCTACCTCCACTACCCATCACTTCAAGTCAGTGAATTTCCCTGGTCAGTTTGGTTTCGTTTTTTAAATGAGGTGGCAGAGATAATATTTAATTAGGGGTTTAAAACATCACTTGGAGGAACAAATGTACAGATAGGGCTGTAGAGCCTTGGCATTAAGGCCAGGCAGTAAGAAACACACACAGCCTTCTCTTTGCTTTTTTCATTGGGATCTTTCTATATTAGGTGCCACATCCAAGACCAGATGTGTGGCCTGATAAATGTAGCTGGCTTAGCAACAAGGGAGCAGAAAGAAAAGGTTGCCAGCCTCCAGGGCAACACCGGTGTTAGAGCTTACTTTGAATGGTCTTCACAACATGGACAACTGGAGGGCAGGAAGTTCTCTTACACAAGACAGTTTGACTAGGTACCTTCCGGTTCTGCACTTGCCTTAAGCGAGCAGATGTTCTCCTCCTTGTAGCTTTTTATTTAAATCTATCTCTCATCTTTCCTCCCCAAGGAGCCAAGGGTGTCATTTTTTTATATTTTAAAAAACACAAATGACAAATTTTAAAATTCTAAAAAGGACATGAAAAGTAGCACCGCATCTAATCCGAACAAATCCCAGGTCCCTGAACCAAATCAGGATAATTTGGGCTGATTCCATCCCGGACACAACATCCACCTGGAATATTCCAGAGCTATCAAAATAGGGGGAGACAGAGTTGAATGGGAAGAAGGGAAGAAGGAAACATTTCAGATGAGAGACATAATCTGCAAATCCCATTTCCTCCTCTCCCCTCACCAATAACCACATGTTTAGTTGTGGTTTTTTAAAGCATTAGGAATGTGCAAAGGCCCTGATTCAAATATAAGGTCTGGTCCAGGTCCCATCGGATCCAGATTGCTGAATCCAGGGCCAGCCCACCCAGGAGGCAAGGTGAAATGACTGACTCAGGCTGCAGGATTCAAAGAGGCAGCTGATCCCAGTGCATATCTTTATTCCACCCTTCTGATGTAGATCTTCTTCCCTCACCCTTCTTCTCTGGGTGGGGGGACGCCATTTTGTGGTTTTCCTCAAGTGTCAAAACATATTGGGCCAGCCCAAGAAGCGTCTTGGGCTGGCAAATTGGGGGGTGCCTTGCACAGCCTTATTAAAATTGTCTGGGGGGAAATTAAGAAGAACCATTGCTAACAAATTTAAATGCTGCTAGGAATGGCATCCTTCAGCCGTCTTGGAGAATATGCTTTAATTCTTTGCATCGAAAAGCCTCCCTGTACTATGCTAGCTTGGATCTGGTTCTGTTGAACTGTCCACAGCGGAACAACCCAATTCCCAAGATAGTTTTGAGTTTACCTGTCACTAGAAGCACAGAGGAGGAGAAGAAGAAGAGTCTCATAAGAGCCAACATGATGATGAATGGTGCACCCTATGAATGCTATTGCAAAAAAAGTTTGAAGACATTATCTCCCTCTCTTACCCAACAGTTTCTCTATCTGCAGTGAAGCAACTCACTTACTAGAAAAAGTATGCAGCAATGTTCTAGGAGAAAACTGGAACTTTAAATGAAATCCTTTAAAAACGGAACTAACAGTAATTTCAAGATGCGTTGGCTGGAGCTGGAGTAGATGAAAGGATGATTTAATCATAGAGTTGTAGAGTTGGAAGGGACTATGAGTGTCATCTAGTCCAACCTCTTGCAATGCAGGAATCTTTTACCCAACGTGGGGCTCAAACCAACAACCCTGAGATTAAGAGCCCCATGCACTGCCAACTGAGCTATCCCAGGAGCCTGTGTGGTTCACTTTTGTTCTCCCTCTCCTCTTTTGAGAGCTACAGGCACAGCAGCTTTAGGAAACGTGTGGCACTCTGGCTGCCATTGAGTTCTTGCTCCCATCATCCACAACCACTGAACCTGCTGACCGAGGCTAATGGGAGTCAAACAACATCTGTAGTGCCACAAGTTCCCTATCCCTGCAGTAGGGATATCAGGAGGGGATTCCTAGTGAATGTGTTAGCTGCACCCATTCATTGTGGTCCAGATCCAGATCAGGGACTGAATGCCTGTTGTGGTGGTGGTTGGAGGGGAGGAGGCAAAAAGTAGCCAATGTTAATCATGTTTTTTTTTTTTTTTATGTTTTTTTTTTAAAAAAAGTCTTCAGCCATGAGACAAGAGTTGCATTCACAAAGCAGTTTGTTCTGCACCCCTGACTTTCCTTAGCTGTTGTAATTTATGTGTTATGTTTGAGCTTTCGCATGGCATAAAAGCCACTATCAGAAATGTAACAGAATAGAGTAGAAATTTAGTACTCATTTCCAGGCTAATTTCTTCCAGAAAGAAAAAAAATCCATTTGCAGGCCTATTAACTCAGAGAATTGTGAGATAAGAGCAATGAAATTTGGGACACTATTCTGGGTGTGTGCGTATGGGTGTGGGTGTGTAAAAAGGCAAAGGACCCCTGGACGGTTACATCCAGTCAAAGGTGACTATGGGGTTGCGGCGCTCATCTTGCTTTCAGGCTGAGGGAGCTGGCGTTTGTCCATAGACAGCTTTCTGGGTCCTGTGGCCAGAATGACAAGACCGCTTCTGGTGCAATGGGACACTGTGGCGGAAGCCAGAGCACATGGAAACACCGTTTACCTTCTCGCCGCAGCAGTACCTATTTATCTACTTGCATTGCATGCTTTCAAACTGCTAGGTTGGCAGAAGCTGGGACAGAGCAACGGGAGCTCACTACATCATGGGGATTCGAACCGCCAACCTTCCAGTCGGCAAGCCCAAGAGGCTCAGTGGTTTAGACCACAGCTGAAAGCCCTATGCCACTGTGGGGAACAGGTTCCACAGCTTAGGGGCTGCTGCAATACAGATGGAATTGGTACTCCAAAGTTGGTACTTCAACTACCCTGGTTCCAAAAAATTTAGGGCTTTATAAGGGTCACCATCGGCACTTTAAACTGGGACCAGCCCACCTTTAAATTCATTTTGCTACAATTCTGCATCAATCTGGCTTGTCTCCATGATGGCTTCTTCTTTTTAAAAAAATGAAAAATTGATGTGGAAATGTTAAAGACTGGAAAAAATGAGAACTTGAGGCAGACTAAAACTGGCAGATTTCACCCGTCCCTAATTGTGGCACCAATATTGATCGATTCATGTGCGGGCTCTGAATTTCCTCTCGCTTTCCTCCTGAAATCCATTACTTTTATTCAACAAAACAACGATAATGAAACTCAGTCCCAGGAAAGCATTGCTGAGGGATGAGTCACTGCAGCAGCATCCATTAAGGTGCATTACGTGGGGCGGCTCATTAGCCAGTAGAGCTCTCTGTGAATTGGAACAAGGTTCCTGGGTGACTGAGCTTTGCTGGACTGAGAACAGCCTTTTAAAGCCCTTTAAAGAGCACTGGATTTTACACTACCACTCCATCTAGTGGCTTTTCATGGTTTCAGAGAAGAGCTTTCCCAGCCTTACCAGGACCCACTGGGAATTAGAGCCCATAATTTCTGCCTATGCTCTGGCAACCTCTAAGTTAGACTTCAAGGACATGCATTGATTTTATGCATTCACTCTTAAGTACTGATCTTAACTGTGATTTCTGCACCTTTGTGAAAGTTTGGGTTGCCTTGTCTGCTGTCTTATTCTGCTGTGGTTTGTGGACCTTTTGAGTTAGAGTTAGAAGAAAATGTTTATGTGTTCTTGTTAATAATAATACAACATGATCACATGTCACTTTTGTTACTCCTGGTGTTTATTTTCACTGAGGAAAACAGAGAATTCCTCCTGGAAAGGCTAAACTGCATTCAGAGAAAGTGGCGAGTGGATAAAAGACAGGCATAAATGAATGCAGAGGAGATGGAATCCCATGCAGGTCCCTTTCATGAGATGATCTTCAGCAGCAGGAGCCCAGAAAAGATTGGCAGGAGGAGGCCGGAGGATCGAGATCCCATAGAATGTGTGCATTCAGCCACCTGGACAGCTTCAGACGACATGGGACGGAAATTTGTGGTTTCGCCTTCTATTGCCGCACAGGTGTACCTTGTAGTGCAGCCCATCATGGTCCGGTCAACGTGGGTTCCATCTGCACGTGGGAGACAATATGGGTTGCTAGGGGAACCACTGCCGCTTGCCTCTGTATCCCAAACCACTCTGCCCAGCCTGCTCAAGAGGAATGGTTTCCCTTTTACTCAAAGTCCAGTTGGTCAATGAGGAGTGGCGCTCGGGCAGGCCAATCTTTCCAGAGCTCTTGTGAAAATGAAGAGTTGCTTCCAAGTAGACCACATTCCCGCCATACATTTAAAGCCCTGTGATACCACTTTAAACAGCCCCCCTCCCAAAGATGTCTGGGAGCTGTAGTTTCTTAAGAGGCTGAGAGGTGTTAGGGAATCCCTGTTTCCCCACCAAGGGACTACAATTCCAGGAGTTCCCTGTGAAGAAAGATGGATTGCTAAACCACTCTGGGGACTGTAGTTCTGTGAGTGGAATAGCGGCATCCAAACAACTCTTTAAGAAACTACAGTCCCACCCCACACATCAATCACAAGTTGTGGCACACTTGCACCATTTAAATGGCACCTCAAATATTTTATTGGGACAACCAAAGGGACTTCTGCCTCTAGGATTTGGCTCCTACGGCAGAAGAGAATAGGCAGCAGCAACAAATATGTAATTAACAGGGCTGCAGTTCATGAAAGCTTGTATGACAATAAATACGCAAGTCTTCAAACATTCTATAAGTTTCTTTATGGGTTTAACTGCAAAAGACAAACACAGGGGCTACTCTGGAAATTATTTGTTAATCACCTGTATCCAGAGCTATATCCTCTGGATGGTTTGCAATAAAAACATTTTTTTAAAAAAACAAATGTATATAACATTTTTTGGGGGGAGGGGACACGACAAAGCAATACGGTGTGTTAAAAGTAATCCACATAAAAACCAGCACCAGCAGCATAGATGCATTCTAAAACTGCATTTTTAAAAAACACAGCTAAGAAGAAGAGGAGGAGTTTGGATTTGATATCCCGCTTTATCACTACCCGAAGAAGTCTCAAAGTGCCCAACAATCTCCTTTCCCTTCCTGCACCACAACAAACACTCTGTGAGGTGAGTGAGGCTGAGAGACTTCAGAGAAGTGTGACTAGCCCAAGGTCACCCAGCAGCTGCATGTGGAGGAGTGGGGAAGTGAACCCGGTCCCCCAGATTACGAGTCCACCGCTCTTAACCACTACACCACACTGGCTAAAAAGAATTTCCCCAAGGACTAAGAGATGCTCAAAGGACTGGGAGAATGAAAAGGTTGTCAGGTCACAACCAAAAGATCTGAACACTGATGTCATCCGAGCCTCCTCTCAGATATCAGCCACCACATCTTGCAGGTGTGGGTGGATAAGGACCTCTGGAAAAGATCTGCACAGCCCAGACAGATTTATAAAGGGAGTACATTTGGTGCAGAGGTTAGTGAGCCAGGTTAGGACCTGGGAGAGCTGGGTTAAAGTCCCAACTCAGCTGTGAAAACGTGCTTGGTGATTAAGCCAGTTGCTGTCTCTCGACCTGTCCTCCCTCAGAAGCCTGTTGTGATGATGAAATGGGGAGAGGGGAATTGTTCGCCACCTTGAGCTCTTTCAAGGAAAGCTGGGATATAAGTATGAAAAAGCATACCAGTAAAACCAGTGGCTCGACACTGGATGTCTTTCCCCCCTTTGCTATGGTTTATAGCTAGGCAAATAAAATAATTACTGCTTGTGACTGTAATCCTAACAGTAGTAGTAGTAGTAGTAGTAGTAGTAGTAGTAGTAGTAATGAGGCAATCATTCAGATAAGCCAGCCGGAGCCATCCAGGTTTTGCTCTGTCTACCCAGCAAAATGCCCCTGCCATGAAACTCATCCCACCTACCAGATAGAGGAGAAGCAGAATGACTGCATAGGAAACCACTTACTGGTATCTACATGTGAGGTTATCTTAAAGCAGCTCGTTTCCATTCCAGTGCAATTGGTCATCTCTGTCTTGCATGACTCCTTCCATTCGTGGCAGGCAGGACACATTACTCCGTTGGATCGAGTCTGTACTGGTATCACTGAAAGAAGAGGGCATGGCAAGGGGAGAAGCATTTGTCCGTCATCAGAGGAGGAGGTAATACACAGACAAAGGTTTTATGCTCACAACCACTTTCAGGGGTGCCAACTTGCCCCCCACATTGAGGGGCCCCGGTGTCACTTGGCAACATATGAACAACATCGTGCATGTGGTTGGGAGCCGTTGCCCGGGCATGCAATCTGGGGGGTGCAAACCAGATGCCCCCCACAGAGATCCCCGTTGCACCCTGTTGGTGGCAGGAGCTGGAAAGCATGGAGAGTAAAGATCGCCCTGCTCCTGCCTTGGCACACGATTGCTCGCCCATCGACAGAGGGGGATGGGGAGTGCAGAGGGCATGTTTGCAGGAAGGAGGCCATTCTGTTTGGGGGAGCCTTCAATATTGGGGTGGAGAGTTCAGCCCCCTGCCCACAAATATTGAGGGGGGCCAAAGTTCCTTCCACCCCCTAGAGTTGGCGCCCTTGACCACTTTGTACAAGGTGCTCTGCCATGTTTTTCAGTCTTAATCCCATCCTAGCTCAAGTGGCGCCCGTGCCTTTTGCACAATCCCGTCTTGTTCCAAAATGTTTTCTAGTGCCGACGTCAGGGGTGGGGAACCCAATACTGGCCAGCCAGGGATTCCAATTTGGCTATTTCCTCCAAGCCATGCCCACCTCCCAATCAGCTGGCATAATTTTCCAGCTGGTGGGAGAAAGGGCAGGGTTCTATTCTGCCTTGGCTGCAAGTGCCTGTTCACAGCAGGGAATAGCCACTCAGAGTCAAAGCAACAGGATTTAACACACAGAAACGCAAACACACCAGCCTAGCATGGCCAAGAGTCAAGGATGAGGGACTCGTAGTCATACAATATCAGGAGGACACCAGCATGAACTGGCAGGACCACAGGGAGGAGGAAGAGGAGGAAGAGGATCCCAGTGAGGGGTGTAACTTGGGACACACCGGGGCAAGCAGGGGATGGGGAAGGAAGTACTCACAGGGTGACGGAGGATAGCGAGGGCATGGAGATCAATGCACAGGAACCAGAACAGTAGGACCCATCACCAGAGCCTGAGGAGCACCTGTCCCCACAAACACGGCAGGCTCCAAGGCATAGGGAGCAGTAGGAGGGACGCTCTAGGAGTCTCAGGCAGGCAAGGGTCCACAGCCCGACCCCCTAGCTGGCCAGATGGGGCTTGCTAGCTCTGGAGAATGTGATTCCTCAGTTGGAGTAGCAACAGGTGAGAGCCACATGGCTTGTCAAGCCCAGATGCTGCAGCCAGCATGCAAATTCCAAAAGGGAAGCAGAGCTGAGGTGCTGTGCCTGCTCAACTACCCATGTTGATGGACCTTGGCTTGGATGCCCCTTGGCACTCTATGCAAGTACACTTTGGGTTTGACCCTTCCTGACTGTATCCTGACTGCTGGACTTCAGACGTAGCTACTTGGATGGGCCCTGGACTACATTTCCTGACCTTTGAACTTTGGTTGTGTGGCTTGAGCCTCAGACTTTGGACTTCAGACTTGACATACTGACTTGCCACCAGGTAGGCCAGGGGTTCAGGGCAGCTGGCTTTTAGAAATGCAGGGTTCATCCAGACTTCCTTTTGTGCCACATTTCTGGGTACAGGCCCGGACACAGAGCTTTAAACTGTGGGGCTGTGCCTAGAATGCTCAGAGCGAAAAGTAAGCGAGGAGGAGCCCAATTACAGTTTGCAGGTGGCAATATGCAGGTGCCATATTGCATGAAGCTATGGAAGAAGGAAGTGGGCTCTGGAGGGTGAATGGAAGGAAGTAGTGAAGGAAGGGAAGCAGGAAGTGGGAATACCACTGTATACCTACAGACGGGTACAACTTTATCGCAGTCGTCAGTGCAGCAGACCCAGCTTTGGCGTACTCTTCTTCCAGCCCCCAAAGTGAAGTAAAACGGAGGCATGGAGCACTGAGACATGGTTGAACACCTTTTCTCTACTTTTGTCACTGATGGTCCATCTAAGCAGGAGGGCAGGGAAAGGAGAGACAAAGAGGTTTATTTAGTCACCAGGAAAAATGTTCACCATTGTCTGTATATGACGGCTGTGCTCGGAGATCTATGCCGGTTGCTGATTTGCTACCAGGCCAAGTTCAAGGTGTTGAAGGTATTAGTGTACAAGGTATTAGTGTACAAAGTCCTTGGCTACTTGAGACCAGTTTGCCCGCATCAACAGAAGTATAGTGTACATCATGGGTAGGCAAACTAAGGCCCGGGGGCTGGATCCGGCCCAATCGCTTTCTAAATCTGGTCCACGGATGGTCCGGGAATCAGTGTCTTTTTACATGAGTAGAATGTGTGCTTTTATTTAAAATGCATCTCTGGGTTATTGGTGGGGCCTGCCTGGTGTTTTTACGTGAGCAGAATGTGTGCTTTTATTTAAAATGCATCTCTGGGTTATTTGTGGGGCATAGAAATTTCTTCATTTTTTCTTTCAAAATATAGTCCAGCCCCCCACAAGGTCTGAGGGACAGTGGACCGGCCCCTTGCTGAAAAAGTTTGCTGACCCCTGGTCCAGATCAAGGGAAGTAATAGTACCGCTCTGTTCTGACTTGGTCAGACCACACCTGGAATACTGTATCCTATTCTGGGCACCACAATTTAAGAAGGATGTGGACAAGCTGGAATGTGTGCAGAGGAGGGAGACCAAGATGATCAAGGGTCTGGAAACTAAGCCTTATGAGGAGCACTTGAAGGAGCTGGGTATGTTTAGCATGGAAAAGAGGAGACTGAGAGGAGATACGATAGCCATCTTCAAATATCTTAAGGGCTGTGCTGTCACATGGAAGAGGGAGTATGCTTGTTTTCTCCTGCTCTGGATGGAAGGCCTCGAGTTGCAAGAAAGGAGTTTCCAACTAAACATTTGGGAAAACTTCCTGACAGTAGGAGCTGTTCAGCAGTGGAACAGACTCCCACAAGAGGTGGTGGACTCTCCTTCCTTGGAGGTTTTTAAGAAGAGTTTGGGTGGTCATCTGACATGGATGCTTTGGCTGAGATTCCTGCATTGCAGGGGGTTGGACTAGATGTCCCTTTGGGTCCCTTCCAACTCTAAGATTCTATGATTGCCTTGCTCCACATGTGCCCACTCAACGCCTTTGATCAGCGGAACTGGCTCTGTTACAAATGCTACACAATGCCTGGCCTGCATTTGCAAGAAACCTATATTTTAGTATGGCACCCCCTACTCTTTGGAATTCCCTGCTTATTGGTATCAGGCAAGCAGCTGTACTCACTGTACTCTTTTCCACACCTGCTGAATAGCATTTTTGTTTAAGCAAGCCTTCCCAGATATGCAGATTGCTGTTTTTTTATTATTATTATTTAGTTAATTGCTGTTTTTAATTTTTTTGAATGTCTTAAACAGTTGTTTTGTTTTTACCAATAATTGTATTGTTTTATTCTTTTAGTAAAAAAGCTTTGCAGTGTATAGTTTTTTTAAAAAAACAAATAAGCAAATATGGTGCGCTTGTCTTGGAGATGAATATTGCAAAGACATAGGGTGGGAGCAAGGCAGGAGCGTGGCTGGTCCAGTCCTATAAAATGTTCTGCCAACAGAAATTCAGCAGGGCACCTTTTGTTTCAAAGTCCGCTGGAAACATTTCTGTTCCATCAGGCTTAAGCAGGCAATTAAGAATACATACGCTTCAGGTTACATACACTTCAGGTTACAGACTCCGCTAACCCAGAAATAGTGCCTCAGGTTAAGAACTTTGTTTCAAGATGAGAACAGAAATCGCGCGGCGGCAGCAGGAGGCCCCATTAGCTAAAGTGGTGCTTCAGGTTAAGAACAGTTTCAGGTTAAGAACGGACCTCCGGAACGAATTAAGTACTTAACCCGAGGTACCACTGTACATATTTCCACAATAGTCATCCGATTATTATTTTTTAACTTTTACATATGGTTTCTATCGTATGTTTTTATGTACTGGGGTTGTGAGCAATATCTCCATCATGAATTAGCGGCATGCTGTATTCTTATAAATGAATAGATTTGAAAAACAATGAAGAAATGGGGGAGAGTAAAATGCAAAAACTAATCAAACTCGTTAGCCATCTTCAAATATCACACTGAAGATGGGGCAAGCGTGTTTCTCGCTGGCTGTTCCAGAGGGCAGGACCAAACATTAGGGAAAACTTTCTGACGGTAAGAGCTGTTCAGCAGTGGAACGGACTACCTGGGAAAGTGGTGGATTCACATTCATTAGGTTTCTTTAAACAGTTGGATGGCCAATTGTCAGGGATTCTTTAGCTGTGATTCCTCTATTGCAGAGGGTTGGACAAGATAACCAGGGGAGGCACTACCTTCCCACTCTACAATCCTACGGTTCCAAGATCCCATGACTCATGGATCCACTTTGGTTCAAATCAAATTGAGGGCATCATTTCTTGTTCCTTTGGGTTACTGCAGAAAGTAACATGAAGCAGGGCAAAAACACCACCCCATCCCAACTGGTGCTGAGCTCCCAAGCCCAGTGTGTCATCCACACATAGGATAGTTATCCATGGCCTTGCCACTGATCTGACTTATGGTCTCTCTCACCCACCTACGGTGCTTTCAGTCAGGATGACGATGCAGGTCTCTTCAGTGCCTGAACACGTCTTCTTGTCACCTGTACAAGTGGTTTCATTACTAAAGCAGGTTTCACACTCCAGAGAAGCACCTATGAAGGGAGGGGGGAAACGAAACATAATGAATGCATGTTTCATCCAGTCATTAGGCATTAATCCTTGCTAACTTGTCACTGGGTGCGGAAGAAGAACTGGACAACAAGAGTTCAGGAAGGCAGCAAGGCCATCTGGTCCACTTGTCAGCCATGTGTGCTCTGTCAGTCTATGACTGCTAAAGCAGGCTAGGTCCCGTTAAATGCAGAGGCTCCTCTCCTGGAAAGCAGAGCTAGTAATGTACAGTGGTGCCCCGCAAGACGAAAGCCTCGTAAGACGAAAAACTCGCTAGACGAAAGAGTTTTCCGTTTTTTGAGTTGCTTCGCAAGGCGAATTTCCCTATGGGCTTGCTTCGCAAGACGAAA
Organism: Podarcis filfolensis; assembly: GCF_964270895.1. NCBI lineage: Eukaryota > Metazoa > Chordata > Lepidosauria > Squamata > Lacertidae > Podarcis > Podarcis filfolensis. Next base: position 74,939,337 of record NC_139611.1, on the reverse strand, counting down.
ACGTCTTGCAAGTTTGTTTCCTTTTTCGTAAAACCGTTAATACCCAGGGTGCATTGCTTGAAGAGGTGCAGTTGCGACTTGACTTCGAGGAGCAACACATAGCACGTGGTGTGGTAGCCTTTTTTGAGGTTTTTGAGGACTTTGCTGATTTTTGAAGCTTTTCCAAAACTTCTTTTGCAGCCATTTGGTAAGTTAAATTTTTAAAACTTTTTTGGGGGTTTTTGGATTTTGGGTTGGGGTGTTTGGAATTCAAGGACTTGGTGTTGGGGAGAGGTTTGCAAGAATCTGGGAGCTTGTGTGGTTTTTTTCTGCATTTTTATGATTTGGGCCACTCTGCTGTTTTTTTTAAAAAAAATTCTGGGTTTGAATTTCTGTGTGGTGGGTGGCTGGGGGAACAGTTGAGGAGGGGTTTGCAAGAATCTGGAAGCTTGTGTGGTTTTGTTTTTGTTTTGTTTTTTTTTTGAATTTTTATGATTTTTTGTGACCATTGGGCCATGTTGTTTTTTTAAAAAAAAATTCTGGATTTGAATTTCTGTGTGGTGGGTGGCTGGGGGAACAGTTGAGGAGGGGTTTGCAAGAATCTGGAAGCTTGTGGGGGGTTTTTTTTGAATTTTTATGATTTTTTGTGACCATTGGGCCATGTTGTTATTTTTTTAAAAAAAATTCTGGGTTTGAATTTCTGTGTGGTGGGTGGCCGGGTGCTTTTGAATTTTTTGGATGTGAAGCACTGATTTTTTTTTTCTTTTTCTGAGTTTACGAAGGTAGGAGCTGTGCTGCCATGGGGCCCAAGAAGACTGCTGCCGCAGAGGCCAGCGAGAGAAAGAAGGAGAAGGTGACGCTAGAAATGAAGAAGGAGATCATCCGGAAGCACGACGGTGGAATGCGTGTGACAGACCTCGCCAGGGAGTACGGCAGGAACCCATCGACCATCAGCACCATCCTGAAGATGAGGGAGAAGATCCTTGCGACTGATGCAGCCAAGGGAGTCACCAGGATCGTGAAGAACCGCCCAGCTGTTCTGGAGGAGGTGGAGAAGTTGCTGCTCATCTGGTTAGAAGAGAAGCAGCGTGCAGGGGACACAGTGACTGAGGCCGTCATTTGTGAGAAGGCCAAGGCCTTGCACGCAGACCTCGTCCGGGAACAGCCAGGAACCTCAGGCGAGCCAGAAGTCTTCAAGGCAAGCAGAGGCTGGTTTGACTGGTTCAAGACAAGATCTGGAATCCACAGCGTGGTCAGGCATGGAGAGGCTGCCAGTTCTGATGTTCCTGCAGCTGAAGACTTTGCAGCGGAGTTCCTGGAGGTTGTGACGATGGAGGTCTATGTTCCACAGCGGCTGTCCTCCAAAGAACTGAGGGACATTTGCCAGAAGTGGAAAGATGTGCAGGCTTTTGCACAGCGGCACCACCCTGACAAGGACCTGACACATGACCTTGCGAACACTTTTGATACGAGGGTCATGTCGTCTTTCAGGGAGGTGCTGAAAAGGTGGATGAAGCAGCAGACCATGGACAGGTTCTTCAGCAAGAAGCAAAGAGTGGAAGAGGAACCTTCTTCGAGTTGTCCCCCAGAGTCTTAGAAAATGTACTGTACACTTTGTTGATTTTTAAATGTTTTTCTGTCATGTTTAGAAACTTAATTTATTGTTCCTTCAATTTTTGAAATGCTCTTTACAGTATGTGTGACTTTAAAGAGCACTTAATAAACTCTTTTTGTACCAAATTTGGCTTTGGTTGGACTTTTTTTGACCATAGGAACGCATTAATTGAATTTCAATGCATTCCTATGGGATTTCGTGCTTCGCAAGACGAAAAATTCACTAGACGAAAAAACTCGCGGAACGAATTAATTTCGTCTTGCGAGGCACCACTGTAAAGATAGAGCTACAGCTCTTATTTGATGCTCAGTCTGAAGATGCCGCCTGAATAGACTCTCCAGCCTGAGCCCTGCGTGGAGTTGTCCAAGGTAGCTGTGAAACGCTGCCTCTGTGCTGTTGAGGCCATTGCCCCAAACAGAGCAGTCTGAGTTTTCCAGTTCCTACTGCTGGACTCCATATGGGTGCTGCTTCTAGGTGAAGCCCAAATCAGAGACAGGGGGGACCTTTTGGCATCACAGCACAGTGAGGGACATACAGGAGCAGTCAGGATAGTTGTTTGTTTTTTTAAAAAAATGTTTTCAAAGGGAAAATTGGAGGGGGGAATGAAAAACTTTTTGCCATCACAGGAGTGGAACGACAGTAATGATCAATTAGGGTTTTTCAAGCTATTTTTTTATTTAAAAAAATAAAAATTTGGGGGAGGGGATTTGGGGTGCAAAAAGTCAGGGGTTGTGTGTTAGCCACCCTGTTGCAGCTACTAAAGATGTGGCCAATTTTTAGCTCACTTACTTTCTTACGGGGTCTTTGGAAGAGGGGTTGGTTGTTAAACTACCCCACAAAATGTAGCTCTGTGAGGGGAATGGGAGGGGGTGTTCTCCTAAGAACTCTCTGCACCCTTAACAAACAGCAGTTCCCAGAGTTCTTTGGGAAAGCCACAACTATTTGATCCAATAAGATGGTGCTTTGAACATGTAGTGCAAATGGGCCCTTGGTGTCTTCCTTGCTCTCTTATCCCCCAGTCTCCACAGTTACCTGCCTAATAAAATATCGTGTTTAATTAATTCCTTTTGCATTATATGCTTGCTCAGTGAATAGTAGAAGTCATAGTATGAAGACCACGTCTGCTGCTGAAGACGTTTCTTTTCTGCTTCATTTGCTCTTAACCGAGAGTCAGAGTCAAAGCCCTGTTCTAAGAGTTATTTTGTTTTAAGAACTCAATTCTTCACCCACCACACGCTGACTGGAACCCAGCCTGAACCATCCCACACTCCCATCCACACACACAAAGACATCGTCAAGAGATCCCAACCGCCTTGGATGGTGGAGAGAACTGGGAACACCCACCCCGCAAATGCTCACTTGGTATCTCCCCTTCCTTTTTAATCTACCTTCAGCGCCTCCTTACCTGATGTTACCAGTGCCAAAAAGAGGCTCAGTTTCAGAAGAGTCTGCATGACGGTGGTTGTGGTCAGTATAGCAAGTACAGACACTCCTTCTGCAATGCTTCAATGGGCCTGCAATGGCATCCAGAGGGAAGCTTTATTCAAAGTGCAATTGCACATAGCTCGCTTATAAATCCTTGTTAATGGTTAGGGCAGATGGGTGGAGGGAATCAATGAGAATTGCTAGAATTCTGATGCAAGCATTCAACTTCAGCGAAATGTTCTCTTGTCAAAATTTCTCAGGGCTTTTTCTCAACCCCACCCTCATTTATTCTCCAATAATATTTTCCAATTTTTTTTAATTTATCATGGCTGCCATTTCTCCCTCCTCCTTCCTATCCACCAACCTTGCACTGGAATTCTAGGTCCACAGTATGGCAAAGGAATAATAATAATAATAATAATAATAATAATAATAATAATAATAATAAATTTTATTTATACCCCGCCCTCGCCAGCCAAGACCAGGCTCAGGGCGGCTAACACCAGGTATAAAAACAATTGATTAAAATGATAACCAGACTGCCAACAGCTATTGCTCCTGCTCTCGCCCCTAGGAGAAAATGAAAGTTCTGGGAATGCCCCTCCTAATTGTGAGCTCTACTCCAAGAAACTGTTGGAATATGGTGGAGAAAGCCACATTGAGGTCTGCTCCTGGAACATACAGTCAGTTGCTTGAAAATCCAAGGTGCCCTCTATATTGTAACACATCACTCATACTACCACATGCCATCGCTTGACAGAATCTGAGGCTGCCTTTGATGGTGATAGCTCACAGTTTACATAAGGTACTTGGAGCCATTCTTACCCTTATTCCAGCAATCAGAAAAACTGGCATCATATGGTACCCTGAGGCACTACCACAGGAATGGGGAAACCAATTGTTCTCTAGATGGTGTTGGCCACACTCTCTCATGGGAGTACGAAAAGGAACCTTTCCTGTCCGGCAGGCCAGATCCTTTTCCTCCCACTCCTGGCAGGCTAAAATTGACTAATGGTTGAGGCCACCACCTGTCTATAATGTAATGTCTCTATGATGTTAGATGATGATGTTTCTCCTGATTGTCAGTGAGACTTGAAAGTACAGCATTGGGTCCCTATGTGGTGGACATGTGAAAAAACAAGCTAAAGCTTTCTGGGGAAATGATATATAATGAAATGAAGAAAATGTTTAAATGGGCTATTCCCCCAAAACTTTTCTTACATATATAATAGACATGGATGTTCCAAAGAAGATGACTAAACTATTTATGTATGTGACAGCAGCAGTAGCTAGAATATTATGTGCACAGAAATGGAAAGAAGAGAAGGTTCCAACGAGACTTATGAAAGTAATGGACTATTCAGAAATGGCCAAGCAGGCAGCAAAACTAAGAGATCAAAATGATGAGGTTTTTATAGAAGAATGGAGGCCATTCATAGATTATTTTTTAAAATGTTACTGTCAAATTAAATTGCAGGCAGGATTTGAGATAAAAGCAGGGGGGAAGTGGCAAAAGAATTGTAATAGAGAATTTGTTGTAATAGATAAAGATACAATGCGGTAGAAAAGTTTTGAGTAAAAACATTGTGTAGGTGGGGGGGGAGTCCACTTATGAAACAAGGTTATTGTGAAAAAGTTTGGAAATTTTACTAAAATTATATGTAGTGCAGCATTGGGCTAATTGGAAGGCCTTTGGCAAACAGCCCTAAGCTGCTCTTTAAGCTTCCGCAAAACCAAAGGCTGAAAGAGCGATACAGGACTGTGTGCAGAAGGGCTTTCAAACAGCCCTTTTGCTGCCTTTCAAAGCAGCACCCAGCAGGATTGGAGTCCCTGCTCATCAGCCGAGGAGAGGAGACTTCCATCCTGCTCCATGCAGGACTTTGCTTCGCCAGTGCACTCTCCAAAAGGAACCCATGGGTGAAGGAGCATCCAGGAGGAGGTGGGTCAAATCCTGCTGCTCTGCCTATGTGTATGCCCATTCCCTGTGGAGAACGGGTGCAGGCAGCCAACGCAGAATTGAACCCTGGCATGCCCTACTCATCAACTCTTGTTGCCTGCCCATTGGAATGCCATCAGCTGATTGGCAGGTAGGTTTGGCTCAGGGGAATAAAAAAAGCCTAAGGAGGCAAAGGGGTGAGGGAAATCTCCCTTGCTCTGTGGTGGCATGTCATACAGGCCACAGAGTTAGATCAACACAGCATGAAGTCTCCCCAACCCACTCAAGAGCCATCTAAATTCACCTCTAGATGGAGGCCTTCATCTTGATGGAATGGAACTCCTGGTGTTTGAAACTCATGCCTAGCAAACCGCAGCAACTGTCACAAAGGCTCCTAAGATTCCACGTTCCTTAAAGTGAGAGCCCCCTTTTTGTTTTCATGATGAGGGAAAGGGGAATGGCAGGGGACAGAGAGGTCCACTCTGCTGCTGGTCCATCTCAAGCTGGTTCTGCAGGCTTTGGGAACAAAGGCTGGTGCATTGGAGTAAACAGGGCACAGACAACCAACATCAGCCTGCTTTCAGCTAGTCCCCACTTGCGCTTGCTTTCTTACAACCAGTCAGAGGGTGACTCCACCATTGGTCCCTGCCTCCCAAGCCACAAGTCCCAATGGGTACCAACCACCACTGGAGTCAAGCTTGGAGCATCTGTGACCCATCATTTGCAAGCACCACCAGCCCAGTCCCGTACAGTATCTCAGCATCTGGCACAAGGACATATCACACCAACGGACACAAAGGAATGTACTGTTTCTCAAAAGTGCCAAAAATATTAGATATTTCACCCCCATGTGAACTGGCCTGCGCCCTGGGATTGTCATCTGAGTCCTCTCTCCATGGGCCACCTCCAAGGGATGGCTGGAGGATGGTAATGAGAGAGCAGGCCTTTTCTGAAAGAACTTCCATTTCTGGTGCCAACTTTACCACTGTTTTGACACCACACAAGATGTTCTTATTTCCCCAGGCATTTGAGCAGGTCAAACTCTCAGGCGCTTTTAATCTGACTTGATTTTAAAATATGTTTACATGGTTTTGTGAGGTGGTTATAAATCACTTTGGGACTTTTTATTGCAGGAAGTAATTCATCCCCTCAGTAAACTTGACCTAAAACTGAGGGCACAATGCATTTCTGAAGTGGTTTTTGTCTTCTGCAGGGGCCAGCCTTGAATACTTTGAGTTATATTAAATGTTGGAAAGTCATACAGGGAACCAGGCAGAGGGCCTTCTTGGTAGTGGCGCCTGCCCTGTGGAACACCCTCCCACCAGATGTCAAAGAAATAACTATCTTACTTTTAAAAGACATCTGAAGGCAGTCCTGTTTAGGGAAGTTTTTAATGTTTAATGCTGTATTGTGTTTTTAATATTTGATTGGGAACCGCCAATGGTGGCTGGAGAAACCCAGCCAGATGGGCAGGGTATAAATAAGTTCTTGTTGTTGTTGTTGTTGTTGTTGTTGTTGTTGTTGTTGTTGCTGCTGCTGCTGCTGCTGCTGCTGCTACTGCACACTATTATTTTCCTGCTTTGGTTGATGTAAGGCAGGGGTGGGGAACTGGGTGGCAGTTCAGATCATGAGCTCCCCCTCCCATCATAGGCTAAGCTCGACGGGTGGGTGGGGTCACTCACATGACATCACAATGGCACCTGGTGACATTTTATGCCCACAAGGGGGTCTTCAGAAGCCATGTTCAAAATGCTACATTGTACAGCAGTGCTTTGAAAGGATCTTCTGAAGATCTGACATTTTCCCTTTCTTTATGAATGAGTTTCCTTCTTGAAACCAAGATTGACAGTGCTTGCAGACCCCCTTTCAGTTGAGCCAGGTTTTTGCCTGCCTCACATTTGACGTGTGGGGCAGGTGGATGTGGCTTGGCTGAAATGGCCTCAACAGGCCAAATGGAGAAGCCTGGTGGGGATAAGTAGGCTTGTGGACCAGAGGTTTCCCACTCCTGAAATAGTGCTGACACCTATCTATCTATCACTAGTCATGAAGGCAATATTGCCATCTAGTGACTAAAACATAAAACTGTTTTCAAACAATGGTTCCTTCTGCACCTAAAACTGTTGCTAAGGCTGATGCAGCAACAGTTTGTACTTATAATCAACTAGGATCATCATAGCCAGCATTCCTTGGGACTTCTAAGAAATTATAATAACAAAAATCAGTGCAGTTTTGAAATCAGTGGCTAAAATTAGTGCAGTTTTGAAAGGTTCAGTCTGCCACCATAACTCAAAATGGCATCCACCCATATTCAAACATAGACAAAACCTTACTCCTTGACCTCATGCAAAATCTGGCTACAGTATCTGTACTGGTGTCCAAATGCATAAAGAACAACTTTCCAAAACAGAGAAGAATACAGTGGTACCTCGGTTTAAGAACAGTCCGGTTTAAGAACGATTTGGTTTACAAACTCCACAAAACCTGAAATAGTGTCTTGGTTTGAGAACTTTACCTCGGTCTAAGAACAGAATCCGAATGGTGGAAGGGCACTGGCAGCGGGAGGCCTCATTAGGGAAAGCGCACCTCAGTTTAAGAACAGTTTTGGTTTAAGAACGGACTTCCGGATTGCATGCTAATTGCATGCTTTAGTCACTAGATGGCATTAAACCCTTCACCAACTGGGTCTTTGCTTATTCCTTTGAACCTTTGGGAGAAATATGATTGATTAAATTGCCTGGATAGCTCAGTTGGGTAGAGTGTGGTGCTGGTAACACTAAGGTTGCAGGTTTGAACCCCATATGGGATAGCTGCCTATTCCTGCATTGCAGCGGGTTGGACTAGATGACCCTCAGGGTCCCTTCCAACTCTGCAATTCTGTGATTCACTACTGTCAGTTGTGAGGAACTGGAGGAACTCTGCACTAAAATAAAATGTCTTTCTGCCACAAGCGTCTAATTTTTTCCTAACAAATAAACACAGCTGCCATGCATTTAACATGTCATTTGTTTTAATCCCAATATTAATTTTCACTGAGGAAAGCAGTAAAGGCCAAAGTGCATTCAGAGGAAGTGGTTCATGGGTGAAAGAGGAGGCAGAATTCAATGGGGGAGTTGATGCAGGCAACTTTTACAACAGGATTCTCCGCAGCAGGAGCCCAGAGAAGCTTGGCAGGAGGACAGCAGTGGGTTGAGACGCCTTGGAAGACTCCATCTTATGAACGACATCATAGCCAACCGTAAACTCAGAGTGTTTGCTATTTTCCGAAGCACACACAAACCTCGTAGTGCAGCCGTTCGAAAGCCTCTCCGTGGGGGTTTCATCTGGATATGGAAGACAAGATATGGGTTGCTGGGACATTATTGCTTGCGACTGCTCTCCAAAAAGTTGCTCCATCTCCTCTGTTTGAAATGAACCCTGTGTTTGCCACAAAGCAAGGTCTATCTACTGCTCACCAGTAGAGCTCAGCCCGTCTTTCCAAAGCCATTGACTCACATGGGAATGATCCACAACCTTGATCCAGCTCAATACATTCCATTTTTTAAATTATTATTTACAACATAAATCCACCACAACTCAAACGAATCCACCACCATTAGAAATGAACATAACATAAAATAAACATAAAACAAACAACAAAATAAAAGACTTCCTTTATCCTGTACATGGCTTCCTTATTTACTTCTTGTGAACTATTTCGTTTATGAGTTATTACGATTTTTTCAAATTATGACTTAAAAAGAAAACCACAAAGTCTCCTCCAGAAATTAAACAAAACAAGTCCAGGTGTGTATTTTAGGGCACTGTTTTGTGAAGTATTCTTTACATTTCCCCCATTCTTTTTGAAATTCTTGTCTGGGGAGTGCCCTAATTCCCTCTGTTAATCTAGCCAATTCAATATAGTTTAGTAATTTATCCTGCCATTGCATTTTTGTTGGCACGAATTCCTTTTTCCAATTTCTGGCAATTAAGGTCCTTTCATTCCAATGGGGCTTTTTGCAAGAGACCTTCCTGTAGATTGCATCTCACATGCCTCAAATCTCCCTCGCTCTGCCACCTAAGGGTAACCAAAATCCAATATGTGTGGCAGTTGTCTCACCTTGCCTCAAGGAAGAACCTTCATGTGATAACAACAACACTTGCAAAGACCTCTCTTCATTAAAAACCCAAGAGCAGTTTACACAATAAGACATTAAAATAAAACAATATCTTAACAAGTAAATGGCAAAACCAAAATACTACAATGTGTTGGAACCATCCGCACCCATACTTTCCACCCCCTAAATCTGGAGATTCCCCACACAATTGATGTAGCTCTACTATTTAGATTTTCAAAGTGCAGGGAATCCCAGGATATAGAGAGGAGAAAGTGTGGAACAGCGGTAGTTGGAGGAGAACACCTATCTGGGACTGTACAGAGGAGGAATGGTGGGAGCCGCCTCCCCCTTTTTCTGAACCTTCCCAAGGGCAGGAGGATAATATTGATTTAGAACAGTGGTTTGTAGAAGGGCATAGTCCAGAGGGGGAAAGTTGGGAAATACTGGGTGAGGAGCAGCTAGAAGAGGAAACACTAGAAGAGAGACAGCTGGCAGATTCAGTGTCCTTGGACAGCACTCCTGAATGGGGGGGGGGGAGAGATGTTTTGATTTATGAAGTTATCTTTTATTTCTAAGATGCTGAGCCTGTGCTGGACAGCACGAGACATTGCATGGATATTTGGGATGTATCTTTGATGCTCATGTGATGCTTTTTTGTAGAGTTCTGCCAGTAAAATTTCGAATTATATTTTGATGGGTCTGGACAATGCTTCATATTTCCAAAAGGAGCCCGTTCTTATGCTTCCAGTTGCTCCAAACTGTGCTATATCAATATCTGCAATAAATACCCACCCGCCTACAGATCATGGAAGAAATGAACCTGCACTGCGGAGGAAATCACTTACTGGAGGCCCTGCCAAAGCCGTTGGTTTCCACCTTGGTACAATTCGCCATCTCAGTGCTGTAAGTGCCTGAGCAGGAGGAATTGGATGGGTTCAGCATTGTATTGGCTCTAGGCTTTAGCGGTAGCACTGAAAACAGAAACAAAAGATACTCCAGGTCAGCTCAAGGACTGGACCAAAAAGAAATACAGAGCGGGGGAGGCAGGGACCTTTTTCAGCCTGAGGGTCATGTGAGCAAACAGCCTGAGCCTCCACCATTTCCTTAAGTCAAGTTGTCACATATCTCCTGCCCCCCACCCCCAGAGCTACAATTTCCAGAGCGGTTTCACAGTCAACCCCTCTTCCCAGCGAACTGTCTTGAAATGGAAGCACCTTCTGCTTTTGGTCTTCCTGAATGCAGAGCCTTGGAGCGCACAGTGGCTTAAAATTTCCCCACCCATTGTCAGGCACCACGTAATCTGATCCCCCCATGGTAGGCTGCCAGGAATAGATAGATAAGGAAAGCTCTTACCAAGGTCTTTTATTCAATATTCACAGAAAGAGGCTTAGAAATGCAGCCTCTTGGAGTAATGGCGTTGCTCTGAGTAATCTCCACCCCACTTCTCTCCTCAGTTGTTGACAACAACACCACCCACCTTATGGTGCCCGCTTAAGGCCATTTGCCTCCGAGCCTTTTGCTCTCCTACTTTCAATGCTCACCAGGTTCTGGGAGAAGGTGGGTCTGGAATGCTTTCTAGTGATAATGTGTCAGCCAGCTGCTCCGGCTCTGCTTCCCCTTCCTCCTCTTCCATTATTTCCCAACTTTGCCCCTCATCTGCCTTTGAGCCGTAACCTTCCTCAAACAACTGTTGTAAATCTATACTGCCTTCCTCTTCTCTGGAAGGTTCAGGAGGCGGTCTCCACCATTCCTCCTCTGTCCAGTCCCTGACACCCATGCCTATTGGGTGCCTCTAGGTTGCTGGAGACGGAGACCCTTTGTAACGAATGGCATGGTTTGTATGGGCCTAAAGATGGCTGAAGAACACCACAAAATGGATGTGATGTCTTTGAACTGCCAGTGAACTGATCATGAACTGTGTTGTAGGAACGGTACAGAACAGCACATGCAAGAAGGGCTACACAACATTACCTTTGAGGTAAGATAAGAGTTGTGAGATGATGCCAAGGACAAGGATGTGAGATGCCAAAAACAAGGAGTAAGGAGTTGTGTAATGCCAAGAATCAGATGAACAACAAGATGTATATCTGGCAAAGCCCTCCAGCCTAAGACGTGTGCCAGACATTTGACAGCGCTGTTGTCTGCCACCCATGGCTCTTACTGAACCTGATCAATTCAGTGAAGAGTGAAGAGTGGTGAGTATGAAAGGTGTATGAACAGATGTATGGTTGACTGCATATTCCTTGCCTTGACATGTGAGTTAATCTATAAAACTTATTATAGAGACAATCCAATATTGGTTGTCTGAGGTTTTCTTGTGCCTTCCTAGAGTGTACTGGGTCTCATCTATGTGAAACACCTAAACAGATTAAAAGAACCTAATTGGTCATTACACCTTCTGCAGAAGTAGCAGTGGGTCTTCAGCCTTCCATGACCCCTGCACCATTGGTTACAGGGAGTGAACGTAAGGAAAGGATAAGGATAAGGAATTTTGGGGAGACAGACCAGCATGAAATTTATATACGTACGTTGAGGAGTGACTTGTCTGCAGGTCTTCCCGGTGCAGCAGACCCAACTGGACCTGTAGGTTCTTCCTCCCCCCATATCAAAGTAAGGTGGTGGGGCGTTGCACCAAAAAGTGGAAGCACAGCTTCTCTCTATGGTCTGAACCACCTTTCCATCTTAAGTGGCAAAAAAAAGAGGAGAGGTTTATTTAGCAACTAGCAGCTTCATCTCCAGAGCAGCTCTGATTATTAATAGTATTTTTATTTTATTTTTTGCAAATTTAACAAAGAAAAGGAAGGGGGGAGGGGGGAAAGAATTAAAGACCATAAAAGGAAAAAAGAGAAAGAAAGAATAACATCAGATTAAGGGTGGTATATAAATTTAATAAATAATAAAGTAAAATAAAATAATAGGAACACACAAAAATTATCCATTCTCATTGCAGGTGCATCAACCATCAACAGGTGTCTTAAAGTTTAACATCTAAGTTAATATAAGCCCTTCATATGCACATATTGATGCAGAATTGAGGCCTATTGGAAATACATTCAAATGCAGGCAGGGCCATGAGATCCTCAGCCCATTGTGGGGCAAACACAGGGCGTTTATCCTTCCAGGCTTAAATTATAGGTCTCTTAGCAACCATAAGGGCTAACCGTCCACTTTTGTTGTTTAGGAATTATAAAACAAACAAAAAATCAGCACAATTTATCTCCCGCTTGGACTACTGCAATGCGCTCTACGTGGAGCTACCTTTGAAGGTGATTCGGAAACTACAACTAATCCAGAATGCGGCAGCTAGACTGGTGACTGGGGGCGGCCGCCGAGACCACATAACCTACATTGGCTCCCAGTACGTTTTCGAGCACAATTCAAAGTGCTGGTGTTGACCTTGAAAGCCCTAAACGGCCTCGGCCCAGTATACCTGAAGGAGCGTCTCCACCCCCATCGTTCTGCCCGGATGCTGAGGTCCAGCGCCGAGGGCCTTCTGGCGGTTCCCTCATTGCGAGAAGCAAAGCTACAGGGAACCAGGCAGAGGGCCTTCTCGGTAGTGGCGCCTGCCCTGTGGAACGCCCTCCCATCAGATGTCAAAGCGATAAATAACTACCTGACATTCAGAAGACATCTTAAGGCAGCCCTGTTCAGGGAAGTTTTTAATGTGTGATATTTTAGTGTATTTTTGGTTTCTATGGAAGCCGCCCAGAGTGGCTGGGGAAACCCAGCCAGATGGGCGGGGTACAAATAATAAATTATTATTATTATTATTATTATTATTATTATTATTATTATTTGGAAAGGTTCCTTTCCCCACTTGCTTGAAAATGGTTTCCAACTGTACTCAGTAAAGACCAAAACCTACGGTACTCCTTGATTTCGGGAACCCTCGTAGAAAAATTGGTATCAATATATTAAGAAGTGTCTGAATGGGTATCATAGAATTGCAAGGTTGGAAGGGACCCTAAGGGCCATTTAGTCCAACCAAGGACTTTCCACAATATATAGTAGACTAGCAGAACGCCCATTGTTTGTTTGTAGGATGCATATTGCAAAGACCCAGGGGTGCTCTCCCCCAGCCAACGCACAGGCTCTCTGTCACTTATGTGTGAGTCGCACGAGGAGTATTCACAAGTTACATTCAACTTGTATATAGGGCTGGGCGATATCTGGCTTTCAGCATCATGACATACCACCTTCTTACCATCATGATAGAGTGATATATTACGATGTCTGAAATAACACCGAAAAAGGCTGAAAAAGTGGCTGGGCTATGGAGGGAGGGAGGAGCAACCAGGAGGAAGGGAAGGGGGCTGCCCGCTTGCTCAGGTGAAGGAGCTCCTGTTCATTCCCTCCCTTCACAGCCCCATCTGCCTGCCTTCACCTGAGCAAGCGGGGCGGGCTGCCTTTTTCCTCCTGGTCGGGAGAACAGGCAATTTGAGCTGGCAGTACATCATGGCTCCCGCAAGCACAGAACAACCAGATGGGAGTGACATGCCCTCCAATATTTCTCCGATGCAAGTAGGGACATCCCATTCCATAATGATAATTTTACTATTTATACCCCGCACATCTTATTGGGTTGCCCCAGCCACTCTTTATATATATATATATATATATATATACCGTATTTTTCCCTCTATTACACGCAGATTTTTTCTCCTAAAAAGTAAGGGGAAATGTCTGTGCGTGTTATAGAGCGAATGTGTGGTCCCTGGAGCTGACAAGCGCGAGTGAAGGCAAAAATCAGGCAAATATCAAAACGTCCGGAGAAGGGAGGAAAGAGGAAGCTGCTGCTTTCCTGCATTCTGCCTCAGGGTCTTACTGCCCACCCGCTTCTGTTTCCTTACTGTGTTTGCTCAGACGGAACAAAGAGCAGAGAAAACCCCTCCCCTCCAGGCAAGCAGAGTGGAAAACAGATTCCTCTCCGTGCGTCTGGGACTCGAAGGCAACATGCAGGTTGGGGGGGGGGAGAGAGAGAGAGCGGGCTGGCTTGTGGGGGGGGGGGACTTTTGCCTTCCTTTCCTCCCTCCGGTAAAACCCCTCTCCTGCATTCTTAGCCAGCTGCTTCTCTGCACACCCCTCTCCTTGTCGCTTCTATGTTTTTCCTTCCCTCCCTACTTAAAACGTGGTTCCAATCACGGATCCACATGGATCCTCAGGATCTTTGCATTGAGTCACCCCAAATTCACCATCAGATCACATAGCAATGATCTGATGCAAAAACAGGGCTGCAATGCTGCAAAAACATGGTTACAAAGCACGGATCCACATGGATCCTCAGGATCTTTGCATTGGGTCACCCCAAATTCACCATCAGATCACATAGCATGTCCATGGCTACAGCCTGCACCAAAAAAATCATGCACCCACTGTTTCCTGGGGCTGCAATGGTGCAAAAACGTGGTTACAAAGCATGGATCCACATGGATCCTCAGGATCTTTGCATTGGGTCACCCCAAATTCACCATCAGATCACATAGCATGTCCATGGCTACAGCCTGCACCAAAAAAATCACGCACCCACTGTTTCCTGGGGCTGCAATGGTGCAAAAACATGGTTACAAAGCACGGATCCACATGGATCCTCAGGATCTTTGCATTGGGTCACCCCAAATTCACCATCAGATCACATAGCATGTCCATGGCTACAGCCTGCACCAAAAAAATCATGCACCCACTGTTTCCTGGGGCTGCAATGGTGCAAAAACGTGGTTACAAAGCATGGATCCACATGGATCCTCAGGATCTTTGCATTGGGTCACCCCAAATTCACCATCAGATCACATAGCATGTCCATGGCTACAGCCTGCACCAAAAAAATCACGCACCCACTGTTGCCTGGGGCTGCAATGGTGCAAAAACGTGGTTACAAAGCATGGATCCACATGGATCCTCAGGATCTTTGCATTGGGCTACCCCAAACTCACCGTCAAATCACATGTCTGTGGCTGCAGCATGAAGCACAAAAATGATACATCCACTGTTTCATTCAGATTTTTTTTTTTCTTGTTTTCCTCCTCTAAAAACTATGTGCGTGTTATGGTCAGGTGCGTGTTATCGAGCGAAAAATACGGTATATATATATATATCTCCATTTTTCATTTTCGTTCATTACATACATCTCAAATTCTTAACATTTGCTATATACCATACTCCTCTCTCCCTCCCCTCCAAGACTTCCCCCAACTTGCGTTTCTGATTTGTTTCTATTTTCACCTGCTTTGCTATCTCCCAACAGAAAAAGTTATTAATAACATAACATCAAACCTTAAAAACATAAAAATAAAATAAAATACATCATCTTATTTCACTATCTTCCAAACATTTTCTGATGCTAATAATGTGAATGTTTATTTAAATCCTGCCATCAAGTCTATTGCCTTTCTTTGTTTCTGCAAATATAATATGAATGGTTCCCAATCTTTTTCAAAGTCTCTGTTGTCTTTTTCTCTTAGTCTTTCTGTCATTTTTGCCAGTTCTTGCCCCAGCTACTCTGAGCAGCTTCCAACATATATAAAAACATAATAAAACATTAAACATTTTTTAAAAAAACTTCCCTATACAGGATTGCCTTCAGATGGCTCAGGAGTTGCATAATGCCATACCCTCCAACACGTCTCCAATGAAAATAGGGACATCCTCAGGAAAAGTTGGACATTCAAGGATCAAATCAGAAACCGGGACAGCTTCTCTAAATCAGGGACATCCCGGGAAAATACAGACACTTGGAAAGTCTGGAGCGAGATGCACTCTGCTTGCGGTGGCCAGGAAGCTGTGATGTATCACTAGCTCAAAAAGTCTGAAGCCAGTATCATGATCTGAACTTCATAGAGGTTTCAGACGATGAATTGAAACATCGCCCAGGTCTACTAGCGTACAATCTGTGTACCTGTGCACCCAAATAGTTGACCTTCCGTGACAAAAAGGTGGGTGACATACAGATGATATAGATCCAAAATGTGGGGAACATTTTGTTCTCCAGATGTTGCGGAACTACAACTCCCACCATCCCTAACCATTGCTCATGCTTGCTTGGGGCTGATGGGAGTTGTAGTTCAGCAGCATCCGGAGGACCACGGGTTCTCCCCACCACCACTTTTCTTGAGCAAAAGATAAGTGCTTCAACCTCAGTCTCCTGAAAGGCATTGTGAAACAGAATGCAATCTTCCACCCTGGCCATGCAGAGCCCCATCCTGAGCTGAAAAGTCCACTGTGCCATCTATACAGGCAGCAGCTGTCAGTGGTCTTGCCTAAGCCCACCCACTGCCCTGATCTGGCTTGCAACCTCTCCTACCCACCTACGGTGCTTTCCGTCAGTGTGATGAGGCAGGTTTCTTTGTTCCCAGGACAGGTCCGCATGCTGCCAGTGCAATTGGTCCCCTTGGCAGTACAGATTTCGCACTCCAGAGAAGCAGCTGGAAGAGGGAAGGACACTTTTTAAAAATGAGATCAAATGAAGATACTTTTGTGCAGGAATAAGCCATGGGTCACCTACTTTCGGGGTACCCCCGTTTGTGCCTGTTGCAGGGTTCGGGGATCAGCCAGAGAGTAGGAGTTTACACACAGATATAAGAAGAGGCATCAAGTGGTCAAACAGAGGAAGGAAATGAATGATTTTTAATTGTTTCTTGTTGCATCACAGTGTGGTATGCTGGTTTGACATCAACTGATAGGAAGTGCCTACAGAGGGTAGTGAATACAGGACAATATATTATGGGCTGTCCCGTGAATCCGCTGGATGAAACAGCGGAAGAACGTTGCCTCAGGAGAGTGAGGAAAATTCTCAGGGATGATTCACACCCTGGCTGGCACTTTCTTGATCTCCTGCCCTCGGGCAGAAGATATAGAAGCATGATTAGTTGCACCAACAGAGTAACCAACAGCTTCTATCCGTAGGCTGTTAGGCTGCTGAATGGAAAGATAACAACAGGGAACTGACTTTCATGTTTGGTGGGTATGCGTCAGTAAACAAGGGGAATTAAGACTAAGAGAGCTGAGTGGGGGGTGCTCATGTAATCTCACTGTATACAAGTTGTACAAGTGACAATAAAGTATTTCAACTTCTTAGTGTTTCTTAAGCTTCTTTGAGGGGGTTTTAAGAAGTGAAAACAGGTGATGTTATTATTATTGATGATGGGAGTTAAATGGGGGTTTCCTGCTTCTTTATTTTCATATTATCTTTGGCTGCTTTTTGTCCCTTCATTGCCAACGGAATGAGCTGGAGCATATTGTGAGCATGGCTTCAATGATTCCTAATAACTGCCACGAATCATCAGTATTGTGAACTACAATCTCCTCTCTGCCCATCCACACATTCAGCTTGAAAGGTGTTCCCCAGCAGTACCTGATCCTTCTTTCTTACTGGCAAATGGTCACAATTTTTTTTAAAAAATGTTTTCTTTTCCTTGAAGTTTCTGGGTGCACATCTTGAGATAACATGGATATCTCTACTTCTGATAGGCCTTTTCATATCTTCTTCTGAGTGGCTTCTGGTTTGCTTTGGTTTTTTAAAAATACTTTTAAGCTACTTTGAGGTGATTTTTAAAAAACACAGTATGTTCTCAGTCCTGTCTGGAGATGCCAGGAACTGAACCTGCGACTTCTTGCATGCAAAACAGTTTATTATTTATTATTTTTTAAAAAAATAATTGTGTACCATCCTACACCCGCAGATCTTTTGCAATGTAAAATCACAATGTGAAAAAAAAACCCAGAAAATACAAGTTGCCTTATACCAATGAGCTACAGCCGTTTCAAAAAGCTGCATTATCCATCTTGTATCCATACCAATCATGTGACACAAGCTTGGCTCCACATCTATTCATCCCAGATGGAACAGACCTCCAGGAGGCTCCCAGACACTCCTTACCTGTCTTTAGAAGTGCAAAGAAGAAGCATTTCAGGGCAGCCTGCATGGTGATGGGAAATAAGAGAGCATAAGAACAGAAGCTCTCTCCACGATGTGCCAAAATACTTGGTTCAAAGGACCTGCAAAGACATACAGAGGAAGTGTCGGCACCAGGTGTTAGCTTACCAAAGTGTGCATTTAAGCACACAAAAACACGTAAAAAGCCAGGTGACACCAAATTATCTGGGGGAAATCCAAGATTGCAAGAATGGGGATTCCCCTGGCCTTCCAGATGTTATTGGACTTCCTACCAGCCCCAGACACTTGATGGGGCACTCCTGAGAAACAAACTACCGTATTTTTCGCTCGATAACACGCACCTGACCATAACACACACATCGTTTTTAGAGGAGGAAAACAAGGGAAAAAACATTCTGAATGAAACAGTGGATGTATCATTTTTGTGCTTCATGCTGTGGCCACAGACATGTGATCTGATGGTGAATTTGGGGTGACCCAATGCAAAAATCCTGAGAATCCCTGTGGATCCATGCTTTGTAACCACGTTTTTGCACCATTGCAGCCCCAGGCAACAGTGGGTGTGTGATTTTGGGGGGGGCAGGCTGTAGCCATGGACATGCTATGTGCTCTGATGGTGAATTTGGGGTGACCCAATGCAAAGATCCTGAGGATCCATGTTTTGTAACCACGTTTTTGCACCATTGCAGCCCCAGGCAACAGTGGGTGCGTGATTTGGGGGGGGGCAGGCTGTAGCCATGGACATGCTATGTGATCTGATGGTGAATTTGGGGTGACCCAATGCAAAGATCCTGAGGATCCATGTGGATCCATGCTTTTTAACCACATTTTAAGTGGGGAAGGAAGGAAAAATACAGAATGGACAAGGAGCACGAGAGGGGTGTGCAGAGAAGCAGCTGGCTAAGAATGCAGGAGAGGGGTATAACGGGAGGGAGGAAAGGAAGGTAAAAGTTTTCCCTCACCTACCCACCCAAGCCAGCCAGCTCTCTCTCTCTCTCTCTCTCTCTCTCTCTCTCCCTCCTGCATGTTTTCAGCAGCACCGGAGCACAGAGACGACACTCTGCTTTCCCCTCTGCTTGCCTGGAGGGGAGGGGCTTTCCCTGCTCTTTGTTCCGTTTGAGCAAACACAGCAAGGAAACAGAGGCGGGTGGGCAGTAAGACCCTGAGGCAGAATGCAGGAAAGCAGCCACTTCCTCTTTTCAGGTTTCCCTTCTCCGAGACGCGCGATTTGATTTTTGCCTGATTTTTTTTGCCATTTGGCTCCAGGGACCACACATTCGCTCAATAACACGCACAGACATTTCCCCTTCCTTTTTAGGAGAAAAAATCTGCGTGTTATAGAGGGAAAAATATGGTAGCTCCCTTGCTTGCACACACACAAAATCAGACTTCTTTTCCAAAAGGGAAGTGCCAGAGAAATGCATTGGAAAATCTGTGCTAACACTTTGGTGATGCAGTATTGTACAGCCTTCCCACAAGCAAATCTCAACAAATGCTCAATAAAACTAAGCAGCAAAGGCCGAGGGAGCGCCCCGCAATTTTTGCACAAGCAAAACAGAATGAATGCTCAGTGAATGAGCTCTGCCATGCAACCTAAACAAAAACAACACACACACACACAAAAACAAGAACAAAAGTAGTATGTTTCCGGGTGCCACCGCACACGGAATGATCCTGGCAATGCAGGATCCTGGCAATGCAGGATCCGGCCGGCGGGGGGGGGCACCTTTGAGGGAAGAAGGATGAGGCCTTAAAAGGTCTCACTCACGTGGGCTATGGGAACACTTTGTCTGTAGTGAACGTTCCATCCACCCTCTGCATGAGAACTTCACTAGGCTATTTGGGTTGCTGGCTGACAGGCCAGCAAAGGAATTTTTTCTTCCAACCTTGAGGGGTTTTCACCTATCCCTCAGTGACCTAAGGTGTACTTTTGTTAGACAATGGTCAGAACAGCAGCAAAACATGTATTTCCCTTTTGGGTGTACAGCCACAGCAGCCATTAACTCTCCAGTGGTTTGATTTCACCTCCCAAAGATGCGCTTCTCCATTGTCTCCCGAGACAGATGGATGCCAACTAACCAAGGTCTGTATATCAGCAGAAATGGCATTGGGCAGGATCAGTAAAGCAATGGGGGCCTCCATAACGTGTCTAGGGGAAAATATTGGCCATGCACACCCTAAGATCAGGTTAGGGCCCCCGCATGGCTGGAATCTCTCACCCCAGGCACTCAGTGAGACCCTGGACATTTGGCTTTCACCATGTCAGGGCTCAGCCCTGGAATATTCCCATGGAGGAGATCTCAGTTCTTTTCAGCAAGGACCGAAGCAATGGGACCATTGCCCTACTGTCATGCCAACCCCACTTTATGCTGCAGTCTATAAAGATTTGGTCTGATTTTTACCCAACCCCGCATCCTGTCCCAGTTATTTCACCACACGGGGCCACAGATTGTGCCTGCCTGGGTCAACGTATGCCTTTTCAGAAGCTTAAAATTCATTTTCTAGTTGAAAATAAGAACACTGCCAGACTCGCAAGTGTTGAAAGACATTCCACGCTCATAATTCTGGGGGAAGAGGGATCAGAGATTCAGCCCACAATTCTAGAAACCTTTCCCTGGAGCAAAGTCCTGTTAAGGATACTGGGATGTACTTCTGAGTAAACAGAAGTACTGCACTACAAAGCCCCAGCAAAGACACATGTTTAAAAAGCAAACAGGAGGGGCAAGGGGTAAGGAGCAAGACAGATTTATTAGGGGATGTTATATTAAATAGACATCCAAAATTCTTTTTTAAAAAAAAGGGGGGGAAGGGGAGAGAAGGAAGCAGAAATGCACCAAGAAGACAAACCTGTTTCCCAACTAGCATAGCCCTACTCCCCACCATCTCATGTTGGGAGCACTACTTCTGATGAGGTTCAAAACGATACTATAGAGGGATAATTTCTATTGTTTTGAAATGCATGTGCGTGATCACGTGTTTGAGAAATAATAAAGCCCCACCCCTCTTTGCTCCAACAACAGATTTAAATTCTGGAGATTAATTCCATAAGATTCACTTGGCAGATTTTTAAATGGAAGGGAGGACTACAGTTCCATGATTTAGCTTCTAAAAAGGGGTAGGTGGCCTTTGACCCTTGCGATGTCATTGGACTCCCACTATGCTATGCTGTTCTCTGGTTGATAGCCACAGGTTCCCCATCCCTGGCCTGGAAAGCTTAACATAAACCAAGCTTAAAGTGAAGGCTGAGCCTATCCTTTATGCATCAGCTTCCTCTCCCTAGTTCTTCATTGTGGGCTTTGTCAGATGAGAACTATTATATGAGCTGCTGCCTTTGCGCATTAGGAAAGGTTGCTGCTTCACATTTGCTAAGGCAAGACAAGGCTTCCCTGCTGGAGCAGAGCTGTGAGAACTAAATATTTCTACAGAACTAGATAACTCAGGCTTCAGCTCCTAAGCTGGAGGTTTCTCCATCAGTCTTCCCCAACCTAGTGTCCTCCATGTTTTGGATTACAACTCTCATCAGCCATACCTAGCAAAGATGTGGTGGCTGGGAATGAAGGGAGCTGTAGCCAAAAACCCAAGGAAGTCACCATAAGAACATTAGAAGAGGTGTCCCGGATCAGGTCCAATACTCTGGTCTCATAGTGGCCAAAGAGATACCCACAGGAAGACCACAAGTTTGGGGAATGCTGTTCTACAGGACCTTCTCCTGATCTTCATGTTTCTCCAAGATTAATCTCCTGAAATGCATTTGCCTGGTTTCTGCTACAAATGATGGCTAATAAATTGGAGTCCCCTACCTTCTCCTCCGACAGGCCAGCTGTTTCCCTTGATGCTTTTCCACGGGGACTGAGATGTTTCTGCTCTCTTGCAAACTGCTCTTCTTACTTATATGCCCTTGGCTAGTTTGCCTGCACTTCTGCTGCAGCCAATGAGATGAGGATGACTTCTTTAAGAAATGGGTGTGGGTGGGTGTGTTTAGACTACTGACTGCACCAGTAGTGAGTGGGAATTTAAAGCAGGATTTAGATCAGCTGAGCCTCCCGGGAATGCTGATTTTTATGATGACCACTATCAACAGGGAAGGAGATAATAAGGAAGGAGGGAGTAAAAAGAGGGGAGCAGTTTGAGCCCCTCTGAGAACACAATGATCTGACTCAGTAAAAGCCTCTTCTTGTGTCATGCATGTTTCTTCTTTTTTAATGAACTTAAAAACTGGATTTTTGTATTGAACAGAGATGTGCACCAAACCTTTAGCTTATAAACTGTACTTGAAACCTAACTGCAATCTAGCATTGTATCTCAGTTGCTGAAAGTCCCAGTGTCAATCCTTGGCATCTTCATGAGGGGCTGGGAAAGATGCTGCATTTGATATCCCAGAGGGCTGCTGCCAGCCAGTGCCAGTGATACTAACCTAGATGGACCAATGGTCTGATTAGCACAAGGCAGCATTCTGTGTTTGTTGACTGCAAACTCACCGTTCTCTTCAAACGTCAAGCAAAATCATAGGATAGCTCAGTTGGTAGAGCATGAGACTCTTGATCTCAGGGTCGTGGGTTCGAGCCCCACCTTGGGCAAAATATTCCTGCAATGTAGGGGGTTGGACTAGATGAGCCTCGTGGTCCCTTCCAACTCTACAGTTCTATGATTCTAAGTCTGGGGCGCTGCCAAGCGTTGAAGGGGAAATACATAGATGGCTCTGGCCCCATGTCCATCTGCTTGGCAATAGGCCTTGGCTAGAAATGGCCATGGCATGGGCCATTTCAGAGCCAGCCTGAGACATAGGTAAAGGTAAAGGGACCTCTGACTATTAAGTCCAGTCGTGACCAACTCTGGAGTTGCCTGCTCGTCTCGCTTTATTGGCCGAGGGAGCTGGCGTACAGCTTCCGGGTCATGTGGCCAGCATGACTAAGCCGCTTCTGGTGAACCAGAGCAGTGCACAGAAATGCCATTTACCTTCCCGCCGGAGCGGTACCTATTTATCTACCTGCACTTTGACGTGCTTTCGAACTGCTAGGTTGGCAGGAGCAGGGACCGAGCAACGGGAGCTCACCCCGTCACGGGGATTCGAACCGCTGACCTTTTGATCGGCAAGTCCTAGGCTCTGTGGTTTAACCCACAGCGCCAGCCGCGTCCCAGCCTGAGACATAGTGCATAGTTAAACTATGGAACTCACTCCCACAGGAGGCAGGGATGACCACCAATTTGGATGGCTTTAAAAAGGGATTGGGCAAATTCATGGAGAAAGTCATCAGTGACTACTAGGCATGATAGCTGTGCTCTGCTTCCACAGTCAAGAGGCAGCAACGCTTCTGAATATCAGGTGCTGGAAGCTGCAGGAGGGGAAGAGAGCTTTTGTGCTCAGATCCTGCTTCCCATGGGCATCTGATCACCCACTGTCAGAACAGGATGGGCCATTGGCCTGATCCAGCGGGATCTTCTTATCTTCTTATGACACTTTTCTGCCTAACACAAAGCAGTAAATGGTAGTTGCCTCCCAAGTCCAGGTGCATTGGTCCCCAAGCTAGCCCAAGTGAATTTAGCCCCTGGGGCAGAAGATTTCCCAATGGCTTCTCTTGCTCATAACTACAGTAAGAATAGATAAAATAACAAACAAATTTGCAAGCTTTTCATGACACCCAAGGACAGCTGCCTGGGGCAGCTCTCTCACTGCATCACAACAGGGCTGGACATCCCTGCAGCCATTTATCTGGATGAGCAGGTTGCTTTTTACGTTATTCACAAAGAGGGAAGAGACAGGAGGAGAAGGCATATACAAATATGCAGTCGTAACATGCAGTGTAACCCTACCCACATTTTTTTAAGCAAACCTGATAAACCACCCACCCACCCCTTTTTAACATTTGAAAAGCTGCTCCTCTTTGGAAAACTTGAAAAGACATGTGGGTTGTTGTTGGTTTTAAAAAAGAAATTCTGTATGAAACCTTTTTTGAAAAGACAAGTTTTTTTAAAAAAAAAACAAGTACAATGGGTGAGTATTAACATAACAGCTTAAGACAATTTGATAAATGATGTACATGCTCGCTGATCACCTTAGCCTGTGGTTCCTGAAATTTGTTCTGTTTGTGCAGATAAACTATCAGAGATAGAATGCTACAGGATGTGTTGTTAGTGTGTGAAAACAGGCAAAATCCAAAATCCAAGCTGCTTGGCACCTGGCAAATTTCAAATGCTGGTTTTGACTATACACGATTTTGTCTTTAGCCATGATCCCTGGAATGTAGCCCCCATGTAAATTGCAGGTTTACTGTATTGCATTTTATTGCACTGTGAATTGAATTCTATAAAAATCAACATAATGCAATGGGGTGGACCTGTTGCAAAGTTCTTCAGTGTAACATCCATCAGCTTGAGTCTTAAGGCAGATTCAGCATTAAAATTATTCATCCTAGACTCCCATTAACTTCACTGCTAATCCTCTCCACTCCTTCCAAGTGCTTCCTTACCCGCAACCAGCTGCCCTCCAGTCATTTCTCTCTTTTTTGATATTAATATTTTATTGAAAAGTTTTCGGCTATAAAGAAATAAAGTGATACAAAGAGGGGGAAAAGGAGAAAATATTCACCCTGCTCACCATCCAGGTGGACCATTGGATTATAAGAGCAATGAATCAGTCGCTCAGTCTGCTGCCCCCACCATTCTTCACACAAATAACATGGACCACTGAATGAAGCTTGCAGACCACTGATGGTCCCTAGACCACTGTTTGGGAACCCCCACTATAGGCAATTTCAGGTAAGGTGAAATGTTTTCATGAACTGTGGAGTCATTTACTTAAAAAATACCATGCATTCCGATTTATGTACTTCCTTAGTACATAATTTTTTTCATTAGAAACAAGAATTTCTGAGGTAGATTCTCATGAAAATGTTTTTGCCCACCAATACCCAAGCATTCCCCCCCTTGGTTTGGTTTACTAAAGGGAGATCAATATTTTCAACAGCATTTTCAACAGCATTTCAACTCCTCTTGTGCTTAGCAAAGCATTTACTGTCCTTTGTTTCCATACAATGCCTTCAGCCTATTTGTAGGGAAAGTAGAAAGGGATTTCCTATGCATGGCAGGTATGCGTTTGTGGGGAGGTGAAAGACGATAGCATACCCTCCTACATTTCTCCAGTGAAAATAGGGAGGTCCCATTCCATAATGACGATTTTACTATTTATACCCCACACACCTTACTGGGTTGCCCCAGACACATGTAGGCAGCTTCCAACATATATAAAAACATAATAAAACATTGAACATTTTTTAAAAAAACTTCCCTAATACAGGATTGCTTTCAGACAGCTCAGGGGTCAGATAACTCCATACCCCCCAACATTTCTCCAATGGAAACAGGGACATCTTAAGGAAAAGTGGGACATCTAGGATCAAATCAGAAACTGGGACAGCTTCTCTAAATCAGGGACATCCCTGAAAAACTTGGGGGGTTGCAATAGTCCCTTATATACAGATCATAGCTGTCAACTTTTCCCTTTTTTAAGGGAAATTCCCTTATTCCGAATAGGATTCCTCTCAAGAAAAGGGAAAAGTTGACAGCTATGATACAGATCTCAGAGCTTGTTCCCTGAGACATCTTTCAACAGCCAAAGCAGGCTGGACCCTGACTGATATCGTGTGTTATCTGTTGGCAGATCACAAGGATGCCATTGCAAACAAGGTTGCCATCTTCGCAGGAGCAGCTCAAAAAATCCTAAAATATATTTGCCATGGTGCGTTTGAGGAGTGGGTCGGGGAAAGTGCTCTTCTTCAGTGGAGCACACTTATCGCAGAAAACGAGAGGGAGGGAGCGCGAAAGCGACGCTACCCCCCCCCCCGAAAAAAACTGGAGAGGAGGTCTCCAGTCGAAGCATCGAGCGGCGCAAAAAGGGGTTTCCTGTTACTTCATACCACAGAAAAAGATATGAAAACAGTGAGGAAGGAGGACGGGAGAACCTCGCGCTAAAGAGACTACACTCTCGACCGTGAGACTCCTCAAGACCCAGCAAAGCAAGCACCAGGTTTCTCATTTAAACTAACTGACGCTGAGAAAAGTCACCCCATCAAAAAAAAAAGGGGGGGGGGAGAACCAACAACAACAGAAAAGGGGACTGGTAAGCTTTGTTTTAAGTAAGAACAGTGATAACAAAAAATTATAAATGAGTCTCACCGTGTGGGGATTTAATCAAGGTGTGTGCAAAGAACCCTGCGACGGAGATTGCAGAAAGGGAAAGGAATATTGACTAACGATGCATCAAACAAAGAGAGATTAAGAAAGGAGGGGGAAGCGAAGCAATAGCTGAGCTGGGAAGAAGAGAGGAGAAGGGACATAGGAGAGTTTACATAGCAGAAAGAAGCCGTGGAGAAAGCACAGAGGCTGTAGGTGACGTGGGAGGAGCAGGACGTCGAGGGAACGCAGGACAAGGAGGGAAGAAGCGGAAAAAAGAAAGAAGGCAGTGGCTGAATAGGGAAGGGGGGATACCCACGAATATAAGGAGGAGAGAGGGTAAAGGGACAAAGACCCACCCTTGCATCATGGTGTTCACCTCCTGTTGTCGGATATATCTGTTTTTATGTCCCTGTGTTTTTATGTTTGTACATATTTTATGGGCTAATAGCCGTAAATAAATAAATAAATAATAAAGGGACAAAGAATTTAGATTTGCTACCAATTTGTGATGGTGGGTACTTGTTTTGTAAAGGCGGACAAAGGAAATCGCTCAGACAGATTTTGTTTGAATCCTGGTTTATTTTATTGTCATTGAGGAAAGCAAGGGAAATCTATCTGAAAGGCCCAACATCATTAAGAGAAAGTGCTAAGCGGATACAAGGCAAGCATAGACGGATGCAGAGCTGACGCAGTCCCCCGTGGGAGCCTTTTACGAAAGGATCTTCTGCAGCAGAAGCACCGGAAAGGTTGGCAGAAGGAGCGCAGAGGACTGAGATCCCCTTGAAATCTCTGGAGTACAGGTGGCCTTTTCAACAACGTCCGCACCTGTTAAGAGGTCGGCCTGGCCTCTGTTTATTGAAGCACAGATGGACTTAGTAGTGCACCCCTTCATGATACTGCGCTGCCGTTGTCCATCTGAACAGGGAAGATAAGATTGGGTATCCTGGGAAATCATTGTCGCCAGTCAACATGTCGCCTCCAAATAAGCGTTTTGGTCAGCCCAATAGTGAAGTCCTAACTGCATCCCTTGGCTTTTATCCTGGTTGGATGTGCTGATGTTCAGGGCTTCATTAATATCACTTGTTGCTCATTTGTACTCTGTACTTTGTACTTCATTGTTGTCTGCAAGTTACTAGCATATTTTTACTGTTACTTTATGCTAATTTATATACTGCTTCCATGACATAAATTAGTTCTAAGCAGTTTCCATCCATTATAAAATCAAGTATAAAATCCACACATAGAATTGTGGAATTATAGAATCGTACAGTTGGAAGGGACCACAAGGTTCATCTAGTCTCCAACCCCCTGTAGTTTAGGAATCTTTTGCCCAACACGGGGCTTGAACACACAACAATGAGCTCCTCACATCATTAAAATCTGCAATAAAATTCCATCAAAACATTAAAAATACCCATTAATTAAAATTAGCAAGCTGGCTAATACAGATCCATTGGTAGAGTGATTATGTCCACTTCTACCCACCAAGCATCTGGGGTTGCTGCATGGCCTTCTCTCAAAGAAATGGCCCCATATTGTGCCTGACACAAGGCAGCAGAACCAGTTTGCTCTGTGTCTCCAGCTACACAAGGATAAGATGCAATTGCACTGAGGATCAGCTCAGCTACAGATCACAGGATGGTGGAGTTGGAAGGGACCACGAGCCCCCAGCATGACCCTGAGATGAAGTCTCACGCTCAACCAACTGAACTCAAAGGCACGTTGTGCATGAAGGAAGACTTACTAATGTAGGTGGTTGTGGCCACATCAAAGCAATAGCTCTCCAAGCCGGTGCAATTCACCACCTTCGCATGGCACACGTCTGACGAGGAGTAACAGGTAGGGCATTGCTTTCCATTGACCTTCCTTTCTACTTGGGGTACTGCAAGCCAAAGAATAGGATTCATAATCAGCTTCAGGAATGGACTAAGGAGGAGGCAGAGGCTAAGAAGATAAGAAGAATCAGCTGAATCAGGCCAATGGCTTATCTAGCCCAGGATCTTGCTCTCACAGTAGCCAGCTAGATTGACGACATGAGCCCACTCCCATCCTGAAACTTCCAGCAACTGGTATTCTGTCCCCAACCATGGTGGAAGAACATAGCCATCATGGCTAGTAGCCACTGGTAGCCTTGTCCTCCATGAATTTGCTCCAGTCCTCTTTTAAAGCCATCCAGGTTTGTTGCTATCTTGGTTAATAAAGCGTTAAAGGCTAAAAACATTTAATTTATAGGTGGCTGTAGCCTAGAGCAGCCTTCCTGCACATAGTGCCCACTGGATGTTGTTTGAGTTCCATGTTCGTAACATACCATCCAACATTTCTCCAATGAAAACAGGGACGTCCCATTCTATCGTGATATTTTTTACTATTTATACCCCACACATATTACTGGGTTGCCCCAGCACTCTGGGCAGCTTTCAACATATATAAAAACATAATCAAACATTTATTTATTTATTTTTTTAAAAAATCTTCCCTACACAGGAGTGCTGGGGCGTTGGATAACTCCATACACTCCAACATTTCTCCAATAAAAACAGGGACATCCTAAGGGAAAGTGGGACATTACAGAATCAAATCAGAAACCGGGATGGCTTCTCTAAATAAGGGACTGTCCCTGGAAAATAGGGACACTTGGAGGGTCTGTCATGAGCCCCAGCCAGCAGGGCTAATGTATCTGGGGTGAGGAGAGCTGTAGGCCCAAACATCTGGAGGTCTTCAGGTTGAGGAGAGCCTGTGCTAGAGACAGATGTTGATGACGAATAGAACTGAATTGATTACAGATTGACAATTGTGGTGGCCCATCCTAGACTACATGTGATGGAGTAGAGGAAAGGAAGGGTCATGGTTCAGTGGTGTGGCATCTGCTCTGCAAGCAGAAAATCCAGGGTTCAATCCACAGCATCTCCAGGCAGAAAGGGGAACACCCCCTTCCCAAAACATTGGACAGGCACTGCCATAGGGTGTGGAGTTATCCTTTAAAGCCCTATACGGCCTAGGACTCTCGTACCTACGGGATCGCCTCTCCTGGTATGTCCCAGAGAGGACATTATGGTCTTCAAACAAAAACATCTTCGAGGTCCCGGGCCACAGGGAGGTTAGGCTGGTCTCAACCAGAGCCAGGGCTTTTTCAGCTGTGGCTCCAATCTGGTGGAATGCTCTGTCACAAGAGACTAGGGCCCTGTGGGACTTGATATCTTTCCACAGGGCCTGCAAGACAGAGCTGTTCCACCAGGCCTCTGGCCAGGGCCCCTCCTTTGGCAATCCTCACAGAACTCTAGTCAAATGGTTGCCATTAATTTGATTTGAACTGATTTTATAATGAATTGATTTTAGAATGCTGTATTATTTTACTGTTGTTAGCTGCTCTGAGCCCGGCTTCAGTCTGGGAGGGCGGGATATAAATAAATTATTTATTATTTATTTTATTATTAGACAATAGTGAGCCAGATGGACCAATGGTCTGGCTCCATATAAGGCTGCTTCCTGTGTTGACAAATGGTGGAGGGTGGAAGCACATCAAGGAAATTGGAACAGGGTGTATCCAGTGCTAGTCTTACTCAGAGCTGACCCACTAAAAGAAATGGGCATGACTACAGTAGACCTCAGTATGTGTGGCCTTATTTCTGAGGATGTTGATCTCTGGGAATCTTTTATGAATAACGAGTAAAGTAAAAAAAAAAAGTGCTTAAAATAAATCCATTTAGGTGAAGCAGTGTGGAGTAATGGTTAGAGTTCTGAACCTGAGAGACCATGTTTTAGTTCCTTTTCAGCCATGGGGACCTTTGGGCTAGTCACTGTCTCTCAGCCTAACCTTCCTCATGCAATTGTTGCGGTGATAAAATGAAGAAATTGAAAAGTGAGTACACAACATTGAGCTCTTTGAAGGAATGGTGGGATATCAAAATAATAATAATAATAATAATAATAATAATAATAATAATAATACTTACATTTAGGCTTGGCATTTTTGCAGTTGTCCCCCGTGCAACAGACCAAGTACATCCTGAAGGTTCTCCCCAACCCAAGATAAAAGAACGCTGAGGGAGTGGAGCAGACCTTTGAAGAATCGCAGGTTTTCTCTACAGTGCGAATTTTACGTCCTTCTATGGGAGAAACGAGAGTGAGAGAAAGAGACAGGTTTGTTCAGTGATGAGCAAAATATCATTATGTCAAGCATTGTGTTTTGGGCTGGAAGATGCACATTTCTCAGATTTCTGAGATTTCTACCACTGATGGCAAGTATTTGGAAGCCAGCGGAGCGGGTGGGGCGGAGTATCCCCACAATTTCCTCTTGGATTGAAGGGCATATCTTTGTTAAAAAGGGCACAGTCTAATCAGACTTCTGCCCCTCTCCCAGAGACCCTAATTATTGAGAACACATCCTACTAGCTTCATATACCACAGATTATGAACTCAGTAACCATCCCCGTGGTTTTCTTCGGAGCTGAGGGTGATGAAACAATCGCTGAGACGGCTAGAGCGTCGGTGGCAGAAAACTCACTCCGAATCTGACCAGACACAGGTTAGAGCTCAACGTCGAGCCTACCAAGTGGCGATAGCGATGGCGAAGAAGACCGCCTCTATTGCATCTGCAGAAAATAGTAGCAGGAGACTCTTTCAGGTGGTCCGCAATTTAACGGAACCACCTTTACCACCGGGGCCTTGTAAAGACCCCAAGATCTCCTGCAACGATTTTGCAAAGTTTTTTGCAGATAAAATCACTCATATTCGGAAGGAGCTAGACACCACCGTGGGAGCAGGGCTGGGGCGGGAGAGTGCTAGAGCCCTGTCTGGTCAAGTTGCATGGAATCAATTTCAATCCGTTACCCCCAAGGATGTGGACAGGCTGCTTGGACGCGTGAAACCAACCACCTGTCTCCTTGATCCTTGCCCATCCTGGCTAATAAAAGCAAGCCGGAAAGGGCTGGGCGATGGGCTCTGCGGGGTGGTGAATGCTTCCCTCTGTGAGGGAACATTCCCAGATCCGCTGAAAGAGGCGGTAATTAAACCGCTTCTTAAAAAACCATCTTTAGACCCGGCCAGTATGGCCAACTATCGCCCAGTCTCAAATCTTCCATTCTTGGGCAAGTTGATTGAGCGCGTGGTTGCTGAACAACTCCAGGCACGCCTGGAGGATGCGGACCATTTGGATCCCTTCCAATCGGGATTCAGGCCTCATCATGGGACTGAAACTGCCTTGGTCACGCTGGTTGATGATCTCCGGCGAGCTAGGGACAAAGGTGAGAGTTGTTTCCTAGTTCTGCTGGATCTCTCAGCGGCCTTTGATACAATCAACCATAACATCCTTCTGGACCGTCTAGAGGGGCTGGGAGCTGGGGGCACTGTTATACAGTGGTTTCGCTCTTTCCTCCTGGGCCGTGTTCAGAAAGTGGTGGTGGGGGATGAGTGTTCAGACCCCTGGGCCCTCACTTGTGGGGTGCCTCAGGGTTCCGTCCTCTCCCCCATGCTTTTTAACATCTATATGAAGCCACTGGGAGAGATCATCAGGGAGTTTGGACTGGGTGTCCGTCAATATGCAGATGATACCCAGCTCTATCTCTCTTTCAAATCAGAACCAGTGAAGGTGGTGAAGGTCCTGTGTGAGTGCCTGGAGGCGGTTGGAGGATGGATGGCGGCTAATGGATTGAAGTTGAATCCTGACAAGACAGAAGTACTGTTTTTGGGGGACAGGGGGCGGGCTGGTGTGGAGGACTCCCTGGTCCTGAATAGGGTAACTGTGCCCCTGAAGGACCAGGTGCGCAGCCTAGGAGTCATTTTGGAGTCACAGCAGTCCATGGAGGCGCAGGTCAATTCTGTATCCAGGGCAGCTGTCTACCAACTCCACCTGGTACGCAGGCTGAGACCCTACCTGCCCGCGGACTGTCTCGCCAGAGTGGTGCATGCTCTAGTTATCTCCTGCTTGGACTACTGCAATGCGCTCTACGTGGGGCTACCTCTGAAGGTGACTCGGAAACTACAACTAATCCAGAATGCGGCAGCTAGACTGGTGACTCGGGGCGGCCGCCGAGACCACATAACACCGGTCTTGAAAGACCTACATTGGCTCCCAGTACGTTTCCGAGCACAATTCAAAGTGCTGGTGTTGACCTTTAAAGCCCTAAACGGCCTCAGCCCAGTATACCTGAAGGAGCGTCTCCACCCCCATCGTTCTGCCCGGACACTGAGGTCCAGCGCCAAGGGCCTTCTGGCGGTTCCCTCATTGCGAGAAGCAAAGCTACAGGGAACCAGGCAGAGGGCCTTCTCGGTAGCGGCGCCCGCCCTGTGGAACGCCCTCCCATCAGATGTCAAAGCGATAAATAACTACCTGACATTCAGAAGACATCTTAAGGCAGCCCTGTTCAGGGAAGTTTTTAATGTGTGATATTTTAGTGTATTTTTGGTTTCTATGGAAGCCGCCCAGAGTGGCTGGGGAAACCCAGCCAGATGGGCGGGGTACAAATAATAAATTATTATATTATTATTATTATAACAGGTCCAAAGAAATGGACTCAGTAACCTGAAAGTCTCAAGGGGAAATTGAAGGGCAATAGTTCAGTGGCAGAGATCGACTGTGCATTTTGTATTGTGCAACATTTATTTGTGACCATTTTAAGACTGCTCTGCAGCAAAGCTTTGAAAGTCATTAATGCGGCGGAGAGCAAATCCATTTCTACACTGCACAAAGTCTGGATCAGGGATTCCGCCAGCAACAACTCGAACACCACCCACCCAGAGTACTTTCAGCAAATGCAACGACACAGGTGTCTTTCTTAGGAGAACAGGTCGCCATCTTGCCACTGCATCTGGTCCCAAGGCCGTAGCAAACTTCGCACTCCAGAGAAGCACCTGGG
Organism: Podarcis filfolensis; assembly: GCF_964270895.1. Lineage (NCBI taxonomy): Eukaryota > Metazoa > Chordata > Lepidosauria > Squamata > Lacertidae > Podarcis > Podarcis filfolensis. The sequence goes on along the minus strand of NC_139611.1, from coordinate 74,906,372 downwards.
AGAGGAAAGAAAAGGGAGGTGCAGAGAAGGAATCCATTCATATACTTTTCTATAAATATATATCTATATATAAATCCATTGACTTCCAACAACTTATGGCCCGAGGGACCTTCAAGCTGATTTTCATGTAGGTGACAAAGAAATGAAAACAGAGAGGGTGAGATGAAGAAGAGAAAGGAAGGAATGGTTTCAAGCAGGAGGCATTCCCAGCTCTACCTATAGTTGCTGGGAAATGAACTTGGGATATTCTGCATGGGGGGGAAATGCTCTATCGCTGTGTTGTTGGGCGAGATGCCATCAACAACACCCCCCATCCCCACCACCTCCCTCTCTGAGTGAGTGCACCTCCTTCTTAAAAGGTAAAGGGATCCCTGACCATTAGGTACAGTTGTGGCCGACTCTGGGGTTGCAGCGCTCATCTCGCTTTATTGGCCGAGGGAGCCGGCGTACAGCTTCCGGGTCATGTGGCCAGCATGACTAAGCCCCTTCTGGTGAACCAGACCAGAGCAGCTCACGGAAACGCCGTTTACCTTCCCGCCGGAGCAGTACCTATTTATCTACTTGCACTTTGGCGTGCTTTTGAACTGCTAGGTTGGCAGGAGCAGAGACCGAGCAATGGGAGCTCACCCCGTTGAAGGGATTCGAACCGCCGACCTTCTGATCAGAAAGTCCTAGGCTCTGTGGTTTAACCCACAGTGCCACCCTTGCACCTCCTTCTAGTGATGGGCAAATCTGTCAATTTCGACTTCTCATTTTACCTCTCTTAAGTTCAGTTCTGGACATTTCCACATCTCTCTCTCTCTCTCTCTCTCTCACACACACACACACACACACACACACACTCATAAAAATTCAGCAGCGTTTATTGTGGGTTTTTCCTTACATGCATGCATTCATTCATTCAATTCATTGAGCAGATCAGTTTTCCCCAATGTAACACATTTTCTTAATGTTCCAGTCACCAACATATGCATTCCTGAGTGCATTTTCTTGTATTATATGCATTTTCCCACACATTCCTTGGCTGGGGAAATTGCATTGCAAAATTCAGAGAAGGGTGAATTTCAAATGGTGATGGTGTCTTGAGCTTTATGAATTAGATAGGTCTGGCTATAAATGACATCTGAAGGCAGCCCTGTTTAGGGAAGCTTTTAATGTTTGATGCATTACTGTACAGTGGTACCTCGGATTACATATGCTTCAGGTTACAGGCTCCGCTAAACCAGAAATAGTACCTCGGGTTAAGAACTTTGCTTCAGGATGAGAACAGAAATCGTGTTCCGGCAGCGCGGCAGCAGCAGGAGGCCCCATTAGCTAAAGTGGTGCTTCAGGTTAAGAACAGTTTAAGGTTAAGAATGGACCTCCGGAATGAATTAAGTACCTAACCTGAGGTACCACTGTATGTTAATATTTTGTTGGAAGCTGCCCAGAGTGGCTTGGGAAGCCCAGCCAGATGGGCGGGGTATGAATAATAAATTATTATTAGTAGTATTATTATGTTATTATTATTAAATGCAAGCTTAGCCCAATTTCTGCCCCATCCCTACCTCCTCCTTTCTCTGCCCATTCACATACCCTCTGGCCCTAATCCACGCAAGAGAGAGCACAAAGCAGGTGGAGGCTACTGCCTCATGTCCTTCCTCTGGCCATTGCTGGAATGCTCAGAGAGGGCAGGGGAACCATGGGGGAGGCAGTAAGGAGAAAGAGCAGAACCAGGATGCTCTGGGAATCAGCAGTGGGTTCCCAAACAGGCATGAGCCTCCACAGTTGCCCAACAATGCCAACTACTGATGCGACCTCAATTTGGCCCTGGCCCTATTTACCCCACTGTAAAAGAAAAGAAAATAAAATCTCCAGTAGGCTACCAGCGTCTCCTTACCTGTAGTTAGAACCACAAAGAAGGGGAAGAGCCTCAGGAGATCCTGCATGGTAATGATGATGAGAAATACATGTGACGAATCAACTTCTTTGGCTCAAAGAGCCTGTAATGACAGCCAGAGGAAGCATGTTTGACAACTGGCAGCTTTCACCAGTGTGCATTTACACCAAGGATGGGGAGACCTTGTTCTTGAGCTACTGCTCCGATCATCCCTGGCCATTGACCATGGTGGGCTTCCAGAGGCACCAGGTTGGGCACCGTGCAAAAGATGATGCTAGACTAGGTATGCTTTGGGTCTATCATAGAACTGTAGAGTTGGAAGGGACCCAGAGGGTCGTCCAGTCCAACCCCTTTGCGGTGCAGAAATCTCAACTAAATCATCCATGGCAGGTGGCCATGGTTTTCTGCTCAAAACCCTCCAAGGAAGGAGAGTCCACCACCACTTGCTCTCCCCTGACTCAGTAGGGTTCTTCTCAGCTCCTTCTGTTGTTATGAAAAGGAAGGAACTGCATTTAAACTCCTGTTCAACCTACCTCCAGTAACTGACATGTAAGCCTTTAAGATTCCACATCTCTTAAAGTGACAGAACCGTAAGTCACCACAACAGACGGGTGCCTTCCTTGGCATGGAATCAACCAGACAGCTGTGGGAGGCTATGAAAGGGAGATGACAATCCACTCTGCCATTGGTCAGCCCTAGCTGCTCCCTCAAATACCAAGCTTGGATGACTTGAGACCCATCAAGGGAGAATAGAGCCCTATATTTCAAGACACACCAGTCTTGAAAGATCTACATTGGCTCCCAGTACGTTTCCGAGCACAGTTTAAAGTGTTGGTGCTGACCTTTAAAGCCCTAAACGGCCTCGGTCCAGTATACCTGAAGGAGTGTCTCCACCCCCATTATTCTGCCCGGACACTGAGGTCCAGCACCGAGGGTTCCCTCACTGCAAGAAGCCAAGTTACAGGGAACCAGGCAGAGGGCCTTCTTAGTAGTGGCACCCGCCCTGTGTAACACCCTCCCACCAGATGTCAAAGAGAAGAACAACTACCAGACTTTTAGAGGACATCTGAAGGCAGCCCTGTTTAGGGAAGCTTTTAATGTTTAACAGACCACTGTATTTTAATACTTTGTTGGAAGCCGCCCAGAGTGGCTGGGGAAACCCAGACATACGGGTGGGGTATAAATAATAAATTATTATTATTATTACTATAGCCACATGGGGCAGACCACCAAAGTCTGTCAATAACCCCCCTGCTACCACAAAAAAACCTGGGACTCAGCCCTTGGTGATTCAGACGATGTCTAATATCCAGAGTCTAACACCAACCCTGAAAGTGATTCTACTCAATAAGTTCAATCAGCCTCAGCCAGCAGACTCCCAGAGCTTCTCAGACCCACCCCCCTTCCATGACGATGTACTGACACAGCTGTAACGATCAAGCTCCTTACACAACTTCAATGTTGCCATGGTTGACACTTCATCTCTTGCAGTTAGGAAACCGCCAGAAAGCCCTCGGAGCTGGATCTCAATGTCTGGGCTGAACAATGGGGGTCTTGACACAAATTACATTTAAAAAAAAAAAAAAAGAATTACAATTCAAATTGCAATTGATTTCAACCTGAGGTTTATTTTCACTCTGTGAGTCAGAGAAAATCCCTCTGGAAGGCCAAACGGCAGTTGGAAAATGTCACCTATAGATAGAAGGGAGGCTTGATTGAATACAGAGCTGATGCAATCCCATGCACGTGCCTTTTTATGAGAGGATCTTCAGGAGCAGGAGCCCAGAGAAGGTTGGAAGGAAGAGATCAGAGCACTGAGCTCCCCGGGAAACATTTGGTGAACATTCTGCCTTCCTAAGCTCATCAGAACCCCCCAACATGGGAGTGCGGCCACTTTTTAGTGAGAGACAGAAGGACTTACTAGTGCAGCCTTTAAGGGTCCTGTCCACGATTTTTTCTGGAAATGGAAGACAGGAGAAGACATTAATTTCTTCCAGCTATTCTCCAAACCAGTACATCCCACCTAAATGAAATTTACCCTCTCCTTGCCACTAAACAAATCTGGTACTTAAGGAATGGAGCTTAAAAAAAATGGCTATCCAACCCTGTGGGGATGAGCAAATATGTCAATTTCAGTTTCTCCTTTCTCCAATCTTAAATCGAGTTCTCCACATTTTCATATCACTTTGCATTTTTTTAACATCCCCCATGAAAACGCACCACAAATTTAGTATGTTTCTCCCAATACACACACGTTTGCATGCAATTTTGCCCCCAATAATAATAATAATAGCAAATTACCCTAACAGAATGCGTTTTTGTACACACGCCTTGGTTGGAGAACTGCACAATGAAATTTAGCAAAGTGCCAATTCCGAAGGACAAAATTTTGTGTTGCAAAATGAGATCAAAGCATTCACGTAAGAAGCAAACACAATGGGAGCAATTTAAATAAGAGAATTAGAGGTAGGTATTTTGTTTTCTATAAAAGCTCACGTCTTAGGGAAGTGAAGAGTGGCATGCCTTAAATCAGCATGGCTCGGCTTACACATGATCCTATGTGAAAATAGGTGGAAAGGAGGATTTGGGGTCCCAAGTCATGCTGCATCTGGGGTTGCACTTACCAGAATGCACGTGTGCCGATATATCAAAGCAGTATATGTTGGCTCCCGTGCAATTCACCACCTCCTCTTTACATGTGTTTGACCATTCGTGGCAGGCAGGACACTGCTTTCCATTCCATTTCATTTCTAATGGTGGCACTGAAAACAGGTGTAGAAACACTCAAGGATCTGAAAGAGGCAGCTCAGAGTTTACAACTTTGGAGGCAGATGGTGTGCTGCCCATCCAGCACCATTCTGACTTCCACCTAATGATCCCTGGCATGCAACCAGTCCGCTAAGCAGTAATGAGTCTCCTTAAGCAGGGCCATCTTTACCCAGGAGGTCCAAGGGGTGCAGGGCACCTGGGCGCTGAATTCTGAGTGGCACCAAATGTATACCTGCAAATGGACATTTCTTCCCCTGCAAACTGGCAAGCTGTCTGGAGTACGAATCCATACCACTCCTCCAAAACGACCTCCAGAGGGACTCATTGACAGTGCACATCAGAGGTGCTTTCATGGGATAGGGTCAGAGGTTAGCGGTCTGTGGTTTGCGGTCTGTGGTTGCAGAGGGTTGAGGACTCCTTACTATTTTTGCACAGGGTCCCTGCCTCCAGCATTCTACTGTTAGGCATAATCGTTTAACTGAACAGTTGAAATAGAAAATAACTCTATATATATGTCTGTCTGTGTACCGCTGAAAGCACGATATGGAAACGTTTGTCCACTGAAGCTAAGCAAAAGAGCTGCTGAGAGCCTAACAGGAAATGATTAATTAACTGAGAATGCAGCTCTGCTAGCTCTGCCACGAGGGTGAAAGGATTGTGTTACAGGTCTCCATTTTGGGCGTGCGAATTAGCTCTTGGTTCTGAAGCACCGAAGAGAAAGGATGTTTAAGCCATTCTCTCTCCAAGAGCACAGCCTCAGGCTGCAATGCAAGTGGTTTGGAGAGGCAATGCTTTGCTTTCATCTCTAGATATAAAGAAATTGGTATTTCTAAGATATTTTGTCCCTATCTGGAAATGTCAGGGTTTGAATCTGAGATGCCATGATGGGGGGAAAAGCATGGGGAGAGGATCAAACACACACACACACACACACACACACACACACACACAAATGATAGACCTACAATTAGGGTTAACTATGCCACACATCTTCTCATTGCAGCAGGAGGAAACTGTCCTTAAGGCTTTCCCAGGTCCAAAGTACAATTCCATGGCAGTACCGGCACACTCCTCCAGAGTGACACAGTCTTTGTCTACACTGCGTTCAACGTTTTCACCTACAATGGATGAGAGGGAGTGGGTCAATTTGATTTCACTGCATTTCCTACATTTATATCCCACCTGTTCCTCCAAAGAACTCAAGTCAGCCTCCATGGTTAGACTGAGAGATCGGGCCAAGATCACCCAATAAGCTTCTTTGGTCTCCCCAGCCTTAGTCTAACACACTAGGTAAAAAGGTAAAGGACCCCTGGATGGTTAAGTCCAGTCAAAGGCGACTATGGGGTTGTGGCGCTCATCTCGTTTTCAGGCCGAGGGAGCCAGCGTTTGTCCACAGACAGCTTTCCAGGTCATGTGGCCAGCATGACTAAGCTGCTTCTGGCGCAACAGGACACCATGACGGAAGCCAGAGCACACGGAAATGCCGTTTACCTTCCCGCCTCAGTGGTACCTGTTTATCTACTTGCACTGGCATGCTTTCGAACTGCTAGGTTGGCAGGAGCTGGGACAAAGCAAAGGGAGCTCACCCTGTCACAGTGATTCGAACCACTGAAATTCCAATCAGCAAGTCCAAGAGGCTCAGTGGTTTAGACCACAGCGCCATCTGTGTCCCTTCCAACACTCCAAACCAGTGTAGCAAGCATGTCGTGAAGATTCAAGGACAACCAAAGAAACATTTAAACAAGAAGAGTGAGCGGACTTCTGCAAGTGGGGAGCCACCACAGAAAAGGCCTGTTCCCGTGTTCCCGCCCTCCAGACCTCTCACAAAGGAGGCTCATGAAGAAGGGCCTCAGATGATGACCACAGTGTCTGCATCAGTATATATGGAAAGAGGTGGTCCTTGACGTATTGCAGTCCTGAGCTGTTTAAGGCTTGATAGGTCCAAACCAGTGCTTTGAATTGGACCTGAAAACTAATGGGCCGTTAGAACAGTAGATGCCAAGATTTAAGGCATGACTCAATCAGCTTGTTCATTGAGGTGATTACTGAAGATAACAAGAGGCGAGGACCCGTCCAACACACAATCCCTGCCCTAACAGTCAGTGACCTTGGCTGATCTTGTCCTGTGCCCACTTGTCCTGAGGGCAAGGGTCATAGCTCAGTGGTAGACCACCTGCTGTGGATGCAGAAGATCCCAAGTTCCCTCCCCAGCATCACCAGGTAGGACTTGGAGAAAGATTCCCTGTCTGAGATCCTGGACAGGTCCACATAGACCATACTGAGCCAGGTGGACCAACGTTCTGACTCTACCTATGTTTCAATAACCTCGATCCCACTCACGTAGAGTATTTTCGGAGTATGCAATCATGCAGGTATCTTTCTCGGGAGGGCAGGTTGTCAACGTGCCATTGCAGATGTATCCTTCGGCCGAACAAACTTCACATGTTAGAGAAGCTCCTGGAAAAAGAGGAAGGTTGCAGGCCTTTTTTAAAAAAATGACTAACCCTATTTGTGTGATTACGCTTTATTGAAAATGGTTATTAATGCCATGTTCTAAATTGCTTCCAAAGCTGTTTCCTTTAAAAATAAATCAAATTTAAAAAATAATAATTGAAGATTAAAAAGATCTTGGATATGCCTTCCGTCTTATACTCCTGCCAGTCTCGTGATGCCAATTCGCATCTGACCCCAGCTACCCCAATGGAATAAATCTCCCGCGAGTGAGCCGTCCTTCCATACCTGTTGTAAGGAGGACAAAGAAGATGGAGAGTTTCAGGAGATCCTGCATGGTGATGGTGAGGGGAGAGCCAGAGAAACTGTGACCGAGGTGAATTGAATACCCTGGCTGAAAGGACCTGAAACAACAGGGGGGTGGAGCCCAGTCAGCTGACCTGGGTAAAATGCCCAGAGGATCTTGAAGAGGTTCCTCTGGGCGGCTCCCAACAGAATATTAAAAACACAATAAAAACACAATAAAACATCAAACATTCAAAACTTCCCTAAACAGGGCTGCCTTCAGATGTCTTCTAAAAGTCAGATAGTTGTTTATTTCCTTGACATCTGATGGGAGGCCGTTCCACAGGGCGGGCACCACTACCAAGAAGGCCCTCTGCCTGGTTCCCTGTAACCTCACTTCTCGCAGGGAGGGAACCACCAGAAGGCCCTCGGAGCTGGACCTCAGTGTTCAGGCTGAAGGGTGGTACTACATTGGTACCTCGGGTTACATATGCTTCAGGTCACATACGCTTCAGGTTACAGACTCCGTTAACCCAGAAATAGTACCTCGGGTTAAGAACTTTGCTTCAGGATGAGAACAGAAATTGTGTTCCCACGGTATGGCAGCAGTAGGAGGCCCCATTAGCTAAAGTGGTGCTTCAGGTTAAGAACAGTTTCAGCTTAAGAACGGACCTCTGGAACGAATTAAGTACTTAACCCGAGGTACCACTGTACTGTAGTATGTTGCACTAAGGCTCAAACTCTGTTTGAAAGTGTTTTTTAAATTGAATTTGTTATTATATATTATAAACCACATGATGCTAAGAGAGCTTCTAAACACTTTACAAAAATATACAACAGAACATTAAATGATTGATAACACACAGTTAAAAGCAAGTATTTAAGAGTATTCAAAAGATGATTAAAGTCAGCAGTGGTTAAAAGGAAGTAAATCACATGCAGCTTCTATGTGTTCCGATGGGCTGGCCCTAACGAAAATGTTTTGAGCAGTTGCTGGAAAGATTACAGTGAGAGCACCTGCCTTGTATCAGTTGGCAGGGAGCTTCAAAGTGTGGATGCTGGAAGGCCGGGGGGGCGGAAAAATGGGGGCGGGGCGGACAGGTTTTATTCTGTGTTTTTTCCCAAAGCCGTTTTTCCCCCCAGGAAAAAAGGGGGGGAGTGTGTGGAATATTCAAACTATATCAAACTATTTTTTTCAATTTTTCTGGGGAAAAACAGGGGAAAACCCGTTTCCCCCCCAATTTTTCCAGGTTTTTTCCCAGGCCTTCCCACCTCTAGCTCTAACGTTGAGCTACAACCATCGCCACTGATTATAAGTACGTGTCATCCCCAGGAATAACTAAGCAGTACAAAAGAAGAAGAAGAAAGAAAACTGAGAATCCTGAGAGAGGTTTTTCTTCCTCTCACACCTAACCTTTAGTACCTGGAGGAAGAAAAGATTCGGGAAAAGACAAGAGGAGAAGTCCTTTTTCAAACAGTGTGTCATCAGACTATGGCATCTGCTGCCAAAAGATGTGGGTATAACCATCGATTTAGATGGATTTGAACAGGGGTTAAACAAATTCAGGGAGGGTAAAGCTATCAGTAAGGTACACAGGTGGCGCTGTGGATTAAACCACAGAGCCTAGGACTTGCTGATCAGAAGGTCGGCAGTTTGAATCCCCACGACGGGGTTTGAGCTCCCGTTGCTCGGTCCCTGCTCCTGCCAACCTAGCAGTTCGAAAGCATGTCAAAGTGCAAGTAGATAAATAGGTACCACTCCGGAGGGAAGGTAAACGGCGTTTCCGTGCGCTGCTCTGGTTCGCCAGAAGCGGCTTAGTCATGCTGGCCACATGACCCGGAAGCTGTACGCCGGCTCCCTCGGCTAGTAAAGCGAGATGAGTGCCGGAACCCCAGAGTCGGTCACGACTGGACCTAATGGTCAGGGGTCCCTTTACCTTTACCTTTAAAGCTATCAGTGGCCACTAGCTATTATGGTCACATGTTTCCTCCAGTATCAGGGCAGCACACCTTTGAATAGTAGTCATCTGGGGATGGGAAAAGGATAAAGTGCTTGTGCCCTGCTTTTGGGCTGAGTCTATCGGGAAACTTTTGAGTTTCCAGGAGCACACAGAATAGCCACAGTGGAAAAGAGTGTACCAAACTAGATATTCATTAAGGCTCTTCTCGGGTCCTTCGGTTCTTGTGAAAAGAAAATAACTGGATTTAAACCAGAGTTCAGCTTACCTCCCAACAGCAGATGTATAAGCCTTTAAGATTCCATGCCTCCTAAGGTGACAGGAACGTTATCATCGTGACTTTTATTAGGAAACCCCTCTAAGATTCCATAGAAGCCAGAGGTGATTCCAAATTCTACTCTCACATCTAAAGAATTTATTTCCTCCTTGTTCACAGCAGCCAAGCTATTGCCCAGCAATGGAAGGAAGTTTCTAATAGACTAATCGAGGCTTAGGTTGACAATATCTGGAACATAGCTCTGTCAGAACACCTCACACGTCGAGTAGTCAAAGGCATTTCCAAAAAAGATACATTTGGCACTATTTGGTCTCCTTTTCCTTTTATTAATAATAAAAAAATGTTTTAATGCCATCAGCATTGGAAGAATGCTTATGGACAGGGTATATTGATTGAAAACTTTAAAGGAGCCACTGTGGCAGTTCGAATCATAGGATTGTAGAGTTGGAAGGGACCCTAAGGGTCATCTAGTCCAACCCCCTGCAATGCAGGAATCTCAGCTAGAGCATCCATGACAGATGGCCATCTGACCTCTGCTTAAAAACATCTGAGGAAGTAGAGTTAGATATCGACTGAAAACACTAAATGAGCCAACATGGCCGTAATGTATAATTCAGCGCTTTTTTTTCCCTGGGGGGAAGCAGGGATACACATACCCCTAAACATTTTGTGAATCTAACAGGAGAAGAAACTAAAAAAAGTAAGTTTTTTCTCTAGCATGGTGAATTGTCAGTTCGGTTGCTGCCCCCGATGGCGGCTTATAAAATGGTGTTTTTCTTGAGTCAAAATGAGAGCACCCTTAAACATTTTGTAAGAAAAAAAGCTCTGGTATAATTAATGCTTTTTGTGATCATTTTATAGTATTGTAGCAATGGACAAAGTTGGATTACAACCTTTAATTTTGTTTGAAGTTTAAAAATTAAAAAATAAAATAAAATGAGATCGCTCTTCCATTGAAATCATTCTATGCGTATTCACTAGATGGCACTGTCATGGACTGTAATGGTGGCATACAATTAATCCAGAATGCGGCAGCTAGACTGGTGACTGGGAGTGGCTGCCAAGACCATATAACACTTGTCCTGAAAGACCTACATTGGCTCCCAGTACGTTTCCAAGCACAATTCAAAGTGTTGGTGCTGACCTTTAAAGCCCTAAATGACCTTGGCCCAGTATATTTGAAGGAGCGTCTCCACTCCCATCGTTCAACCTGGACACTGAAATCCAGCTCCGAGGGCCTTCTGGCAGTTCCCTCACTGCGAGAAGTGAGGTTACAGGGAGCCAAGCAGAGGGCCTTCTTGGTGGTGGCACCCACCCTGTGGAATGCCCACTATCTGACTTTTAGAACACATCTGAAGGCAGCCCTGTTTAGGGATGTTTTTAATGTTTGATGTTTTATTGTGTTTTTAATATTCTGTTGGGAGTCGCCCAGAGTGGCTGGGGAAACCCAGCCAGATGGGCAGGGAATGAATGAATGAATGAATGAATATCATCATTATCATCTGCTGGAGAAGTCATCCATTATCCATGCTTCGTAACTTCTAATGTTGCACGTGGGGCTCTCCTTGAAGGTGCTTTTGAAACTGAAGCTAGTACTGAACACAGCTCACTGAGACGACTTGTCGGAAGCATGCTTTGGCAGTATTAAAAAAACTCCTTTGGCTTCCAGTCCAAAATATAGGGGACAACTCTGAAAGACCGAAATCAAGTGTGAGGCAACTTTGGCCCTCCATGATGCTGAAAGACTACTCTCATCAGCCCTGGCAAACATAGCCAAAGTCTAGGGATAAAGGGAGCTATAGCTTAGTGACATATGGCGAGCCAAAGCTTTTCCACACCTGCCCTAATCAGCTTGGAGTATTTAAAGTAGGGGAGGGGAGGCATCTTTTTCAGCCCAACAACTGGAATACCTTCTGAGCCAACCTTTCAGGGACACCTGCAAGTGGTGGGTGAGGCCAGAGGGGAAACTGTGCAGAACCATGAATGCAAATTCCACCTTTGCCAATTCCACTCACCCCTCTCTTTCCTCCACCCAAACTAGGGATAGGAAGATCTGCCAAGATCAGTTCTCTCAGTCTCTTGTTTTCCCAGTTTTAAATGCAGCTCTCCACACTTCTGTGGCAGATTTCCCTTTTTTAAAGCACTCTTTGTATTCTTTGGCATTTGGGGGCAGAATTCTCCTAATAAACACACTTTTGTACACAGTTGCAACTAATGTACACTTTTTTGAAGTAATTTCCCCTAATATAATGTCTTTTTATCTTGTGAACCACCCTGAGACCCGTGGGTATAGGGCAGTATACAAATTTAATGAATAATAATAATAATGATAATGTTGTTTTCTGCATTTTCCCCACCTGGTAAATGTGAGCACAAGATGAGATGAGCACCTGAGCTGACGCAACAGGGCTTGTCCTGTTAACCCCTTCTTTCCCTCCGTATCATTTTCCATTTATGAAAATCTTGAGAGGGGTTAAAAGTGGATCAAACTGAGCCCAAAGGACTTCCCTGCCACAAAACCTTTTTGAAGGCTGATTCTGAAACATCGCTGCCACCCCTGCTTCATCGGCAACCACCTCAGAATCCAAGGTGGTCTGTGAATACCCCCAAAGTGGGGGTATTTGCTTCTGCCTTGTTCAACGTGAATATATAGCCCTATTGCTTGGACCTCAAACCTATGAAAAGCAATAGGACAGAATGCTTGACTGAATAGCTTCCTTACACAAAACACATTTTTTACGTATAAAAGAGAAGAAAACCCCCGATTCCAATTGCAATTGATTTCAACCTGAGGTTTATTTTCACTCAGTGAATCAGAGAAAATCCATCTGGAAGGCCCAATTGAAGTATGAAAAAGTCGCCTATAGACAGGTGGAAGGCTTGATTGAAGGCAGAGCTGATACAACCCCATGCAGGTCCCTTTACACGAGGATCTTCCAGAGCAGGAGGAGCCCAGAGAAGGTTGGTAGGAGAAAGCCAGAGCATCGAGATCCCCGAGAAACCTCTGGAATGCATGTCGCCCTCCTAATCAGATCAGAATTTCCCAAAATGGGACTGCGGCCACTTCTTATTGAGGAACAGACAGACTTAGTAGTACAGCCTTTCATGGTTCTGTCCACACTGTTTGTTTCTGGAAATGGAAGAGAAGAGAGGGGATTATGGGAATCATAACGGCTTTCAGCTATTCTCCAAATCGCACGTTTTTCCTGGATAGTAGAGCTCAATGATGGTCCAGTGTAAGGATGAGCAAATCAGTCCATCTCAGTTTCTCATTTTTCCTGTCTTAAATTCAGTTCTCCACATTTGCACATCAGATTGCTATTATCCCCATGAAATATTCCCCATGAAAACTCATGACCATTTCAGTCTTTCCTCCAATATACACTGGGTTATAGGCAAATTTTGCCAAATATACACCTTTCTATATTTTGAAAATTTACCTAATAGAATGCATTTTGTATGTGATTTTTACTAATATGCATATTTCTTCTTGCATAGTTTACACCCGATAAATGCATTTTCATAGACATTCCCAGGTTGGAGAACAGCAAAGCAAAAATTAATATGATGCAAATTTCGGCAGGCAGCTTTCTAACAATATGCAACCAAAGCATTTACGTGAGAAACAGCTGAAAGAAGCCTGTGTGATTTAACTCAGAAGATAAGAGGTAGGGTTTTTTTTGTTTTTTAAAAAACACATCTTATGGAAGGGAACAGTGGCAATCTGCTTGTTCCTCTGAACTCAGCATGGCTCAGATTATATGTGATGATTATATGTGATGATATCGTCTTCCAGAGCAACTACTCTATTCTGAACTTAAAAATGGAAAGTGTAATGCTGGTGGTCAACAAAAGAGGTTTAAAGACTGTCTCAAGGCAAATCTAAAAAAAAATGTAGTATAAACACCAGCAATTGGGGAACACTGGCCTGCGAGAGCTCCAGTTGGAGAATAGCTTTTAACAAAGGTGTCGTGAGCTTTGAAGACACTCAAACTCAGGATGCAAGGGAGAAACATACTAAGAGGAAGGCATGCTTGGCAAATCCACACCGTAATCAACTCCCACCCAGAAACCAATGTCCCCACTGTGGAAGGACGTGTGGATCCAGAATTGGCCTCCACAGTCACTTCACTTGCGGACTCACTGTTAAAACCGTGTTTATGGAAGACAGTCTTACTCGGCTACAAGGGATTGCCAAAGAAGATGATGATGATACATAACCTAGAAAATTGGCGGGGAGGATGTGGACTTCAAGGGACACAATGTCTGGGGAAGCGCTTACGGGCATGTGAATGCGAAGACACGTCAAAGCAGTACACGTTGTGTCCTGTGCAGTTCACCACCTCTTCTTTGCACGTGTCCGACCACACGTGGCAGGCAGGGCACTGCTTTCCGTTCATTCTGGTTTCAATCGGTGGAACTGAAAGCAAGGTGTGGAAACACTTAAGGGTTTGGAGGAGGCAGCTCGGTTGTTTACAGCTGTGGACAGGACTGGCCCAAGACGTTTCGGCACCTTACAGGGTGCCACAAAATGGCACACCCATCTCCACCAGGGAATATCTAGATCGGGAACAAGGGGGAAAGGAAGATCTACATTGGGTTTTGGTGCCCCTGTGGATCCCACTGACCAAGGCGGTCACTTCACGTTTCCTCATGGACAGCCCAGCCCCGGTTGTAGAGGGAGGGTCTGCTGCCTGACCAAATTCTTTCCGCCTTCAGCCATCTTCCATTTCCCAACCTTCCTGCTTACACCCAGTAGGTGGAACTGGCTGTGGCAGCTTCCTCCTCCTTGCCGCTGAGAAGGAGTGAGAAGGAACAGGACCATAACTCTCTGCTTTGCACTCCCTGCAGGTCCCAAGTAGCACCAGCCACTACTAGGCCAAAGCACAGCTAATTATATCTACCTTCAAGGTGGTTGTGAAAAGGGCGAGATATATTCATAGGGAAGGCAGCTAGTAGCTTTGAAGGTTAAAGGCCACTTCCACATTTACAGACCATACGGCAAAAATCAGAGACTCAGGGGCATGTCACATGTGCACACCTGGCTTCAGGGAACAGGTGGAAGGAAGGACATGGCGAGGGAAGAAGATTGGGGAGAGGAGCTAGCCCCCAACCCCATTGTATACCCACATTTGGATTCAATTGTTTTGCACAAATTTTCGATGCAACAGTACACAACTGTCCTCATGAATCTTCCAGGTCCAAAGTACAATTCAGTGGCGGAACTGGTACAGATGTTAGCAGTTACACAGTCTTTGTCTATAGTATGTTCCTTTTTTCCATCTGCAATGGAAGATGGGGGGGGGAGGGAGATGGTTAATTTCATTTTACCACCTTTGCTTCCCACCTTTCCTCCTAGGAATGCATGTCAGCTGACATGGTTCACCCCATTCCATCCCCAGGACTGGTTAGTCTGTGAGATTGGGCCAAGGTCATCCAATCAGCTTCATTGGTCTCCCCAGCCGTAATCCAACACCTTAAACCAGCATGCCAGACTGGCCTCCATTTTATACAGTCATCAAGATGATGAGCAGGGTTGTGTTTGGAAGGATGATGTAAAGATTAGGAATGGGTGAATATGTCGGTTTTGGCTTTTCTCCCTTTTCCGAATCTTATTCAGTTCTCCACATTTCTACACCAGAGACGGATATAGTGCCTTCCAAATGTAGCATGTTGTGCTATATTTTCCCAAAGGAGTGAAAATTGTTCTGGCCAATTCACAATAAAACGCACATTTGATTTTTCAGGTTTTTTTTTTCTTTAGTTCTTAAGATTTCTAAATCTGAGGCGGGGTGGGGGTAGGGAAGCGGGAATGGTTTCACAACTCCTACAAATGATTCCCAAAGTTACTTCATTCCGTAAAACAGGGGCAGACCCCAGCACGGTCACCTTGAGATATTGTGGACCACAGTTCCCAGTCATCCCTGCCCATTGGCTATTGTGGCTGGTGCTGATGGGAGCTGTTGTCCAAAATATTGGTTTGTTTGTTTGTTTGTTTGTAATCCACACTTTCGATAGACAATGTTAAAAGCAATTCGGCAAAAGCATCCATAAAAACATCATCGAAAATATCAATAAATACTGGTTGATTAAAAAAGAAAGCCATACTGCAAAGACCTATACTGCCTTCAGTAGACATCACATTGCTCATAGCGCCTGCAAGGCTGTAGGCTGGGTTTGGCAAAGCTAAGAAAAGCATGTGACATTATTGATCCTTCTGAAAAATCTGTGGATAGTATTGTCTATTCCTCCAGCATAGTCCTATGCTGTATTGAATCTTGTCTGTTAGTCACTTCAGGATGTGACTGGATTTGAGGAACTGGCTATCTATTGTGCATCTTGGTGCTGAAGCCTAACCCTCCTCGAATCAATGTCCGATCCAATCTGGGTGCTGTAAGGCACCTTCTATTCTTCATTTTCTAAGGCGCCACCTACTCCATTTGTTGCCTGGAATCTGGTAGCAATGGGTTCTTGTGGCAACCAGCAGGGTAGCATCAAACCCACTGAAACCCACTATTAAAGCAGAGCAGCTACACTTAATTGGCCCTTAAATCACCTTAGTCTGTGTCAGACGGAAGGCATGAGTCAATTAGTTTATTCCTTGGGGTGGTTTGCTAGAGATAATTAACAAGGCGGAGGGCCCATACAATACTAGTAGTAAGTGACTTCGACTGATCCTGTCCTTTGCCCTCTGCCATCACAGCAAAGGCCATAGCTTAGTGTTAGAACACCTGTTGTGGATGCAGAACATCCCATGTTCAACCCCTGCCATCTCCAGGTAAGACTGGGAGAGGGATTCTCTGTCTGAGGTCATGGGACCAGCCAGCATAGACAGTACTGAGCCAAATGTACCGATGATCTGACTCCACTTCTGCTTCAATAATCTCTCTCCCACTCACCTACAGTATTTTCAGTGTATGCGATCATGCAGGCATTTTTCTCCAGAGGGCAGGTCTTCTTAGGTCCTGTACAGTGGGTGCCATCGCTCGAACAAATCTCACACTCTAATGAAGCAACTGGAAGAAGGAAAAGGAGGAGGCTGGGAGGCCATTTTTTAAAGGACTCACCCTATTCAGTTGATTGTACTTTATTTCCAACCTCCTTCCTTGGAGGTTTTTAAGCAGAGGTTGGCTGGTCATCTGTCATGGGTGCTTTGGTTGAGATCCCTGCATCGCAGGGGGTTGGACTGGATGACCCAACTCTACAATTCTATGATACTACGATTCATGTTGTGTTTTAAATCGCTGTAACCTGCCCTGTGACCTAGGTGTGAAGGGAAGTAAACCAAATAATAATAATAATTTTGTTCCCATTTTCTGAAACTCCTTGACTATTCATCTTAGGGAACTGTGTTCATTATACTGCATTTTTTCATTGTGCAAATTGTATTATCTGATCCATGTTGTAGATAAAATACATTAAAAAAAAATGAAAACACAATATGAAAATCAGTGAAAACCATTTCTTGTTGTTGTTGGGCATCTACCTGTCTTGAGAGGCAATGGAGTGTACCTTCAGGGGTGAAGTCAAACCAATGGAGAATCACAGCACCTGCTGGGGCTGCCAGAGACTGGTAACTCGTAACTGCTGCCTCTTGCGTTGTTTTTGCCGCATTAGCAGCACTGAAGTAACCTCGCCCTGGCTCAAGCCTGGGCAGCGTGTATGGAGGTCCTGGGCTGCCCAGGCAATAAGATCCCCCTCTCGGCCTCACTGATGTGGTCCAAAGGAAATCAGAGAATACACCTGGCACCAGCTTTGCTGTAGGAGTTGCCAGAAGGAGGCGTACAAAACGCCTTCCAACTGTCTTAGGAACTCCACTTGGAATTTGTTGTAGGGTTTACTCCTTTAACCTTTTCTTCTCCCAAAAATATCCTACAATTTACAACTAAAATAACAAGGTAAAGTGGTGAGTCTACAGTATACCCTCCAACATTTCTCTGATGAAAATAGGGATGTCCCATTCCATAATGATATTTTTACTATTTATATCCCACACACCTTATTGGGTTGCCCCATCACTCTGGGCAGCTTCCAACACATATAAAAACATAATCAAACATTAAACATTTTTTTAAAAAAACCTTCCCTCTATAGGATTGCCTTCAGACGGCTTGGGCGTTGAATACCCTCCAACATTTCTCCAATGAAAGTAGGGACATCCTAAGGAAAAGCGGGACATTCTGGGATCAAATCAGAAACCAGGACGGCTTCTCTAAATCAGGGACTGTCCCTAGAAAATAGGAACACTCGGAGGGTGTGCTACAGCATATGAAAAAATTGTACAATGAAGGTGCACCTTTGCAGGAAGGGAAATGCACACATTTTTCAGAAGACAGTGCACAGCAATAATGTATAGATTAACATGCTATATTCAGGTAGGTAGCCGTGTTGGTCTGACGCAGTCGAAATAAATAAAAAATTGTCTGGTAGCACCTTAGAGACCAACTACGGTAAGTTTGTTCTGGGTATAAGTTTTCGTGTGCATGCATGATATCTGCAAAAGTGTACATGCACATGAAAGCTTATACCCAGAACAAACTTAGTTGGTCTCTAAGGTGCTACTGGACATTTTTATTTTATTTTAACATGCCATGTACAAGCAAGCGAAAATGTGACCTAATAGATTGAAGCTGTTGAGAAATGTGCAATTTGCATGTCTCTTTTGAACAAGACCGTGCTCCTTGGTTTCTTTAGTTTAAAAATTGCTCGCAACAATTGCTTTCCACGCGATTTCTTTTTAAAATTCAAATTTAAAGGAATTACAAAAGACCTTGCGGGTGCCTTTCCATCTTATGCCCCTACCAGTCTCGTGAAACTAGCTTGCATCTGACCCCAGCTACCCCAGTGGAATAAATTTCCAGTGAGACAGCTGTCCTTCCTTACCTGTTGTAAGGAGGGCGAAAAAGAAGAAAAATTGCACGAGATCCTGCATGGTGATGGGAAATCCAGAGAAGCTGTCACCAAGGTGAATCCAATACTCTGGCTCAAAGGGCCTGTAAGGACAGCAAAGGGGGGTGGGAGTCAGCCAACACCTTAGCAGAGTATCATAGGTTGCTGGCACCTGGGGCAGGGATAGTGTTGCGCCCCCTGGTGGATTGGGTAGCTGGGGTGAAGATTCCTCCACCAAGGAACCCAGAGGAGCTTGCCTGGCTGCCCAGAGCAGCACAGGAATGGCTCAGAGAGTGCACAGGTAGGCAGGCAGGTAGGCTCCTAGCCACTCTGAGCCAGAGTGGAGAGGTGTGATTTTTGCACATACATCCCAGGGCCTGAATCCTTGGGAGGGGCCAACCTGGTCAACTTCTAGGTACATAACCTGTTGCCGAGTGGATGTTGCGTTCAGGTACATGCCATCAGCAGGAGTAACCGAACAGCTGGAGGGATGGATTGATCACAGCTGAATCCCGCTGAACACAATGCACTCCACCTTGAAGCCGATGTTCAGTCTACCTCCACTAACTGCCGTCTAAGACGCTAAGATTCTGTTACCCTTAAAGCAACAGTACCTAAGACATCACAACACTTGGGGGCAGGAGAGTGTCTCCCTCGGAATGGAATCAAGGGGTTCAATGAGGCTGAGGGTACGTTCTATGTGGGTTGAGGGTATGTTCTATCATATGTGGTGGACTTCTAAAAGTGTAAAAGAGTATTGGGAAATAATTTATAATGAATTAAAAAAAAATGTTTAAAAGTACTTAAAATAAAAGAGAGTCCTTTTTGGCGGGATAATTCAGGTGGAAATTCCCAGGTATCAAAAAAGGCTATTTATGTATGCCACTACTGCAGCCCGTGTTTCGTTAGCCCCAAAATGGAAAGCGAGCGAGGTCCCAGCTAAATAAGAATGGCAACTTAAACTAATGGAATACATGCAGCTGTCAGATTTAACTTACAGAATAAGAGAACAAGAAGAATATACATTTAAAGAAGATTGTAAAATGTTTAATGAATATATGGGTGAAAAGTGTGTACATTTGAAAACGTTGGCCGCGTTAAGATAAATTCAACAGTGTAAATAAGTGAATGCAAAGGACCTGAAATAAGTCATCAGGATTGGGGGTAGGGCTTACAGACAATTTTAGCTAATAGAGGATGTCTTCCTAAGATATTATTATTGTCATAGTTATTATTAATATACTTTTATTATCCGCCCGTCACACTAGGGTCACTGGGCAGATAAAAGCAATTAAAACAGAACATTAATATTAAAACATAATAGGCATAATATTAAAAATAGGTGTGGGTGGGTGAGTGGGTCTAAGCCAAGGTAAAGAGGTGCATCTTCAGCATTCACCCAAAGCTGTATAAGGAAGGCACTGGGCACACCTCTGTGGAGAGGCCCTTCTCCCTGGCCACAACTCCTGAGCCTGTGAGGGCAGCGGAACAACCAAGAGGGTATTCTCTGTCGATCTTAGCACCAGAGAGGGTTGGTAGAGAAAGTGACGGCCCTTCAGAATTGTGGAGTTGTGGATTTGTTTAAAGTTTTAAACACTAATGTGAGAGCGGTCCAGAAATAAACCGGTAACCAGTGCAGCTGTTTTATAACATGTGAGGGGGTCATATAAATAAATAAATAAATAAACACACACACACACACACAAAAAAAAAAACACACTTCATTTGGATTTATTTCTGATAGTACTCACAGTATGCTGGCATTTTTATCAATATATGAATACTAGCAACTCAATTTATATATATAAATTGGTGTGGGTGGGTATCCAAAAAATACTGTGTTTAACCATCAAGAGAGCCAAACTGCATTCAGAGAAAGTGGTGAATGAACAAAAGAGGAGCATAAATGAATGCAGAGATGCTAATTTAGAGTCAGTTAAAAAACAAAAACAAAAATAAAGCATGCATTCATGTTTTATTTGCTTTATTCCTGGTTGCTATTTTCACTGAGGAAAACAAGGAAACTGGGCTTATCCACACTTGCCTGGAACACATGGGATGTAGTGGTTTTCTGCTTGCCCCGCACTTTCTAGCCATGGGTCTGAGCGATTTCACCTTTGCACTGCCGCTTTCCTTTGGAAAACCAACTCTTTGGTGCTAAATCGGAACAAACAGCAATCCACGGGAAAACCCAATTTCTTCTGATTCATTGCTGAATATTGGGTTTCCCTGGGAGGAAGCGACAGGGCAAAGAGATGTGTGGAGAGGCCCTCTACCTGGAAGGCTAAGCTTCATTAAGAAAAAGTGTTAAGCAGAGCAGGGAATGAATGCAGAGATGGTGCAAGTTTCTCACAGGTGCCTTTTACCATGGGATCTGCAGGAACAGGAGCCCAGAGAAGATTGGCAGGTAGAGCCCAGAGGATCGAGATCCCCTAGAAGGATCTGGGGTACACTTGGCATTTACGACGATAGTATCTTTTTCTTCCAAAATGGGAGGTATGCCTTTGTTCATTGCAGCACAGGTAGACTTGATAGTGCAGCCCTTCATAATTATGTCTCTGAATTCTCCACCTGGAAATGGAAGATGAGATGGGCTGATTATGTGGGAATGTTCAGGGTGGCAGGAGAGGATATATTGTTTATTAATATCTTTCCTAACTTGCGTTAGCAAGTTCCTTTATGTAGCAGAGTTACATTCCCCCTTTTTATATGCACAGCAGATAGCTGGTTGCAGGCTTGTGTGAGCCTCTCACTATTATACAATACAATCTGTCTCAGACTGAATTGTACGTTCCTGGTAAGTTCCCTTGAATCCCTCTTAAAAGAATAAAGATGCAACAGTCTTATTCAAAGGCAATAAAAGATGTTTACTCACATCAGATCACAGTTGGATTCCTGAAGGCAGACTAAGTTACAAATATGTACATGTGGATCTACTCCATATGGGGGAATAATCCCAGTGCTTCTGCTAGCTGAAAGCTAGCAGAGCGGTCCTAGCTAGAAGCTGGTCAAATGAAGAAGGAAGTAAAAAAGAGGGAGGTGTGCTTTTCTCGTCCTTTTCTTACCTAGACAGGTTAGGTCACGCCCACCTCTAGTCACATGCAAAAGGAAGGATGCTCCAGCGAGGAGGAACAGGAAGTTTCAACTGGCTGGACCAAACATTCCCTCGCATGTCTTCTCTAGCATTACAAGGAATGTTGTACTTGACTGCCTCTCATGGATCATATCCCACAGATTAGAAAGGAACTGTAGTTGCCGGTAACAGCCCCTCCAAACTAGCCTGTGGTTCTTTGGCTTTGACCCGGGATCTTTGCCATGCAAAGTAAATGTTCATGCACTGAGCCATGATCCTTTCCCCAAGTGTGGGGTGATCACCTCCCTTTTCTGGTAGAAGCATCCCCTTATATTTTCTGAAAGGCAGCAACACCCATTTCTTCCATGCGCCGCATCAATCCCAAACCAGTGCAGCTACAAAATGCATGGGGGTTTGGGACTGAAAAGGAGCACTGCATCTTACCAGCTTTTGAGCGTGAGAGCACATCAAAGCAGAACCTCTCCGGTCCAGTACAGTTCACCATATCTGCATTGCATGTGCCAGACCAAGAGTAGCAGGAAGGACACTGCTTTCCATTGGCTTTCGGATTTATTCGTTGCGCTGAAGCAGGGACGGGGTGGGGTAGTGGAGAAGATTCTCAGTCCGAAGGATTGGAGAAGAAAGCAACAGAGATGCTACAGCAGAAACAACCAATTTGAACACACACCCCACCCCACAACTCAAGTCACTGAGAATACAGTGGTGCCCCGCAAGACGAATGCCTCGCAAGACGGAAAACCCGCTAGACGAAAGGGTTTTCCGTTTTGGAGGTGCTTCGCAAAACGAATTTCCTATGGGCTTGCTTCGCAAGACGAAAATGTCTTGCGAGTTCCTACAGGGTTTTTTTCCTTCCCCCCCCCCTTTTTCCCAAGCCGCTAAGCCGCTTAACAGCTGATCCGCTAAGCCCGCTAAGCCGCTAATAGCACTAATCCGCTAATGGGCTTGCTTCGCAAGACGAAAAAACCGCAAGACAAAGAGACTCGCGGAACGGATTCTTTTCGTCTTGCGAGGCACCACTGTAAATCCTACTCAGGTTTATGATGGTCATCAATTTATGAATCCAGCAACAAGTGCAATGAAATAAATAATAATAGTAATAATAATAATACTTAAATTTCTATACCACATTTCCCCTGAGCACAAGGTGGCATGGTTCACCCACTCTTCATTTAATCCTCACAACAACCCTGTAAAGTAGGCTAGGCTGGGAGATGGTCACTGGCCTAAGGGCACCCACTGAACTTCATGGCTGAGCAGGGATTTAACCTTGGTCTCCAAGATCATAGACTCATAGAGTTGGAAGGGACTGTGATGATCATCCAGTCCAACCCCCTGCAATGCAGGAATCTTTTGCCCAATGTGGGGCTTGAACCCACAACCCTGTGATGGCCTGGGACCCGGACTCAGACTCGGAATCAGAGGTGTCTCAGTCCGCACTGGATCCTTTGCCTCAGGCGGCAGGTGAACCAAGTCTGGGGCCTGATTCTGAAGAGCCCCAGTTTGCACAGGTTCCCCTGCAACAAGCACCAGCTGGGCCGAGTCAGGGGCCTGAGTCTGCCCTGGCTCCAGATGAGGGGATTACCTCGTTGCCTCCAGCTGGGCAATCACTTACAGCTGCTCCACTACCGGTTGGGTCAGGAGAGGCTGAGGCGGCCTCTGGGCCTAGTAACCCACCGACATCTCCCAAGCTGCAGAGACTAAGGTCTGAGAGAAGGAGAGACCTGAGTACTCGCAGGAGGAGTGCTTGCCTTCGGGCGAGACAGGGAGGTGAGTCACGAGGGGATCAAGACCTGGCCCAGCATTCTAACCACTGCGCCACACTGGCTCTCAATGTGATGCGACCTTCGGAATGCAGCGTTGCTGAAAGCGCCAGCCTGCAAGCTATGGCCATCTGTCATGGATGCTTTAGCTGAGATTCCTGAACTGCAGGGGGTTGGACTAGATGACCCTTAGGACCCTTTCAACTCTAAGATTCTATGATTCTACGAAAAGGAAATAGTGGTGGTAGGACAGGGGGAAGAGGAAATATATGCACTTACAGCGTGGAGGGACTATCAATGCACAGTCACTGCCAGTGCAACAGCTCAGACTGGTCCTTATGCTTTTCCCTTTCCCTATAGTCATGTGCTTTGGGGGATAACTGCACTTCTCAGAGGATGCGCAGCCTTTCACTACAGTCTGAAGCACCTTGCCATCTGCAGAAGAAGGGAAGAGAAAGAGGTTCATTCAGTCACAATGAAATGAAAGCATCCACCTTATTTCACACAATATTAAGAGTGGTTGATGTGAATAGGGGTAAGGAACAAATGGCCTAGGGGCGCGGGTGGCGCTGTGGGTTAAACCACAGAGCCTAGGACTTGCCGATCAGAAGGTCGGCGGTTCGAATCCCCATGACGGGGTGAACTCCCATTGCTCAGTCCCTGCTCCTGCCAACCTAGCAGTTCGGAAGCACGTCAAATTGCAAGTAGATAAATAGGTACTGCTCCGGCGGGAAGGTAAACGCCATTTTCGTGTGCTGCTCTGGTTCACCAGAAGTGGCTTAGTCATGCTGGCCACATGACCTGGAAGCTGTATGCCGGCTCCCACGGCCAATAAAGCGAGATGAGTGCCGCAACCCCAGAGTCGGCCACAACTGGACCTAATGGTCAGGGGTCCCTTTACCTTTACCTTACAAATGGCCTTCTCTCCTCTGTTTTTAAAAACTGAGGTTTTTCTCTTCTCCCTCCTCTCCCCCTTGTGAATAAATTATATATTTCTCTTCTTTGCAAGCCTCACCTGCGCTCTCGGACCCCTGGAAGCCGCAAGGCTTCTCTATCTGTTGGCAGAGCTACGGGCCTTGGGACAAAGCAAAGAAATGGGGACTCTAGTGATTCAAGACAGCTTGATAAGGCAGGAAGTAGAGAATGCAACATTTATATGGGATAGTAGAATTAGCTAAAGAATGCAGACCCTCCAAGTGTCCCTATTTCCCAGGGACAGCCCTGGATTTACAGAAGCCGTCCCGGTTTCTGATTTGATCCCGGAATATCCCGCATTTCCTTAGGACGTCCCTGTTTTCATCTGAGAAAAGTTGGAGGGTATGAGAACGCAACTTTGATGAAAAGTTCCCTGCTGCCGTGGCATTGTTTATTGAATATAGAAGCATGCTTCTGTAACCAATGAAAATGTACACGCGTGCAGATGATCCCTCAAGTAACTTGTGCATAATCATAACGTGTAGTGTTCACGTGAAACTTTGCAGATAAAAATGAGCTTCTTGCATTTGTTTGGTGTGCAGAATCTTGGAGGTTAACTCTCTGTGCCTCTTTCTTGCTTAAGCTTGAAATAAACCTTTTTCTATCGTTCCACCCTGACAGTGTTTTCCTCTCTTTGTGTGTGTGATCCTTTCCTGGTTTGGTGGGTTTGTGTGTGTGTGTGTGTGTGTGTGTGTGTGTACCTTTGCACTTACCTATAATACTTTCAAGAAACACAACAATGCAAGTATCTTGGCCCTCAACGCAGGTCTTCATCCTGCCCGTGCAGCTGGTGCCAACATCAGTACAAGTTTCACACTCCAAAGAATTACCTGGAAGAAGGAAGAAAAGTGATCCTTTTGTAGGGGTATAAAATAGAGCCAACCCTCTTGACTCCTTTAAGCATTGCATGGTTGCTTGCCATCCCAGTCTCCAAACATTGTGAGATTCCAGAGGTTCCTGGCTCTTCCCCAAGGTTCGTGTTTCCTTTGGGATGAGGGACAGCGGAGATTGTGCTGCCTTTATGATGCAGTGGTACCTTGGTTGTCAAACGGCTTGGCTCCCAAACAAATCGGTTCCCGAACAAATTGACTCCTGAACACCGCAAACTTGGAAGTGTTCCAGTTTGCGAACATTTTTGGGAAGCTGAACGTTCAACGCGGCTTCTGCAGCTTCAAACTGAGTGCAGGAAGCTCCTGCAGCCCATCGGAAGCCACGCCTTGGTTTTCGAACAGTTCCAGGAGTCTAACGGACTCCAAGAACAGATTAAGTTCGAGAACCAAGGTACCACTGTATATGGTTTATTTACACATATATACAACCAGAGCCTGCAATGGAGGGGTTTGCAGCATTAGCACCCCAAAAGGGTCTAGCTGCAGCCTTGGATTCAAGCAGAGTCTTGCTGGCTTCCAGCCACTAGCTCACATAACTCAACTCTCAAATCTGGCCTTTGTCTTTCTAACTACCAGTGAGTTGAGGGAGAGGGAGCCATCTATTTTTTTATCTGGCACAGAGCCACTTCTTTTGTTACCTTAATGACCCATACTTAGAGGGCCTCACCAGAAAGCTAGCTCAATGATTCCAAGAATGGAATCTGTGCTAGAGCCAGGAATTAGAAGAGGGGTCAGCAGGCCAGACCACTGAAGCCAGACCTTTGGCCTCCCTAGCTCAGTATTGTTTACACTGACTGACAGCAGCCCTCTCGGGATGAGTTCCCTCCCAGCTCTACTTGGGGATGCCAGGGACTGACTCTGAGACATTCTGCATGCAAAGCAGGTGTTCTGCCACCAAGCCGTGACCTTTCTTTCAAGATTTTTTGGAAACACAGATTCTAAAGAGCCTCTACTCAGGAGATTTTAAATTCTTTCCTTCCAACTCTGCGACAACAAACACTCAACAAACACTCCGTCTTGCATGCCCATCTCCAACTTGCTCCCAGCTACTTCTTACCCTTTGTCAGAAGTACGAAGAAGAGGAAAGATCTCAGGAGAGTCTGCATCCTGGTGGGACTGCCACAGGGGACAAGCAGTGGAGAAACTCTCTATGATGAAACAAATTTTCTGGCACCAAGAGCCTGCAAAGGGAAATGTCTGCAGGTCAAATGGCAACTTCCCACAGTGTGCATGTCAACATTTGATAAGGCGTAAACGGTGACTTGCTCATAATCTTCAGAAGCAGAGGGATGATACAATTTTCCTCACTTGGCAGAATGTTTATCACGTGTGTTTGTGTGTGTGTTTAAGATGTGGAAACTCCTAACCCTTATCCCATTCAATAACCTGGACCTCAAATATCTGAATGAGCACTTCCCTTCCTATAATCCAGCCTGAGGAATAAGATCAACAAAGGATTCATCTTTCTTACACGTTTGAAGGGCAACAACTCAGTTGAGGGTCTTCTCAGTGATGGCTCCATGAATGTCAGACTCCCTTCCCACATGCTATAACCAATCCACAGATGTTTTTGTGTAGTGTGAGTAATAAATACGAATAATGCAATGATAATGATATTATATTATATTATATTATATTATATTATATTATATTATATTATATTATATTATATTTATTATATTATATTATTATATTAGTGAACTAGAACATTTGACAGAGGATGACAGCAGAGATGTTCCATAGGGAAGAAATATCTTTTTATATTTCCATATGAAATTCCTGGGATGGCAGATCATCACAACCTGCTGCACTCAGGGGCACTTTGAACATGAGCAGCAACAGCTATAGAATCAAGAGCTGGCTTTTCTAACTGATTTAAGGGTCATTTTCAATGTGACCCATATCAAGTGTACATTCAGAAGTCCAGTTCAACCCCATTAATATATGAGTTGCTGTTGGGTTTTTTTTAAAAAAAATGAAAATTAGCAGTTAAATGTGTATTTATCTCAATATTTGCAATTCTGAACCTATCATATCAGGAAATATGCATTTTGGTATATTTTTCGAACTGAAAACTATCACAAAACTCATAAGAAATGCAAAATCTGAAGTATACATTTTGACTGAGGTATTAACGAGAGAGGTGTGAATTAAGTTTGTTTGCTTTTTTAAAAAGCAAAGTTCTCCATCACTAGTTCTTAAAAAACAAAACAGGGATGTTTCCACACCCTCCAACATTTCTCCAATGAAAATAGGGATGTCCCATTGCATGATGATAATTTTAATATTTATATCTCACACATATTACTGGGTTGCCCCAGCCACTCTGAACATCTTCCAACATAAATAAAAGCATAATAAAACATTAAACATTTAAAAACTTTCCCTATACAGGTTTGCCATCAGACAGTGGGGAGGCAGGGCGTGTTGGATAACTCCTTAACCTCCAACATTTCACCAGTGAAAATAAAGGTAAAGGTAAAGGGACCCCTGACTATTAGGTTCAGTCATGACTGACTCTGGGGTTGTGGCACTCATCTCACTTTATTGGCCAAGGGAGCCGGCGTACAGCTTCCGGGTCATGTGGCCAGCATGACTAAGCCGTTTCTGGCAAAAACAGAGCAGCACACAGAAACGCTGTTTACCTTCCCGCCAGTGCAGTACCTATTTATCTACTTGCACTTTGACGTGCTTTCAAAATGCTAGGTTGGCAGGAGAAGGGACCGAGCAACGGGAGCTCACCCCGTTGCAGGGATTTGAACAGCCGACCTTCTGATCGACAAGTCCTAGGCTCTGTGGTTTAACGCACAGCACCACCTGGGACATCCTAAAGAAAAGTGGGACATTCCAGGATGGAATCAGAAAGTGGGGCGGCTTCTCTAAATTCGGGATGTCCCTGGAAAATAGGGACACTTGGAGGGTATGGAGAATTCAAGACAGTCCTTGGACTACCCTTATAGCAAATGTACATTATGCGCTGTATTTTCAAGCAAATCTAGGTCGGGCTGGTTGTTGTTTTAATTGCAGGCACAAATGCAAGCTTAGGGGGGAAATACAGAGATGTGCAAGATGAGATGGACTGGAGATAGGAATTTATCTATCTTTGCCCCAAGAATAGGAATGAGTTAAAGCAGTCTCCTTACAGCAAGGTAGAGGAACTTCTGCCCCATGGGTCTAATGAAGTCTCCCCATTAGACTTTGCAAGGCTCATTTTAAAACATCTGCACTGCTTGCCAGTCTGTTTCTGGGCCCATTTCAAGGTGCTCATGCGCTTAAAGTCTTAATCAGCTCAGGCCCCAAATACCTGAAAGGCTTCCTCCTTCCCTATTGACACCCCTACTGCTTGTCCCACCACCCTCAAATGCACAGTGGCAGCAGCGGCCACACAGGAGCGGGCCTTCTTTTCACAAACCGCTTTGAGATCTTCTACAACCGAGCAGTATATGCCTTTATGAAATTAATAAGAACGAATGAATGAATTATCTGTGGCAGGCAGCCACTGAGGCCACACCGATGCCCCGCATTTAGAGATCTAGAATACCAGTTTAAACAGTTATGGCTTCTTCCCCCAAAGGATTCTGGGAGATGGGTCTGAACTTCATAGGCACTGTCCTGACCAGGGCCAGCCCAAGGCATTTTGGCTCCTGAGGCGAACTACAAAAATGCCGCCGTACGCCCTGCGGAGAAGGAGGAGCTAGTCAAAGTCAGAAACAAGAGGGGAGCAAGATCTGCTTCAGGATCTGCTGCCCCCGTTAATCCTGCCACCGGAGGCTGATGCCACACATTGCCTCATGGGTGGGCCGGCCCTGGTACAGGCCCATAAAAGGCATCCTTGAAGCCCCACCAACCAGGGCCCTAAATGGCCTCAGTCCAGTATACCTGAAGGAGTGTCTCCACCCACATCATTCTGCCCGGACACTGAGGTCCACCGCCGAGGGCCTTCTGGCGGTTCCCTCACTGCGAGATGCCAAGTTACAGGGAACCAGGCAGAGGGCCTTCTCGGTCCTGGCACCTGCCCTGTGGAACACCCTTCCACCAGATGTCAAAGAGAAGAACAACTACCAGACTTTTAGAAGAATCTGAAGGCAGCCCTGTTTATGGAAGCTTTTAATGTTTAACAGCTTTTAATGTTTAACAGACCACTGTATTTTAATACTTTGTTGAAAGAAGCCACCCAGAGTGGCTTGGGAAACCCAGCCAGATGGGCGGGGTATGAATAATAAATTATGTATTATTATAATATAAAAAACATTTTAAACTAAGCTGGTGCCAAAACAGTGCCGTGGAGATGCCTGCCTGGTGTCAACCACATTAAAACAGCAATGCATACAAGTGCAAAAAAATTCAGAGAAATCAGCTGCAACCTTCCAACGGCTTGACCTCACCCACAAAGGTGCTCTCCATCGCCTCCTGAGACAGACAGACAAAGGCCAACAATACAATACTGGCATCCGATATTGATATGTCATTGAAATAAACAGTGTAGCTTTTTCTTTGCAGGATGGAAAAACGGCACAGTTTCAAGATAGCCTATTTAAAAAAAGATACCAGTTTCTGCAAGGTTTGGAACTGCCAGCATCAACCCCTTTTGGGGCTTTCCTGGTTGTCGGTCCTCAGGGCACGGAAGTGAGACTCTGGAAACCTCGCCAGTAATGCTGGCTTAATCACTCTGGAAACTCCATCACACCAAGCATCAGACCGTTGCTCCATCGAGCTGAGTATTGTCAGCACTGACCGGCAGCGGCCCTCCAGCTTTTCAGAAAAGAATACATTCCCAGGACGCCGGGGATTAAATCCGATACGGTTTGCGTGCAATGCGTGTGCTTCGCCGCTAAGCTGCGGCCTTTCCCCCCTTTTGCAGATGGTTGGAAGAAGCAGAAATACGGGAGAGGAAGAAGAAACCAGAATCACGAAAGCAGCAGCAGCTGCAGGACTGCTTTCAGCAAGGAGGGAGGCTAAAGCCAGCTGCAGGTGCGCGCGCGTTTTTGGGGGCTTCTAAGTGGGGACCCCGCAAACTTTGGCACGCACTCTTTCTCCCTTGCACTATGTCCCCCTCCCCTCCCCCGCTACAAACTCAAGGCGGGTGGGTGGCTGTTGCCACAGCTTAAAGGGATTGGAAGGTGTTTTGAGCTCGCCTTCAGTTCCCTGCAAAGCGGCTGGAGTCTTCCTCGAGAGTAGGCATCCGCTTTGGTGCCGTTCCTCCCGGGGGAGCCCCGCGCTGCCCCTGCTTCTAGTCCGCGCCATGTCGCAGAGGGAGCCCAGGTTCTCCCGCCTTCGAAAGCCGCCTCTCCCTCCTCCCCGTCCTCGTCCTCCTCCTCCTTCGCCGCCCACTTTCCCGTCATGCTCGTCCCCTCTGACCTCCGGCTTTCGGCGCCACACCACGAAAATGGCGGCGGGAGCAGCGGCCTCGGCGGTGCCGTCCAGGGCGGCGGCTCTCCCTGCCGAATGGATCAAGAACTGGGACAAATCGGGCAAGACCGAATTCTTGCAGCATTGTCGTAATCTGTCTGAAAATGTCACTTTCAGAGGTATCCAGCAGGCTTTATATGAGCTTGCATCCCATGTTGTCAAGGGAAACCTAAAGCATGACCAAGCATCCAGTGTTTTGAAGGATGTAATAGAATTGCGGGAAGACATGCCCTCCACCCTGGCAGATGTCTTTTGCATTTTGGATATTGAAACTAGTTGCTTAGAAGAAAAAAGCAAGAGGGATCAGTTCATGCAGTTGGTGTCAGCATGTTTGTACTTGGTTTCAGATACTATACTAAAAGAACGTCTGGACCCAGAAACATTAGAATCATTGGGGCTGATCAAGCAGTCTCAGCAGTTTAATCAGAAATCTGTGAAAATCAAGACAAAACTTTTCTATAAGCAACAGAAATTCAATTTATTAAGAGAAGAGAATGAAGGTTATGCAAAACTGATTGCTGAACTGGGCCAAGATTTATCTGGCAATATCACTAGTGAGCTGATCTTAGAAAATATCAAATCTTTAATAGGGTGTTTCAACCTTGATCCCAATAGAGTGTTGGATATTATTTTAGAAGTCTATGAATGCAGGCCAGAGTATGATGAATTCTTTGTACCTTTGATAGAATCTTACATGTACATGTGTGAACCTCAAACACTCTGCCATATCCTTGGATTCAAATTCAAGTGTTATCAGGAGCCAAATGGAGAGACACCTGTTTCTTTGTATAGAGTTGCTGCAGTACTTTTGCAAAGCAATCTGATAGATTTGGAAGACCTTTATGTACATCTCCTTCCAGCAGACAACACTATTATTGAAGAACATAAACGAGAAATTGGAGAAGCCAAACTAATTGTGAGGAATCTTACAGTTGTTGTATTATCTTCTGAAAAGACTGAAGAGAAAGATAAGGAAAAGGAAGAGGAGAAAACAGAAAAACCACCTGATAACCAGAAACTGGGCTTATTAGAAGCAATGTTAAAAATTGGTGACTGGCAACATGCACAAAACATTATGGACCAGATGCCTCCATTTTATGCAACTTCACACAAACCTATTGCTGTTGCTCTTTGTCAGCTTCTTCATGTGATGATTGAACCTCTCTACCGAAGAGTTGGAGTACCCAAAGGTGCCAAACGGACACCAGTTTTTCCTTTGCAAAACAAGAGAGCACCCAAGCAAGTAGAAAGTTTTGAAGATTTAAGAAAGGAAGTGATCAACATGCTTTGTTACCTTGGCCCCCATCTCTCTCATGACCCCATATTGTTTGCAAAAGTAGTGCGTCTTGGAAAAGCATTTATGAAAGAGCACCAAGCAGATGCAGGCAAGCAAAAGGATAAAGAGAAAATGGACTTATTATTCAGCTGTTTGCTGAGTATTACCGACCAGGTTTTGCTTCCTTCTCTTTCTTTGATGGATTGTAATGCATGCATGTCTGAGGAACTCTGGGGGATGTTTAAAACATTTCCATACCAGTATCGGTATCGCCTCTATGGACAGTGGAAGAATGAAACATACAATAGTCACCCACTACTGGTGAGAGTTAAAGCTCAGACAATTGACCGAGCCAAACACATTATGAAGCGTTTAACCAAGGAAAACGTAAAGCCATCTGGAAGACAAATAGGAAAACTGAGCCACAGCAACCCAACCATTTTATTTGATTATATTTTGTCTCAGATACAGAAGTATGATAATTTAATCACCCCAGTTGTCGACTCATTGAAATACCTCACTTCATTGAACTATGATGTCTTGGCATATTGCATAATTGAAGCACTGGCTAATCCTGAGAAGGAGAGGATGAAACACGATGACACCACAATCTCCAGTTGGCTTCAAAGTTTAGCTAGCTTCTCTGGTGCTGTTTTTCGAAAATACCCTATAGAACTAGCTGGTCTACTTCAGTATGTGGCAAACCAGCTAAAGGCTGGGAAAAGCTTTGACCTGCTTATTTTGAAAGAGGTGGTACAAAAAATGGCTGGAATAGAAATCACTGAAGAGATGACAATGGACCAGCTAGAGGCCATGACTGGGGGAGAGCAGCTGAAAGCAGAGGGTGGGTATTTTGGGCAGATCAGAAACACTAAGAAATCTTCTCAGAGATTAAAAGATGCACTTTTGGACCACGATCTTGCCCTTCCACTGTGCCTTCTCATGGCTCAACAGAGAAATGGAGTGACATTTCAAGAAGGAGGGGAGAAACATTTGAAGCTGGTGGGGAAGCTCTATGATCAGTGCCATGATACTCTGGTACAATTCGGTGGATTTTTGGCATCCAATTTAAGCACAGATGATTATATTAAGCGAGTGCCTTCTATTGATGTTCTCTGTAATGAGTTCCACACCCCTCACGATGCTGCATTTTTCCTTTCACGGCCTATGTATGCACATCACATTTCATCAAAATATGATGAATTGAAAAAGGCTGAGAAAGGGAACAAACAGCAGCAGAAAGTTCACAAATACATTACAGCGTGTGAGCTTGTGATGGCCCCTGTTCATGACTCTGTGATCTCCTTGCACATCCCAAAGGTCTGGGATGATATCAGTCCACAGTTCTATGCTACATTCTGGTCACTGACAATGTATGACCTTGCTGTGCCACATAGTAGCTACGAACGGGAAGTCAACAAACTCAAAGTCCAGATGAAAGTTATTGATGACAACCCGGAAATGCCTCTGAACAAAAAGAAAAAAGAAAAAGAGCGCTGTACAGTTCTTCAGGACAAGCTTCTTGAAGAGGAAAAGAAACAGTTAGAGCACGTGCAAAGAGTGCTGCAGAGACTGAAGCTGGAAAAGGATAATTGGCTTCTTGCAAAGTCCACCAAAAATGAGACTATAACAAAATTTCTGCAGTTGTGTATATTTCCTCGGTGTATCTTTTCTGCCATTGATGCTGTTTACTGCGCTCGCTTTGTGGAACTGGTGCATCAACAGAAAACACCAAACTTTTCAACACTTCTTTGTTATGACAGAGTATTCTCTGATATAATCTATACTGTAGCCAGCTGTACTGAAAATGAAGCTAGTCGATATGGCAGGTTTCTCTGCTGCATGCTTGCTACTGTAACTCGGTGGCATAGTGATAGAGCCATATATGAAAAGGTGTGTGGCAACTATCCCGGCTTTCTCACCATATTACGGGCAACTGGTTTTGATGGTGGGAACAAAGCTGACCAGTTAGATTATGAAAATTTTCGGCATGTGGTACACAAGTGGCATTATAAGTTAACCAAGGCATCTGTACACTGCCTGGAAGCCGGTGAATATGCACACATCAGAAATATCCTGATAGTGCTGATCAAAATCCTGCCATGGTACCCCAAAGTTTTGAACTTGGGCCAGGCTTTGGAGAGAAGAGTCCATAAGATCTGCCAAGAGGAGAAAGAGAAGAGACCTGATCTATATGCATTAGCGATGGGCTATTCTGGACAGTTGAAAAGTAGAAAACATTGCATGATCCCTGAAAATGATTTCCACCACAAAGACCCACCCACCAAGAATGCAGTACCTACAACGGTGCAAAATGGGCCCGGAGGAGCTGGGCTTACTTCTTCACTCACAGTAAATGCAGCTAAACTGGAAGAAAGCACAGCTGAGGAGACTGAGAAATTATTAAAGGAGAAATCTCAGGGTGCTGTTAAAGTGATTAATAAAGCTGCCAGTGCAACACCAAAGCTGACCACAAGCAATGGTAGCAATGCTTTCAACAGCAAAGTTATAAAAGAAGAGAAAGAGAAATGCGGGAAGGAAAAAGAGAAGGAGAAAAAAGAGAAAACTCCAGCTGCCACTCCTGAGGCCAAAACACTTGGGAAGGATGGGAAAGATAAACCAAAGGAAGAAAGGGTAAACAAAGGAGACAAAGCAAGAGATAGCAAGGAAAAGACACCTAAGTCTGATAAAGAGAAGGAAAAGAACAAGAGAGAAGAAAAGTCGTCAAAGGATGAAAAATCCAAGATCATTGAGACCAATGCTGAGTCAAAGTCAGCTGCCGAAAAGGAGAAAGAAAAGGAGCCGTCCAGAGAGAGGGAAGTAACCAAGGATGTGAAATCCAAGGAAAACATTAGAGGAGGAAGAGAGAAGGCTCCAGTAGTTGGGTCCTTGAAGTCACCTGTTCCCCGATCAGAAGCATCGGAGTGTGAAAGGGAACAAAAACGTCGCAAAGTTGATACCCATTCTATTCCATCACATTCCTCAACGGTAAAGGACAACCTCAGCGAACTCAAGGACTCTTCAGCAAAGCACTGCGTTAACCACGCAACTCCAACACTGCCCATGAGTAAGGAGAGAGAAGTGGACAAGAAAGATTTGGACAAGTCAAGGGAAAGCTCCAGAGAGAGAGAGAAGAAAGATGAAAAGGAAAGGAAAGATCGAAAAAGGGATCATTCAAATAGTGATCGGGAAGTGCCTCAGGATTCAACCAAACGTCGCAAAGAGGAAAATGGAACAACTGGTTCTTCCAAACATAGTAAGAGTGAAAATCCCTCTGATTCTCCTCACTCCAATGAGAAGGAAAAGGACAAAAGCAAATCAAAATCTTCAGGCAAAGAGAAAGGAGACTCAGTAAAAGTTGAAAAGATGGAGAAAAGCTCTGGTAGCAAAAAGGAGCCCAGACATGATAAGGAGAAAACAGAGAAAAAAGAGAAACGGGACAGTACTGGAGGAAAAGAAGAAAAGAAACACTTATCAGAGTTGCTGCCAAGTATTCTCCTAAAATGAGAAGATACTGAGGTGTGACCATATATGTATTTTCCGGAATATACATTGCACAGAAGATTGTGAATAAAGAGGACCCACCTGCATCTCCTTAAATTATTCAGTTCTCTGCTTTATTTCCCCCTCATTGCTGAAGTTTTGATTGTTGAGTTGTACATTACTGTATTTTTGTTGGTTAGCTTCTTATTATTTTCAGTACCTGGCTGAAAGTGTTACACGTTCCATATTTTAGCACAATATGCTGCAAATTGTTGCCATTGTGCAAATGAAGTTTATACGTGGACAGAGTTCCACATTAGGTTACCCTAAATACTGCCTGATTTCAGCAATCCTTTTCAGATGGAATTGAAACATTTGCTGTGTTTGAAAACACAACAAATAAACAGTTGGTGAACCTTTGGAATTTACCCCATTTAAAATACAGTTTTTATTTATAGTTTCTAATATCAATAACTAAAACCAAGTGGGAGCATTGCTTTGGTGCCGTGCTTAAGAATGATTTGTATATTATGTGCACAGCATTTCACCAGTTAAAATAGAATCAAGAGCTGGCTTTTCTAACTGATTTAAGGGTCATTTTCAATGTGACCCATATCAAGTGTGCATTCAGAAGTCTATTTTCAACCCTATTAATATATGAGTTGCTGTTGGGTTTTGTTTTGTTTTTTAAAGAAAATTTGCAATTAAATGTTTATTTTATCTCAATATTTGCAATTCTGAACCTATCATATCAGGAAATATGCATTTTGGTGCATATTTTTCGAGCTGCAAACTATCACAAAACTCATTAGAACTGCAAAAACTGACGTATACATTCTGACTGAGGTGTTAGTGAGAGGGGTGTGAATTAAGTTTGTTTGCTTTTTAAAAAAGCAAAGTTCTCCTCCATCACTACTTCTTAAAAGAACAAAACAGGGACGTTTCCATACCCTCCAACATTTCATCAGTGAAAATAGAGACATCCTAAAGAAAAGTGGGACATTCCAGGATCAAAACAGAAACTGGGGCAGCTTCTCTAAATACGGGACGTCCCTGGAAAATAGGGACACTTGGAGGGTATGGACAATTCAAGACAGTCCTTGGACTACCCTCATAGTACATGGACATTATGCTCTGTGTTTTCAAGTGCATCTAGGTCGGGCTTGTTGTTGTTTTAATTGCAGGCAGAAATGCAAGCTTAGGGGGGAAAGACAGAAATGTGCAAGATGAGATGGACTGGAGATAGGAATTTATCTATCTTTGCCCCAAGAATAGGAATGAGCAAGGTAGGGGGGCTTCTGGCCCATGGGTCTAATGAAGCCTCCCCATTAGACTTTGCGAGGCTCATTGTAAAACATCTGCACTGTTTGCCAGTCTGTTTCTGGGCCCATTTCAAGGTGCTCATCTCATGCGCTTAAAGTCCTAATCAGCTCAGGCCCCAAATACCTGAAAGGCTTCCTCCTTCCCTATTGACACCCTTGGCAAGGGGGAACAAGCCCTACTGCTTGTCCCACACCCTCAAAAGCACAGTGACGGCAGCGGCCACATGGGAGAGGGCCTTCTTTTCGCAAACCACTTTGAGATCTTTTACAACCGAGCAGTATATGCTTTTATGAAATTAATAAGAAGAATGAACGAATGAATTATCTGTGGCAGGCAGCCCCTGAGGCCACGTCAACGCCCTGCATTTAGAGATCTAGAATACCGGTTTAAACAGTTATGGCTTCTTCCCCCAAAGGATTCTGGGAGATGGGCCTGAACTTCATAGGCACTGTCCTGACCAGGGCCAGCCCAAGGCATTTTGGCTCCTGAGGCGAACTACAAAAATGCCGCCCTGCGGAGAAGGAGGAGCTGGTGAAGATCAAGAACAAGAGGGGAGCCACACGTTGCCTCATGGGTGGGCCGGCCCTGGTACAGGCCCATAAAAGGCATCCTTGAAGCTCCACCAACTGGGGCCTATATGGAGGAAGGGAAATGGGCCTAGGGTGATTCCACCGGGTGTCTGTTGCAAACCGCCCTAGGATTTTCAGATGAAGGGTAGCATACAAATTTAATAAATAATAATACTAAAAAGACATGGAGGTGCAAGAAGTGCATGAGCGGAAGAGAGCCTCTAAGGTTCTTTTCACATTCAAGTGACAGTACCAATCTTATCACAACAGGCCCCATCATGACCCTTGACCCTATGTGTTACCTAATTTGCACTATATGCTCTATCCATCCATCTATTTCATTTATAGACCACCTTTTTTCTCCAAGGAGCTCAAGATGGCAGATGTGGTTCTCCCCCTCCTCATTTAATCCCCACAACAACCCTGTGAGGTAGGTTAGCCTGAGAGGCAGTGGTTGGCCTAAAGCCATCCAAGTGAGCTTTGTGGCCAAGTGGGGGATTTGAACCCTGGTATCCCACAACCTAGTCCCACATGCTAACCACTACACTGGCTCCATGGTACCACTTTAAACTGTCATGGCTTCCCCCAAAGAATACTGGGGATTCTTGTAGTGCTGAGAGTTGTTAGGAGACCACTATTCTGGTCTGGTGGAACCCTCTGCCTCATGAGACCAGGGCCCTGCAGGATCTGATTTCTTTCCGCAGGGCCTGTATGACAAGAGTTGTTCCGCCTGGCCTTTGGCTTGGAATCAACTTGATCCCCTCCCCCTCTTTCCTTTTTCCTTTCTCCTTCTGTGATGGAACTCCTATTTGGGGACTTCCCTGGCTTTTTTCTTTTTTTTTCAAAAATTTTATTAGTTTTCACAATATTATAAACGAACACACAAGACAAACAAACATAAATTATAGCCTTATTGAAAATTACAGTTATTAACTTTGTTAAGTGACTTCCTCGCTTCCCCTTGGTTGAATTTCATTGCATGTCCTTTTAACGGTTTTCCAAATCCCAATTTTTATGAAATTTAACTTAAACATTAACATCCTTAGATCTTAATGGAATTAAACAAATTAATTCATCACTTAACATAAATAAAATCCTAAGCCCATTAAGTATCTGCAAGCTATTTTCAGTTAGTTTAACTTAACAAATTTAACTAAATAATCATTAAATTTATTCCACTCTTCCTGATACTCCTCCTCCTTCTGGTCGCAGACTCTTCTGGTTAGGTCGGCTAGCTCCAAAAATTCCATCATCTTCATCTGCCATTCTTGTTGGTAATTCTTGGGTTTTCCACTTTTTAGCTAACAAAATACCAGCAGCAGTTGTGGCATACAAAAATACTGGCTTTTTTTCTGGCCCACATAGGACCAGTCTGGATAGTTGGCCTTAGTGAAGATTTGACGTTTTCATCCACAAAAAGTTTTTGATTTCCGTTTCTACTGAAATGAGGCTGCGTTTTAATGTTGTACTTTAATCTTGTTTTTGAGTTGTATTTTAATCAATTGTTTTATACCTGGTGTTAGTCACCCTGAGCCCGGTCTTGGCTGGGGAGAGCGGGGTATAAATAAAATTTATTATTATTATTATTATTATTATTATTATTATTATTATTATTATTAATATTATTATTATTTATTCTGCTTTTACAGTTACAGTTCTCAGAATGGATTAACAGCCAATCTGTCTTCCTAGGGAGCTGTGAGAATTGTAGCTCTGTGAGGGGGATCGGGATCTCCTAGCTCTTGGCACCCTTAACAAACTGCGTTATTTGAGGGGAGCCATGACCGGTTAAAACGGTAGTATGCTGCTTTAAATGTAAAGTGCAAAGTGGGCCTCTTACATCTCCAAGTGTGGGAATAATATTAATACTAATGCTAATACTAATACAGTGGTACCTCAGGTTAAGTACTTAATTCGTTCCGGAGATCCGTACTTAAGCTGAAGCTGTTCTTAACCTGAAGCACCACTTTAGCTAATGGGGCCTCCTGCTGCTGCCGCACCACCAAAGCCCGATTTCTGTTCTCATCCTGAAGCAAAGTTCTTAACCTGAAGCACTATTTCTGGGTGAGCAGAGTCTGTAACCTGAAGCGTATGTAACCTGAGGTACCACTGTAATAGGAACTGCTATGAGAGGGGACATAAGAGGCTGAGATTTCATTGCTGCAAGTGCCAAGCCTGGACAACTTGTAACAAAATGAACTGAAATGAGCTCACCAGCCCTGGAATCCAGCTCAGCAGAGGCTCTCTACAAACCCTCTGCGTTTTGCTGCCTGCTGGGAACTGCTTTTCTAGGCAGCTGGCAAGGATGCAGGAATCACAGAATCGGTGGA
Organism: Podarcis filfolensis; assembly: GCF_964270895.1. Lineage (NCBI taxonomy): Eukaryota > Metazoa > Chordata > Lepidosauria > Squamata > Lacertidae > Podarcis > Podarcis filfolensis. The sequence goes on along the minus strand of NC_139611.1, from coordinate 74,866,755 downwards.
GTTGGAAGGGACCCTGAGGATCATCTAGCCTAACCCCCTGTAATGCAGAAACATGCAGCTGTCCCGTACGGGGGTCAAACCTGTGACCTTGGCATTATCATCACCGCGCTCTAACCAACGGAGCTACTTAACTTGTGCAACCCAACTGGTGGGCTGCACTGACTGCGGATTGTGCGTCACAAGCTACGCAGGGTTTAATTATTTGTGGTATCTCTACTCCACCCTTTAGCAAAAAGCGGTGGGCTCTTAAGAGCAGTTTATAAAAATCAGTACAGCAGCAGGACCTCAGGCTTACAATCTGGAAGGAAAGGACAGCTCAAGGTATTGAAGTTACAGCTGAGGTTGGTGCTGGTTCTGGCTGTCTTGCCTTGCTAAAATGCCCTCCCCATACTCAATCAGATCCAGAGCAGCACATGTGGCAATTTCCTGGTGAGGAGGGGAGGGCAGCTCCAGATACACAGTTCTTGTATAAGTGTTTCAAAACCTCAAGTTCATTGGAAACATTAGATTAACATTTGGCAAAGGCCTTTAAAACGAATGCAGCTGACAGCTGCTGCTTATTTCTAGGCTGGTCTCAGTGATCAGGTAATACCTGTCAGGAAATTGTGTGTGTGTGTGTGTGTGTGTTAATAGAGTTACACCATCACCATCTTATTAAAAAAAAAAGTGCTATAAAGTTATTATGATACGCTGGAGGGGGGCCTTTGAAGAATCACAGCTTTCTCTTTACCCTGGCATCCTAGGAATCACTTGGAAAACTACCATATTTTTCGCTCTATAGGACGCACTTTTTCCCCTCCAAAAATGAAGGGGAAATGTGTGTGCGTCCTATAGGGCGAATGCAGGCTTTCGCTGAAGCCTGCAGAGTGAGAGGGGAGACTCCGCCGCCAGCCCCGCAAGCTCCGGGGACAGCGGGGAGGCGCAGCGCGTCTTCCCGCTGTCCCCGGACCTGATCTCAAGGCGGGCGGCGGGGAGAAGAGCGCTATTTCCACTTTACTGCTCGGACCAAATAGCATCTATTTCCACTTTACTGCTCGGACCAAATTCACCCTAAATACGAAGCATAAAGAAAGAAATCAGCAGTTGCCCCCACCTGCTAGATGAAACATTAAGCTCTTGTGCATTAAAAGTGGAAATATCTAACTGATCTGGACAAATTTGGGGGATTGAAACATTATGCGGGAAACAGAGTAAGGAACTGAATTTGACCATGAATACCATTGTTAAAGATATGGAATGGCATTAAATATATGAAATACTGCATTAAAGATATGAAACTGGAAATGATGCAAAAAAGGCATCTTGCCTAACATTTACAACATTGCTCACCATTGTGCTGGCTTGGCTGCAGAGACAGGGGTCATTACTGGTACATCTAGTGAATATTCCCCAAGGGGACACTGTTTTGAGACCAGGTGATGGTGATATCAATAAAATGACCCATCAGCATATCACCAGCACTCCAGAGCTAGCCTTACTGAATCTGTATATGAATAACCACAAAGCGTGTTCTCCTTCATGGAGAGCACGTGTTGTGGTGGGGTCTAGCAGGACACCCTCTTCTTTCACTGCGTGTACCGGATCACCCGCCCACCCTCCCTAATTTAGGGCTTTTGTGTTTGACCTTGCTATGCCTGTCATGGGGCCGTCTGCTTTTGGGGCAGGGGCCTGGTAGGAATTTTGTCCATTTGGCTGATTGGCTGGTGCCATTTGGTTTTTGCCTACTGCGTAGCAAATCGTCACAACTTGTAAGGTTGCGGTTAGGCATTGGTTAAAAAATGGGTTGGTGGAGGGGTAAAGAATTGGCTGTGCCTGCCCCTCCAATGCTACTGCTGCATGGGAATTCCGTTAAAGGAATCCAGGGGCTCGCCATGCTTTCCTCCGAATCCCTGGCGTGGGGCTTGGGCTGCGCAAGTCCCTGGGAGCATGCAGGGAGAGTTCAGGGTCTGGTGCCCAGCTCCATTTTCTCCCCAAATGTTTTCCCTTACTGGCTTTTGCAGGGTTGCGGAAGTCAGTTCTGTCCCTGACCAATGCCTAAGCAACCACTCACATTTTGTATTTTAATAAAGTTGTGGCCAAAATTATGCCAAAAACCTTAAACAAAAATTCTGTGTGAATTGTGATTTATTTGGGGGGTGGCTTGGGGACCTTGACACGCAAAGACCTGGTGGATAAACCCTTAACTGGATTTTTGTTGGCAGCAGCAAGTATGGTTATCTCCAAGACAGCAAGGGAACCTGTATTATCCTGATACGAGTGCGTGTGGTAAACAGCCCCCACAGAGAAATTAACACAAAACCCAGAGCAACACAAGGACAAATTTGCTGGAGAATGGTGAAACTTTATTACATTACAAAGACACCGGAAAATGAAAGACCAGCCCGAAACATTTGCATCATTTTATAGATAGGATAACAGACAAATATTTGCATCTTTCTTCTTGTTGTAATTTGCTAGCCTTGTAAGGGAACGACTAGTATCACATAGGGGAGTTTCCTGGAACAAAGTGATAAGAGTTGATTACTTGTTAATAATTTGTTAAAGCTGTACTGGATGGGACATCAAGTTCCAAGGTGTTGGAAAACAACAATAACGAATATTGAAAAATGGGAGACGGAAGACGAAATGGTTAAATCAACAATGATACAATGGACTACAGACCTGTGACATCATACAGAAATGTGTGCATGGGGAAAGCAGTGGAAAGTAGATATGAAATTTACTGCTTGTTACACCTTAAAAGGTAATTATATGAAAACGGAATGGAAGAAATTAGATTATAATATCATGATAATGATTTAATTGATAGAAGATAGGATGCAGCAGAAGGGGAGAAAAAACAACTCCATGAAAAATGGGGTGGCAAGTGGACAAAAACAAGAGAAGAGACGAAACTGTATTTTGATTGTATGTGCTAAAAACGTTGAAACTCAATAAAACATAATGAGGGAAGAATGTTGAAAAAAGAAAACCCTCCATGCCTACACATTTCTCCTCCCAACTGCCTTGCTAAGAACCCTTTCAGCATCTTCCTCCAAATCATCCACAAATTTTTCCAGCATTCTCAGCGTCGACATAAAAGCAATTCCTCCTGCTGCTGGGGAGCCAAGGAGCAGCAATAGAGGTGAGAACAGAATATGAAAAAACCCGACCTCCACGTTGGTCAGTAACTCGCCTACACGCGAAGGCAATGCTGAAGATGGAGGGGACTTCTTCATCTGGGCTCTAAGTTCCTCCTCAGGTTGCTGAACCAGCCTAGCAAGTTTGGCAAGAGACTCATCATCCACACCAAACTCCTGATAGTAGTTTAACATGGAAGGCAAGAGGAGGGAGGTGTCACAAGCAAAAGGGATGCCTGGCGTTGGGGTTGCGGTGACGCCACACGACACCGTGGCGACCTCCCATGCGTGTTTCTTCAGAATCTCTTTCTTCTTCTGTAGGATACGCGTGGAGATGCTTGGAAGGGCCAAAATAAAAGCCCGTTGTTTGTGGACAGGGAGGTCCTTCTCTAGCGTTTCCTCCAAACGGTGGAAATCGTACTTGTTGAGGTCATATCTGGAAAGGAGGAAAACCCCCTGAGAGGTGAATTTTGCTTCTCTGAGGCTCTGCATACAGTTGTCACGGATTTTGCTCAGGACACCCTCCTCATCATAGAAGGGGGCCTGTTGTCTCCTGGCACTTTCCAAATCCAAGTCGACCTTGGTGCGCACAAAGTAAAACTTTTTCCCCTGCTGCTTAATTGCTTTTGCCAGGAGAATATCATTCTGACCTAAACGGCGGCTGCTGACAATAATGAAGAAGTCATAGCGGTCAAAGTGTACCTGCTGGAGGTACGTATCAGCTGTGAATTGATTTGTGCCAATTCCTGGGAGATCCCATATTGTTACACTGGGAAGTTTAGGGTGCTGGTAAGGGACTACCTCCATTGTGGTCTCACGTACTCCAGTTTGTGCAGCACCTACTTCATGATCGCCAAGTCCTCGAAGGGCATTGACCAGGGCAGATTTCCCAGCACCCGTTACTCCCGAAATGGCGATATCAAGCTTGATCTTATCTGGTGTTTCCAGCAAAATGTTAAGGACATCTGCCATTCTTTTGTTTTCCAGAAACTCAGCCATGGTTGTGGAGGTCTCACCTGAAAGAACATAAGGGAGAGGCATTTCATTTTCATAGAATCACAGGTGCCAAAACAGTGCCATGGAGATGCCTGCCTGGTGTCAACCACACTAAAACAGCAATGCACACAAGTGCAAAAACATTAAGAGAAATCAGCTGCAACCTTCCAACAGCTTGACCTCACCCACAGAGGTGCCCTCCATCACCTCCTGAGACAGACAGAGGCCAACAATACAATACTGGCATCAGATATTGATATGTCATTGAAATAAACAGTGTAGCATTTTCTCTGCAGGACGGAAAAACTGGGCAGTTTCAAGATGCAGTGGTACCTCGGGTTACATACGCTTCAGGTTACATACGCTTCAGGTTACAGACTCCGCTAACCCAGAAATAGTGCTTCAGGTTAAGAACTTTGCTTCAGGATGAGAACAGAAATCGTGCTCCGGCTGTGCGGCAGCAGCAGGAGACCCCATTAACTAAAGTGGTGCTTCAGGTTAAGAACAGTTTCAGGTTAAGTACAGACCTCCGGAACGAATTAAGCACTTAACCCGAGGTACCACTGTAGTCTGTTTAAAAAGATACCAGTTTGTGCAAGGTTTGGAACTGCCAGCATCAACGCCTTTTTAACAGCCCACAACCTTTGGTCCTCAGTGAGACTCTGGAAACCTCGCCAGTAATGCTGGCCTAATCACTCTGGAAACTGCACCACACCAAGCATCAGACCACTGCTCCATCGAGCTTAGTGCTGTCAGCACTGACCGGTAGCGGCTCTCCAGCTTTGCAGAAAGGAAGGCATAACTAGGATGCTGGGGATTAAATCTGATACGGTTTGCGTGCAATGCGTGTGCTTCGCCGCTAAGCTGCGGCCTTTCCCCCCTTTTGCAGATGGTTGGAAGAAGCAGAAATACGGGAGAGGAAGAAGCCAGAATCACGAAAGCAGCAGCAGCAGCCGGAGTGATTTAGCAAGGAGGGAGGCTAAAGCCAGCTGCAGGTGCGCGCGCGTGTTTTGGGGGGGTTTCTAAGTAGGGACCCCGCAAACTTTGGCACGCACTCTTTCTCCCTTGCACTATTTCCCCCTCCCCTGCCCCGCTACAAGCTCCAGGAGGGTGGGTGGCTGTTGCCACAGCTTAAAGGGCTTGGAAGGGGTTTTGAGCTCACCTTCAGTTCCCTGCAAAGCGGCTGGAGTCTTACTCGAGAGTAGGCCTCCGCTTTGGTGCCGTAGCAGCACCGCACAAAACAACCCTGACGCCTGCCTGCAATTCTTCGGGACCCCTTGGAAGTAAAAGTGAAACAAACCTTCAGTCTGCCCACACCCAAACTCAAGTCTCTGTGCCTGGTGCCACCTCGTGGCCCTAATTTTTACGAACACCAGGGGAAGGCTTAAAGGTTACCCAACTAAGTATTAACTGACATGGTGAGAATTTTAGTATAGCTCATTTTTTCTACGTGCTTTAGGTTTCTTCTTTATGACTACTGTTGTAATAAATAATCTTTCATAGAAAATATTGCATTACATTCTTCATTAAATTATCTTTCCGTTGATTTATAATTTTATGGTATTGCTCAAAAAAAGAAAAGGAAAAAAAGCGGTGTTATGAGCCATCATTGCCAAAACCAGATGACACCTGACTGGCTCTCTAAACACTCCTTTTTCTGATTATTTGGCTGTATCTTTTGATAGAATACAGATAACTGAACAAACTTTGTTGCATTACATTCTTCATTAAGTTATCTTTCCATTGATATGTAACTTTATGGTATTACTCCAAAAGAAAGTGGTGTTATGAGCCATCAAACCTCGGAAATGCACTTTTCCCAAAAGGTTTCCACAGTGTTGGCCACTAGTGTGGTTCTCTCTGTCACACACACACATTCTACATACAGTGTAGAATCATAGAATTGTAGAGCTGGAAGGGGTCCCGAGGGTCATCTAGTCCAACCCCCCTCAGGGCAGGAATCTTTTGTGCTACGTGGAACTCGAACCCACCTCCCTAAGATGAAGAGTCTCATGCTCTGCCGACTGAGTTCTCCCAGCTTTAAATGTTTGCTGTGAATGCACCTATGCCTGATTTCCTGACAGAGGAGAACTCCTTGTCCGCTCCTCAGTTGCTGGCTCTGATGGGCAGGTATTTCTGTACTGGTTTCTGCAACGCGCTATGGCCTAGTGCAAGACAACGCAGGGCTCCTGCACCTTAAATAGGGGCACAGGAGAGGGAATTTCGGCTTGTCTGCTGCGATTTCCTCTTCTGCACAACCGTTAAAAGGTGCGTGAAAGCTGTGCCTTTCCCTTTCCTTTATACTTTCTTTGCGCCTGGCTAGTCTACTCGGACAGCCGACTCCAGTGGGTAAGAGATTCTGTAGATTCTGAGACTAGGATCTGCCAGTACAGTGATACCTCAGGTTAAGTACTTAATTCGTTCCGGAGGTCCGTTCTTAACCTGAAACTGTTCTTAACCTGAAGACCACTTTAGTTAATGGGACCTCCTGCTGCTGCCGCGCTGCCAGAGCCCGATTTCTGTTCTTATCCTGAAGCAAAGTTCTTAACCTGAAGCACTATTTCTGGATTAGCGGAGTGTGTAACCTGAAGCGCATGTAACCTGAAGCGTATGTAACCCGAGGTACCACTGTAGATCTTGGGTTGGTTTGAATTTCCTGCTGCAGATTGTTTTTACAACGGAAGCAACAAAGCAGCATGTGGCACGCTGCTGAATAAAAATAGTGAGGGTGAGCAGAAGTGTGTGTCTGTGGTACGGGTGTAAGAAATACCGTAGTTCAGTTCTGGCACTCCGAACAAGTTTATGGGCTGAGAAATTTTAAGGGTATGCCTTTCGCCTCAGGCTCCACTTGCTGGATCTCAGGCTTTGTAGAGATTGGAAGAATCAACTGAAAATGAAAGAAAGCCATTAGGAAAAAGATACTTTGGCAAGCATTTAAATCACAGGTAGGCAAACTAAGGCCCGGGGGCCAGATCCGGCCCAATTGCCTTCTCAATCCGTCCTGCGGACGGTCCAGGAATCAGTGTTTTTACATGAGTAGAATATGTGCTTTTATTTAAAATGCATCTCTGGGTTATTTGTGGGGCATAGGAATTCGTTCATCTCTGGGTTATTTGTGGGGCATAGGAATTCATTCACCCCCCCCCAAAAAAAGATATATATAGTCCAGCCCCCCACAAGGTCTGAGGGACAGTGAACTGTTGAAAAAGTTTGCTGACCCCTGATTTAAATCATGGATAGGCAAACTAAGGCCAGGGGGCCGGATCCAGCCCAACTGCCTTCTAAATCCGGGGGGTATGTTCAGCAGCTTAAAAATGTTCTATATACTGTATAATGAATAGTGTTTTTAGTTGCTTTTAAAAATCACAATATTTTTAATTGCATTGTGCTGTTTGCCATCTTGTAGTATGGCCTGCCTGGGCTCCTTCCGGGGGAAAGGCAGGTTAAAAACCAAACTGATAAATAACAACAGAAGCACTCTTCTTTAAGCATAGAGAATCTTATTAACTGCCCCGAGATCTTCAAATGAAGGGCTTTATATAAAATTAATAAATCACAATAATCCTGAAGGAGCTGCTCCTGTACAGATGCCCAGACAAGGGCTAGGGCCATAGCACTCCTCCCAAGGCAATCTGGGTGGGGTAGTACCTATTTGATATATGTCATGGGACTCTCCACCACCAGATCAACCTCTTGGTGAATCAACCAGCAGGCGGCTTGGTTGATATGCGTTATACGCAATGCCTAAGTCAAAGCTCCTTACATCTTTAATCAATGAAGTTGTGGCGTAATTTGAACCAAAAATAATGTCATGAGTGGTCTGATACACAGTGCAGGATGGTTGGCTCAGTACCTGTGAATGCAATTAATATCTTAGCCCATTCTTGCTGCATGCAGTTTGACGCTTCTTAAAATGTTGGTAACTTGACTTTGGCCCAATTTTGAGTTTCGACCTCTGAGCACTTTGATTGGCAGGTCTGCAGAAACAGCAGGGAAGGACCGTGGCTCAGCAACAGAGCTCCATGCAGAACAAACCGGGCTCATTCCCAGCGTCCCAGCTCATTCCCTCCCGCTGCCACCGCACCACTGCCGCACGATTTCTGTTCTCATCCTGAAGCAAAATTCTTAACCCGAGGTACTATTTCTGGGTTAGTGGAGTCTGTAACCTGAAGCGTCTGTAACCCGAGGTACCACTGTATAGGGCTGGCAGAGAACTCTTTCTGAAACCTGGAGAGACATTGCCCATTAAACAGTACTGAATTAGATTGTTTGACTCCGTAGAAGGCAGAGTCCTATGTTCTTAGGCAGACAAAGATAGGATCTCAGTTTTTTCAACTTTTATTAACTTTCACTCAATACAACAGAGAAGAAGGCAAATACCCTTGAAAGGCCGAAGTGAAAACAAGAGGCAAAGGGGGAAGAGAGGAGTATTTCTTCATTGCTGAGATGCTGCAAAAGAGACATTATAAGAGAAGTTTCATCAGCAGGAGAACCAGGAGGGGATATGCTAATGAGGAAGCAGCCCTGCTGGCTTGAGAGACCTTGGCCTGGGAACAGGTCACATTTCTCATATTAGGAAAGGCAGAAAGCGGTCTGTTCATTGATTGTAGTGTCTGGCAGCCAGATTCAGAAATGCAGCCCTTCATGGTGCTATTTACGACGTTTGTGTCTGCAAGGGAAATCAAAGGCGAGTGGTCAGGGGAGTCAGGAACTAGCGCTCACACAAAAAAACCCATCTGCTCAGTTTAAAAAAATACCTATCCACGGTAGGACACATATATTTTATCCATCATGGCTGACCTTAAGCTGATATACCAAATTAGAACAAAGGAGCAAAAGAGGTTAAGGTATTATGATATTGTTATGTAAATGTATGAGCAGGAATTGATAATTAGTATTATACAGTGGTACCTCTGGTTAAGAACTTACGGTAATTCGTTCCGGAAGTCCGTTCTTAACCTGAAACTGTTCTTAGCCTGAGGTACCACTTTAGCTAATGGGGCCTCCCGCTGCCGCCGTGCAATTTCTGTTCTCATCCTGAAGCAAAGTTCTTAATGCGAGGTACTACTTCCGGGTTAGCGGAGTCTGTAACCTGAAGCGTTTGTAACCCAAGGTACCACTGTAATTAACAATAATAATAAATTGAATTCCAGGGATGAAATGTGAATCAGAGATAAATATGTAATATCAAGCAGCAATGGGAGAAAGTAGGGACACATTGAGGACAAATAATAATAATAATAATAATATTTTTTTATTTATACCCCGCCCTCCCCAGCCAAGGCCGGGCTCAGAGCGGCTTACAAGCAATAATAAAAACAAGATGAATGATTACAACTTAAAAGCAAAAATAAAATACAACATTAAAATAATGGAACATTAAAATATTAAAATGTAGCCTCATCGCAGGAGGAGAAGGAAAAGAAAAAAGAGAGGGAGGGAGGGAATCAAATTGGCTCCAAGCCAAAGGCCAGGTGGAACAACTCTGTCTTACAGGCCCTGCGGAAAGAAATCAGATCCTGCAGGGCCCTGGTCTCATGAGGCAGAGCGTTCCACCAGGCCGGAGCCAGAGTTAAAAAGGCCCTGGCTCTGGTTGAGGCCAATCTAACTTCCTTAGGGCTTGGGACCACTAGGGTGTTGTTATTTATGGACCTTGAGGCTCTCCGTGGGGCATACCAGGAGAGGCGGTCCCGTAGGTACGAGGGTCCTAGGCCGTGAAGGGCTTTAAAGGTCAAAAGCAGCACCTTAAATCTGACCCTGTACTCCACCGGGAGCCAGTGCAGCTTGAAAAGCACTGGGTGAATATGCTCCCATGGCAGAGACCCCGTGAGGAGCCTCGCTGCAGCATTCTGTACCCGCTGGAGTTTCTGGGACAGCTTCAAGGGCAGCCCTGCGTAGAGCAAATTACAGTAGTCAAGCCTGGAGATGACCGTCGCATGGATCACTGTGGCCAGGTTGGGGCGGGAAAGGTAAGGGATCAACTGCTTGATGCGGCGAAGGTGGAAAAATGTCACCTTGGCTGTTGCTGTAACTTGCGCCTCCATGGAAAGGGAGGCATCAAGGATTACACCTAAACTCTTAACGAAAGGCAATGGCACTAATTGGGCCCCCGCAAGAGAAGGGAGTTGGTCCCTCATCCCCATGCCATCCCGACCTAGCCATAGGACCTCTGTCTTTGAAGGATTTAGTTTCAATCGGCTCCCACGAAACCATCCAGCCACAGCTTCCAAGCATCTGGTCAGTGTGTTCGGGGCTGAGTCGGTGTGGCCATCCATCAGCAGATAGAGCTGAGTGTCATCAGCATATTGGTGACAGCCCAGCCCAAAGCTCCGGATAATCTGGGCAAGGGGGCGCATAAAGATGTTAAAAAGCATCGGGGAGAGAATTGCGCCCTGCGGCACTCCACACACCAAGGGGTGGCGCGACGACATTTCCCTCCCTAGTGCCACCCTCTGTCCCCGACCAGAGATAAAAGAGCACAGCAAGTTACGGGCTATGCCCTGTATCCCCACGTCTGCGAGGCGGTGGTCCAGAAGATCATGATCGACCATGTCGAAGGCTGCTGACAAATCTAAAAGGATCAGCAGTCCTGACCCGCCTCGATCCAGTTGTCTACGGAGGTCATCTGTTAGGGCAACCAGAGCCGTCTCCGTCCCAAAACCAGGACGGAAACCGGACTGAAATGGATCTAATGCCGATGTTTCCTCCAGAAACCTACCAAGCTGTTCAGCAACCGCTCTCTCAATTACCTTACCCAGGTATGGAAGATTTGAAACTGGGCAGTAATTGGATAGGTCTAAGGGATCTAATGAAGTTTTCTTTAAGAGTGGACACACCACTGCTTCCTTCAGTTCCCCTGGGAATGTCCCCGTGTCAAGGGACAAATTGATAATTTCAACCAGGGCGGTCTGCACAACATCTGGACACTCCCTAATCAGCCAAGACGGGCACGGATCAAGGAGGCAGGTGGTGGGTCTACCAACTTGGAGGAATCTATCCACATCAGTAGGGAGTATCCGATTGAAATGGTCCAACACTGGACCTGAAGTCAGTCGAGGGGCCTCCAGTTCAGTCACTGTATCTAAATTGGCAGGGAGGTCACGGCGGAGCAACAGGACTTTCTCCGCAAAAAAGCTCGCGAATGCCTCACAGCTGTGGGTCGAATTTGTGCTTAAATTTGGTTGTCCTCCTAAGGACGTTATTGACCTAATTATTCTAAAAAGTTGTGCCGGGCGAGAGCTAGCGGATGCAATGGAAGCTGCAAAGTAAGATTTCTTAGCAGCTTTCATAGCCATCTCATAGGCTTTCATAAGCGTCCTATAAGATGTTCTTGAGGCTCCGTCACGAGTCCGTCGCCATACTCGCTCTAGCCGTCTGAGATCCCGCTTCATTTTCCGGAGCTCCTCAGTAAACCAAGGTGCCCGGTTTCGACGGGGTTGCAGAGGGCGCTTAGGCGCGATCTCATCAATGGCTGCCAAGAGCCAGTTATTCCAGTCCTCAACAAGGTCATCTAATGAGTCGCCAGGAGGAGCAGGGTTCCGCAAGGCTTGTCGGAATCTATCAGGATCCATCAGTTTTCGCGGACGAGCCCAAATAGGTTCACCACCCGAGCCAAGAAGTCAACTTTTGGGGAGAAATTATATTAAATTTGGTATAATTTGGCATTGATTTGTTGAAATTTTGGAAAACTAATAAATATGTATTTGGCAAACAAAAATACAAAAAAGGGAACATCAGATGAAAAGGTCAACTGCAAATAGCCCAAGGATAGCAAAGAGGAGGTTTCAAGGAAATACCCAATTTGTCAGACCATCTAGGCTCTTGCCATGGTTACCATGGTACAGTCTGTTTGCATCGGAACAGGTTCCCCTGACAATACAGAGCAAGACTGAAAGAGCCCAACCAACTGTTCTGCTTTCTAACCAAAATGGTTGCTGTGACTGGACTCGAAAGTTACCTGCCTTGAGCTACTAGACCGGAGGGGGCAGGGGGACCTCTGCCCCACTGGCCAATTTTGGCCTCCCAGGCACATGAGGGCATTTCCCTCAAGCCACACCCACCTGCCAAGACATCACTCATGACATCAGTTGATGGGCAGAAGGGTGGGGCTCAATTCTGCACCTGCTGCGGGTGCCTCCAAGCTGGTGTTTATTGTGGGTGTATTTTGCAACATGTTGTTGGCACACTAATAGGAAGTGGTGGGTTTCCAGTGCTACCACATTATTCCTGTCCGGAGGGGATTTAGCCCCCAACGAAAGCAGGACAAAATTAAATATTTGTGGTAGGAAAAGTTATGAGATTTCAGCAGGATATGCACTGGTTCGAAATGAAGCAGTGACTGTCCCAGAACCTTTGCAGCAGCAGTCTTGAAAGGGAGAATCGTGTGTCATCACCCTGATAGCATCCTGAGTACAAATCATCATGAACACACAATCAAAAGATGACTGGATAAATCATTCTAGCTCATTATTGTCCGCTACTCTGACTGGCAGTGGCCCTCCAGAGTCTCGGGGAAGATCTTTTCTATCTATGGCCTTTAACTGGAGGTGCCAATGATTCAGCTTGGGGGTTTTTTGCAAGGAAAGTATGCTAGAAGCAACATTAACTACATCCATGCATTTAAGGTGCACATTTTTCTTTGGTAAATAGCAGCCACAAGAAATTCTGAGGGGACAAGGGGATGAAGAGGGCAGGGTTGGGGGAAAATTAACTCTTTCTCTCCCTGCCTCAGTCTCCACAAAAGTCACCTCTCTGAAGATGCTGTTTGCATCTCAGGAAAAGCTAGCCCTGAGCTACAATTCTTTCCCACCAATACTGAAAATCAATCCACATCCCACAGGAAGAAGAAAAACTGAAATGGACTGCAGCATCGGAAATCACAATTAGCAATACCTGTAACCGTGATAAAACCTATGCAGAAAGCATTCTCTCCAGTACAATAGACATATTCCTCAGGGCATACATCATTTTTAGAATAGCAGGATGGGCAAAACTTTCCATTGACATCGGGGGGCATTCTTGGCACTGAAACGTAAGAGGAATCAATTGAATTAAGGAAAGACAGTGTGGTGCAGATTAGTTTAGACAAAGTATTCCTAGTCCTTACCTCCCACCTATCATCCCCTGCTCCCAGCAGTGCAGATGCAGAAGCTTCCTAACCCTTTTTGATGTATGCTGTGTCTGTCTAGACAGAGTACAAAGTGATTACTTCTTTCCTCATGGTATTGGGCTAAAATGACTAATAATAATATTAATAATAATAATAATAATAATAATTTATATCCCGCCCATCTGGCTGGGTTTCCCCAGCCACTCCAGGCGACTCCCAATAGAATATTAAAAACACGATAAAACATCAAACATTAAAAAGTTCCCTAAAGAGAGCTGCCTTCAGATGTCTTCTAAAAGGCAGATAGTTGTTTATTTCCTTGACATCTGGTGGGAGGGCATTCCACAGGGCAGGTGCCACTACCAAGAAGGCCCTCTGCCTAGTTCCCTGTAGCTTCACTTCTCACAGTGAGGGAACTGCCAGAAGGTCCACAGAGCTGGACCTCAGTGTCCAGGCTGAACGATGCGGGTGGAGACGCTCCTTCAGGTATACTGGGCCAAGGCCATTTAGAGCTTTAAAGATCAGCACCAACACTTTGAATTGTGCTTGGAAACATACTGGGAGCCAATGTAGGTCTTTCAGGAATGGTGTTATATGGTCCCGGCGGCCACTCCCAGTCACCAGTCTAGCTGCCGCATTCTGGATTAACTGTAGTTTCCGGGTCATCTTCAAAGGTAGCCCCACGTAGAGCACATTGCAGTAGTCCAAGCAGGACATAACTAGAGCATGCACCACTCTGGCGAGACAGTCTGCGGGCAGGTAGGGTCTCAGCCGGTGTACCAGATGGAGCTGGGAGACAGCTGCCCTGGACACAGAATTCACCTGCGCCTCCATGGACAGCTGTGAGTCCAAATTGACTCCCAGGCTGTGGACCTTGTCCTTCAGGGGCACAGTTACCCCATTCAAGACCAGGGAGATCTCCACACCTGCCCTGCTGAATTCCTTCATGTGCCTGAAGGGCACATCCATTGATCTCCACACATCCATCGTTCTCCACACATCCATCTTTTGCCAGTTATGCTCCTTGTCAGACTTCTGGTCTGGGCAGAATGCCGGAAGAATGACCTGAGCTCTACGGAAAGGTTTGCTTTAGGAACAAACATACCTAGGATCCGTTTACAGCAAAGTTCTCTCAGGGCAGGAAACAGAAGGTTGCATATGCTACTAGTCCACTGAGATCCAATGGGGAAGCCCCAGGGGTAGTTTTCCAGGGAGCAAAGGAAGCTTCCAGGCTGAGCCTGATGCCTGGGAAACTGATCCTGCCCACTCGCTCAACTGCAAATTGCGAGGGGGCATGGGGGCAGACCTCCAGGAGTGGGCTCAGCCCACCCCTCTAGTATATGCGGCACTGCCCCATCCTGCTCTGCCACCCGCTACCGAGCACAGGCAAATGACCAATTGAAACGTGCCCAGTTGGCCCACAACTGCACAAACACGCATGGTGCCAAACCCATACTTTAAAAATGGCAAAAACCTCCTTAAAAGAGCCCAGGAAGGGCAAAAGGCACAAAAACAGAGCCTAGCAACCCAACAAGCCTTTGCAAGTGCAATCCGAGGAACCCTTGACCGACCATTGAGGCTTGTGGAGAGTTGGAGGTGTGGAGGGAGTGAATGTCGTGGAGTTTGGCATTGGTAAGTGCTGTTGGTTTTAAAGGGTTTCCAGAGGTTTTAAGGTTGTTTGGAGGCTTTTCCAATGGTGTTTCAAATATACTCGATTTCACATAAATGCTCGGAGCCTCGGAACATAACCCCTGTGCAAATTGGGAGTTGCCCGTAAAATAATACCTACATTCAGGGGAATCTGGCGAACAATTCTCCTTCGAGCAGCAGACAGTGCTTTCCCTGATGTGTTTATCCTGTCCAAGATTGATCTCGAACCATATTTTGCAGAGGTCAGGGGAAAGGCAGCCCTTCACTACTTTTGTAACTGTGGTGTTATCTGCAGAAAACAAGAAAGGAGGGTATATTTAGAAGGCGTAAGGGGATGCCTGCAGAATCCTCATGGGTTATGCGTCAAATGGGCATGCACGACAGGCGATGAAGATGCACAAAGCATACACAAGCTAACCTTTTTCACTTCAAGGGCGGCAAGAACTGGGCAGAAAGTGAAAACCAGACTGAGGTAAAGAACAAAATTGGGCGGGGTAAATCCCAGAGCCCCAAAGGAGATTAAGTGTGAGAATCTCACCCTTCCTTAGTATGCAGTATGCTATTCAATAAGGCTTGAAATATTGAGTCTCCACCCCAATACGCATTTATAGACAGGAAAATGGAGGCACAATGAGTTATATAATGAGAAGAGACACTATTCCTCTTGGGCAGTAGAGGCCCAGCCAATACACCCTGAGCTAAGGATTGGGCTGTCTTTCTGAGAACGAGGGTAAAACCCAACATATGGCTTTGAAGGCCATGACCCTACTTGCTTTCTCCACACCTCACACACAAGGATGAGACAGTTGCTCAGTAGCAGGGCTAATGTCCTGCACACAGAAGGCAAGAGATTCTCTCTCTCATTCGAGGATGTGAGCAGCCCTCCAGGTTGGGAAGGACCAATGTTGCCAGTGGATTCATGAGTTTTGCACAAAACTGCAGTCTATTCACTCCTACGGTCCACCTTTTGGGCGTTCTGCCAAAGTAATGTAACACACATCATCAGCAGAAGGGCAAGGTTCCTTTCTGCCAGTGCAGAATGTTTGTCCACGGCAAACTACACAGTCCAAGGAGGCACCTGGAGAAAGGGAAGAGAAGACAATTGCATGAATGATACAGGGTGGGTAGAATTCAAAGCTGTCAACCAGAGTAGAGGGTTGATATGGCTGCCCCTCTACTTTTGTTTTTGTATTTATTTTTAAACCACTCAGAACTCTTTCTGGCATCCTTTTTACTGCATATTCTAGATGACTTGTACTCAACAGTGATACTAGGGCAGTCATACACATTTCAGTGCTGTTTAAGCCTGCAAACGTTTTTGGGCGGTCACATTGCATCATTTCCAATCAGGGTATTCCCCCCCCAAAAAAATTTCTGCTCCACACAACAATAATGCAATAGCATTGGGGAAGCTCTCCAGAACAAACTAAAGCAGAGCATATCCACCAGTAATACACTGCTATTGTATTAATGACATTATTGCAGAATATACCCACAACAAAACAGGGTCTCCAAAACCTTGTGGCTATAAGCAAGGCTCTGTGCGCTTCATATACTCCTTATTTATTTTTAAAATGAACCTGTATGCCAGATAAAGGAGCAAATTTACATTAAGTACATTTTTGCCCTCCTGTGTTTCTGTGGAATCAGAGCACGCACACAGACCCTGCTCATGCATTGCTCTTGTATACAGCAGTTAGGTTCGTAGATAGCAGATAGGATTGGGACCGTACTTTTAGCCTTGCCCATGACATTGCATCTTACCATAAGCATGTGTTGGGTGTCTGCCAGGTGTACCCAGGCACCCCCTAATGTTTTAAAAAACCAGTGACCAGGAGAAGCAGACAGAGAGAGGCACAGGCAGAATAAAAAGGCTAGAATGGATCTGCAGCTTCTGTCTGCATCTCTCTCTGGAAGTGGCAATGGGGTGATTGGCTCCAGCGGTGGCAGTAAAGGAGGAGGAGGACCTGGGTTTTTTTAGTTTTTTAAGTTTGGCGCTTTTTTTTTGCTATTTATTTTGCGTTTCTGTTTTTTAGGCTTTTTTGAAAATGCCGATTAATTTTCCAGAGGATGAAAAAAATAATCTCAAACTCATGCAGAAATATGGAGAACTAAATTTAAATTGGAAAAATGATGAGCTGAGAGAGAAAAAATGAAGTTGACAGATTCAGCCATCCCTACTGGATAGTCATGTAAATAAATAGACACCGAGTCATACCAGCTTGGATGTAATTCAGTGTTTTGCAGTCGATGGCCCGGGATCATGAGAGTTGCAGTCCAGGGCCTCTAGGCTGAAGAACACAGATTTCCTAATGAAATAAATCTCCCACTCTGATACCAGCTGCCCCTTACCTGTAGTTAGCAGAGAGAAGAAAATTCCTAGAAGAGCCTGCATGGCGATGGTTCAAAAGCTCCTTCAATGAAGCAAATGTTGTGACTCAAAGTATCTGCCAAAACATTCACGGCAGCAAGATAAATAAAAATATAAGACTTGTTGCCCAGCAGGAAATTCATTACCACAAGCTGAAAACATGAATTCCAGGTAGAGGTGACCTATCCTTTGCCCAAAGAGTCATGTTGGCAATTGAGCAAGCAGCTGAGGTCTGGTTTTTGCAAACTCTCTGTCTTCCTGAAGACACAGTCCAGCTGCACAGTGGTACCTTGGTACTCAAATGCCTTGGTACACAAATGCCGAAAACCCGGAAGTAAGTGTTCCGGTTTTCGAATGTTTTTCGGAAGCCAAACGTCCGATGCAGCTGTCGGCTATTGTTTCCAGGGCACCTTCACCAATCAGAAGCTGCGCCTTGGTTTTGGAACATTTCAGGAGTCAAACTGACTTCTGAAATGATTAAGTTCGGGACTCCCCCCCCCCTTTTTTTTTGCTATTTATTTTGCGTTTTTGTTTTTGAGGCTTTTTCAATTAATTTGTTTTAGTGACTGTGTGGAACCCAGTTCAGCTCCTGATTGATTGATTGATTGATTGTGTGACTGCGGAAATGGATAAAAGCCCCCCACCCCATCCAAACAATGACTATCATTTAATTTTAATCATCTACAATACTGTCTTATTTATTTTATAGTACAGTACACTGATTGTTGCTTTCATTTTATGGATCAGTGGTCTCGTTAGATAGTAAAATTCATGTTAAATTGCTGTTCTAGGGGTTGCTTTTAAAAGTCTGGAATGGATTAATCCGTTCTGCATTACTTTCTATGGGAAAGCACACCTTGGTTTTGGAACGCTTTGGTTTTGAAACGGATTAAGTTTGAGAACCAAGGTACTACTGTACTCCTAAACAAGAGGCTTCTTTCTGCTGTGCAAAGAATCCTAATATGCTTCTCAAATGCTCATCTCATGCTCCCAAAATATCTGAAACAAATTACAGGAAACTCCCCAGCCATGTTGGAGGATTAGTAGAGCCTACAAAAATTTGGAGCTGGCACTGCACCCAGTCAGGCTTTTGATTCTCCTTGGCAGGAGACACTCACCCCTCACAGTCATCTGTTGCAGAGGGGTATCAGGCACTGGCCTCTGTCTACCCCACTGAAGGAGCAAATAAATTTGGATTTGAACCTGGGACCCTCTGCACGCAAAGCAGATGCTTTGCCACTGAGCTGCAAATTTACCACAAGAGACGGGCAGGATCAGACCAAACCTAGCCCAACCAATTATGTCATCTGGTTATTATGAGAGCAACTGTTTAAGAACTGGTGCATGCATTTGATTCCACACACACACCCTTCCCTCTCTACCTCTTTTCCCTCATGTAACACATTTTTTAAGACTGTAAAAGTCTGTCTTGTTTTTAATTGATTGCACGTGAGCCACTCTGGGAGCCTTTTTGGCATAAGGGCAAGGTACGAATGCTCCAAATAAATAAATAAAGTAAGCCAAAAAGGAGGTAGCTGGGGTTATTGGTTTGTTTTGGTTCTTACTTTTATTATGCATTTGGGGGGTTTTTATTGTATTTTTTTTGTTGCAAATCACCCTGAGATCTATGGATGGACAGTTAATAATAATAATAATAATAATAATAATAATAATAATAATAATCAGTGCTTTTTTCTGGGGGTACGCAAGGGTATGCATACCCCTAAACATTTTGTAAATCTTTGTACTTTTGTTCATGTACTGTATTTATTTTCCCCCGATTTGAACTATAAAATTGTGATTTTCTTGAGTCAAAATGAGAGTACCCCTAAGCATTTTTTAAAGGGAAAAAAAGCACTGATAATAACAACAACAACAACAACAACAACAACAACAACAACAACAACAACAACAACAACATAATAATAATAATAATAATAATAATAATAATAATAACAACAACAACAATCCAACAACAATCCACTGTGGCCCAAACAGATGCCAACAGATTTACACAACCAGGAGATGATAGATAGATAGATAGATAGATAGATAGATAGATAGATAGATAGATATGATATAAACATCCATGAGCCACTTTCTGTTCCATTTCTGTTCCACCCAGAGAACCTCTCAACCACCGTTCCTAGTGACCAGCGATACCTTCGCCTCTGCCAATTAATATTTATCCTCTTAAAACTGCCAAGCTGGTGGCTATAGGCAAACACCAAGATACATAACACGGAAGGCAGGGGGGAGGAGAATACGGCCAGATCCTTCCTTGTAAAGCCACAGCCCCACACAAGCTAATCCGCAGCCCATTAAAATCCAAATTGTTAGGCAACCCTGCATTAAATTCCAAATTGTTAGGCAATCCTACAGCAGGCCTTTGCCCCGCTGGAGTCAGATGAGATATCTCTTATTTCAAGGCCGAGGGAGCTTAGGGGCTTGGTTAACCCCGTTTGGGTGGGTGGGGGAATAAGTCATTTATTATTATTATTATTATTATTATTATTATTATCATCATCATCATCATCATCATCATCAGGAAACTGGCAGGCCTTGGATTCATTAATTGTTTTGTTTTGTAAGGTGCATACCTACCGCCTGGGGGAAAAAATAAAAATAAAAACCTTCAAAGCGGATCAGAGCAGGAATGCAGGCTGAGGCCTAGTCCTATCCAGGCTAAGAGCCTTTGCCACCGCCACCCAGCCCTCTCCCCACCCCGGCTTCTTCTTCTCCCTACAAAATTGGGGAAGGGGCCTCTTCTTTTTGCGTAACAAACCTCTCTAAACAGACTCCCAGCCGCCAAGCGTCTCCGTTTTTGGACCCACCGTAAATGCAAAGCGCTACAGAACCGCTATGGAACTGTCATGGCTCCCCACCCACCCCGGCCTAAGGATCCTAGGAACCAGTGCCGGATTTACGTATAAGATAAACAAGCTATAGCTTAGGGCCCCACTCTCTTGGGGAGGGCAAAAAAAATAAAGGAGGGTAAAAACTGGATGTACGTTTCCAAAATATAAGATAAAAAAACAAATAAAACCTACATACAGCAACAGTCTTTTGTGTTGTGTAGGCTCCTATGATGTAAGTCATGGGCCCCGCCTGCTAGCCTGCTCCCTAAAATATCACTGGTTTGCTCATTTCTATATAAATTACTTTGATAAATTGCATATTTTGTTATGTGCAAATGGCTTTAGATACCTATTAGGTCCATAAATTACCATGTAGCATATATTCAGCACAAAAAAACAGTGATAATTTGTTGTTGACAAAGGAAAGCTGGACCTATAAATGGCCCCATTACCTTCAGTAGTTTAGGGCCTCATCAAACCTAAACCTGGCCCCGCTGGGAACTATAGTTTATTATTTATTATTTATATTTTATTTATGCTTTTCAGGTTTATACATTTCACAAATTTAACAGTCTTTTTAACATTTCAAAACTTGACTTCCTTCCCCCTCTTTCTGCGGCTCCTTAAATTTATTTTTAATATCTTTTGCATATCCAAGTTAACTTAATTTGCTCATTTATTCATCCGCTTTGAATATATACTTCTATGAAACTGCAGGTTATTGCAACAATCCTGCTAATGTTCTTACCTGTTTACAATTTATCTGTAAACATTCAATAAGCCCTTCCCATTCTTTTATAAAATGTTTGTTATCTTGATTTCTTATTCTTCCGGTAAGTTTCACCATTTCTGCATATTCTGCATAAGTTTTTGGATCCATTCTTCCTTTACTGGGACTTCTGCTTCTTTCCATTTTGGGACGAGTAACATTCTTGTCGCTGTAGTAGCATACATAAATATGTTTCTATACACCTTAGGTAGTTCTGTCCCTGTAATTCCCAAAAGAAAAGCTTCTGGCTGTTTTACAAACGTTATTTTAAACATCGCTTTCGATTCATTATATATCATTTTCCAGTAAGCTTTAACCTTACTACAAAACCACTGTAGCCTTATGAGGCTTTGCCCTCGGGTGGGAAAAATATTGCGCCTGGGAAAGGGAAGTGGGAGTCAACAGACACTCAAGGAATAGTTCAGAGAAAAGGCTTTTATTTCTACCATCCATGAACTGGTAGAAGGAGCAAGTGTGATAAGTCACAAAAAGCATGCACGAAGTTCACAGTCCTGTGCACAAGCATATATACCCCTTTCCAGTTCCCTCCTCCTTTCTCCTCCCTCAGGAGTCCTCTGAGCATGAACAGAAAGCTGTCTTGGGACTATTGGACTCTTGGCACCCTTCCCAGGAAAGGGGGAATGAGAAGCCGAGGGGGTGGGTCGAGGAGCCCTGGTGGTTCAGCATGTCCAAGATGTTGCAACCGAATGAGATAAGATTCAGTTTCTCAGGCCTGCTATGAACAGAGCCTATTCATTAGCCTTTAAAAGTAACATTTTGCCTTTTGCCACAGCATCTTGTGAGAAAAGCAGAGAAGAGCAGAGAAAAACTGTTTTGGATTTTTTAGAAGACAAAAGGAGTTTTGGACAGTTTTGAGGCCTGGGGTGATTATGGAAGCCTGGGGTGATTTCACAGACAGGATTTGGGTATTCTGTCCCTTCACCACCACATATGATAAAAAGAACCTTATTTCTCTTTACATTTTCAACACTTATTTGATTTAGATTTATACATTTTTGCCAATTTACTCGGTGTTAGATACCATCAATATATCATTTTCATATCCTGGGAACTATAGTTTAAGGGTGCTAGGAGTTGTTAGGGGTGGCTGCAAACTCCCCTGACAGAGCTACAATTCCCCAGGTGGTTTGAGCAGATGGTCCCCGCCCCATTGCCTGACCTCCCCCCTCCCAAAAAACCCCTCTTCTCAAAGAAGCATCTAAAAAGGCTCCTTCCCCTGCTTCAGGTATCTTGCACCCTGCAATCAGCAGGCAAGGTCCTTGGAGCCAAGTCCTAAAATATTTGAGGGGACTGCCCCACCAAAATTGATGGGCATTGCCATTCGAATGGTGTGCACGCACCAGGGGTTACCCAGGTCCCCCCAATATTTTATTCAAGTTGGCACCCCTGGAGGACAGGTGAGCCAGTGGCCGTTGACCTATGGCGGGGCCTTTGCGGTGGCATTTCCCTGGTGAAGTTTATCTGCCTCCCTAGTTAATCAACTTTTAGGAAGAAATTACAAACATTCCTGTTTTAGACACACATACTTACAGCTCCCATTTAGCCTTTTCATATCTCTTGAGTTGTTGCATAACATACCCTCCAACGTTTCTCCGATGAAAATGGGGACATCCTATTCCATCATCATCATTTTATTATTTATACCCCGCCCATCTGACTGGGTTGCCACAGCCACTCTGGGCAGCTTCCAACATATATAAAAACAGAATAAAACTTTTTTAAAAACTTCCCTACGCAGGGCAGCCTTCAGATGTCTTCTAAGCGTTGTATAGTTACTTATCCCCTTGGCTTGGGGGTTGCATAACTCCATACGCTCAAACATTTCTCCGATGAAAATAGGGACGTCCTAAGGAAAAGTGCGACATTCCGGGATCAAATCAGAAACCAGGACAGCTTCTGTAAATCCAGGACCGTCCCTGGAAAATAGGGACACTTGAAGGGTCTCTTCTAAATATGCTGACATTTTTCAGTTGTACATTTGAAGGCTATACATTGAAAGTAAAAAAAAACAATGGAGGTTAAAATATAGTGTATTATTACTGCTGACAATGAGTAATAAAGATACCGATAATTCGCTTCTGAGTGTGTGCTGGGGGACACACACATTTCACAGGCATTCAGTGGGTAAAAAGACAGTTCCTGACAACCTGGAAATCAATGGTTGAATGTTTTTAGAATGCTTTAAAAATGTTTTATCTCAATATGTTTGCTGTCTTGGGCTCCTTCAAAAGGAAGCGTGGGATATAGATTACATAAACTACTATTATTATTACTACAGTGGTACCTCAGGTTAAGTACTTAATTTGTTCTGAAGGTCCGTTCTTAACCTGAAACTGTTCTTAACCTGAAGCACCACTTTAGCTAATGGGGCCTCCCGCTGCTGCCGTGCCGGCAAAGCACAATTTCTGTTCTCATCCTGAAGCAAAGTTCTTAACCCAAGGTACTATTTCTGGCTTAGCAGAGTCTGTAACCTGAAGCGTATGTAACCTGAAGCGTATGTAACCCGAGGTACCACTGTACTACTACTAATTATAATATCATCCATTGATTGCCTTATCCTCCACAAATTTGTGAAAATTTATTTGTGTACCACCTCTTAGTGGTACACCCTCAGTGAGTGCAAAATTGGCCATGGTAAGGACATTTTCAGAAACATCCCTACTATGTACAAATATCATTTCCATTTATTAATTTACCTGACCCTCCAAGCATTCAT
The DNA here is from genome assembly GCF_964270895.1 of Podarcis filfolensis. Taxonomy (NCBI): domain Eukaryota; kingdom Metazoa; phylum Chordata; class Lepidosauria; order Squamata; family Lacertidae; genus Podarcis; species Podarcis filfolensis. The sequence continues at coordinate 74,843,146 of NC_139611.1, read as the reverse complement.
TTTCTTTTTTCTATAATTTTCTCATTTTTACATCCTTAAGATATCAATGACTTCCTTTCTTCTCTTTCCATGGTTCATTTTGCATATCATACTGTAAATCCCTGCATATTTTACAAAACTATACCATTCAGTATTCCATTATTACACCCATCAAAACTTATTACACTGTTGAATTTATCTTAATGCTGCCAGCATTTTCAGCTGTACATAGTTATTTCCCATATATTCAATAAAAAAATTCCAGTCTTCTCTATATGTATGTTCTTCTTGTTCTCTTATTCTGTGCATATTCTGTCAATTTAAGTTGCCATTCTTCTTTGGTTGGGACCTCACTTGTTTTCCATATTTGGGCTAACGAAACACGGGCTGCAGCAGTGACATACATAAATAACCTTTTTTGACACCTGGGAATTTCAGTCTGAATTATCCCCAACAGAATGGACTCTGGGTTTTTTTTTGGAAAGTACTTCTGAACATTTTTTCAATTCATTATGGATCATTTCCCAATACTCTTTTACCCTTTTACAAGTCCACCACATATGAAAGAAGGTTCCATCAACCTCTTTGCATCCCTAGAACTTATCTGATTCAGTCTTATACATCTTAGCAAGCCTACTTGGAATTAAATACCATCTCAAGCATTCATTTTCTAATCAGATAGAAGCACATCAAACAAGATTACTGCTCGAGAAGCTGCAGGATACATATGGATTGCAGCTAGCATCATGTGGCTTCAAACACCAGTTGTGGGAGATTATCAAAGTGGGTAAGGTGTACACAGTCCAAGTTTCGGATGGGTTGGCAGAGATTACCTATTCTTTCTCTTACCTAAACACTGAGAGGCAGAGGAGCGAAGGTTTCTCTTTTATACCTTCCAGCCTCCCCAAACTTGCCAGAATGCAGTAAAATGCCCCTCTTCATTTACTAGCAAAGCTGTTTGCTCAAGCTATCATGGGAGCCAGATTATTAAGAGAGCTGAGACAGGTCTGACTTGTTCATGTGCTTTATTACCACTAACTTAACTCCAAACAAAGCTGTTCCTGGGTGGTGACATCATCTATTACTTATTAAATTTATAGACCACCTTTCATCCGAAGATCACATAGCTGTTCACAACTTCAAAAGCTGTAGCTGGGCAGAGGCTCAACTCCCTTTCTGCTAGATTCCCATAGATTCCGAGGGATGGAAAATTCTTTACCTAAGCTGGGGTTGCACAGGAAAGCAGGTCTCCTGGCTGTGTGGGGTGCAGTTGGGTAGGGCATGCTGCAAGGGGCAGGACTGGATCAATACCATTTATGAAAGTATCACATTCTTAGTCCATCCTTCCTCCAAGCGTGTTCAGGGTTCCAAATATTGGATTCAGGGGAGAAACTGGGGAATCAGCTCTGATCAACAGAAACAAACAAAAACTGAACCTTGTTTCTATTCCAGCATTCATTCATCTTCTCTCTCAGCAAAACATTGGATCTATTCCGTCAGCACTTTCTGAGCCCACCCTTCCCTCGAGAAGGTCAGGGCTGCTCCCAATGTCTCCAGATGTTGAAAGTAGGCAAATAATTATTTCACCTCTGATCCCTGGGCAGTTGATCTATCTGATCAGTGGATCAATAGAACAGGAAAATGGCACTGACTCATTCCCCCCCCTCAACTTTTATTTTATTTTATTTGTTTCACTCAATAAAACATAGAGGAAGACAAATCCCTCTGAAACTCAAAAACAAGAGGCATCTTTCTTCAGCGGTGAAATGGTGCAAGAAGCTCATTACAAAAGAAGCTTCATCAGCAGGAGAGCCAGGAGAAGGAATCCGAATGGGAGGGGAAAGGAGAGAGGAGGAGGAGGAGAAGAAGAAGTGGTGGCTGCCACGGCTGGGGTACACTGAACATTTTTAACATGATTAACATCATGAAAAATCCCTCCGTCAAATGTTTTTAAGTGGGTGCAGGTGCCTTCACGAATGCAGCCCTTCCTGGAGCCGATTACGACATTCTTCTCTGTGCGTAAAAACAAAAAGATGAGTGGTCAGAAGATCCAGTAACTGATATACACACGCCGAAAAATGCATCTAACCACGATATATAGCGTTACATGCCACTCCAATCTCCACCAAGCGTCTGCGTGAGACTCAGGGGGTTCCAGGCACTTTCCCAGGGTCATGTTTCCATTGGGAATCAAGGCACAGTGAGGACTAGTGTCTTTTAAAAAATATGGTTTATTTTACACATATTTACACCTTAAGCCTTCCATTGAGGGTGTGCATAATGTGAGGCCCCAGGAATGTCCCTCATTGCCCCTCTAGTGACTTCAATGATCTTGGGTTCAAAGCAGCAGCCCGCCATGGTTCTGGAGTTCTCGCCTTTGTTCCCCTCCTTCCTCCAAGATCACCTTGCCACAAACGCAACACCTCTCCTTCTGTCTGCTCCCTCCCCACACACACACTGGGGAGACCTCTGTTTTTTCAAAAGGACGGCATTTTTCCTGTGTGACATCACACCCACATTACCCTGGCAACCTCCTTTGGTGGGCTATCAACACCTTCAGTCATGCTTAACATCTTCCATCCCAGGCGATACCTTGAAAAACAAGCTGAGCTTGCGTTTTGTTTTGTTTTTTACACTGCTAAGCTATATCTCACCCAGGGGAAAACTCCAAGCATTTAGTAATTTTTAGCACTCGGTAATTTCTAACATTCACTAACTTCTTAGAATTGCAGGTGCTTTTACACCCCCAAACTCTGGTGCCCCAAATCTGTAATGTTATTCCCCTTTAAAAAAAGAAGCATCACCGTGAAGCAGCCTAATTTGCATGTTGGGTGGCACTGCAATATACCCTTCATTGGAGTGTTATAACATGTTGTTGTTTTTTAAAAAAATAATTTTTATTAACTGGCTAATCACATCAAATTAAATCACATCACATAGATTCCAAATTACAAAGCCAAATTTTTAAATTTTGTTGGGGGAACCCATACTTCAAGATCCAAAGGGGGATTCAGATCATCTTCTTATTGCTGCGTTAATGTCCAAATCAGTCCCAATCAGTCCAAACAAAATTCATAATTCTATTCAGTCTTATCTTGGTGTTTCCACATCATATCTTGTTCATATAATTTCTATTTTTCCTTTACGATCTCTTCTGTTAGTCTCCTTAAGCTGATAAGCAAAATAATAATCCTGTGTGGATTTCCCGTTCCTCCACTAAGTCCAGATGGTTTCCATATATCTCCTTCGTAGATAACATTGCTCTTTCCATCATAAATTTGGCATTTTTCGCTCTTGAGTCCCACCGAGACGTATGTAAACAACTCTATTTCTCTCTTTCTCCTCCCAGACCCAAGAGCTCCAACAATGCCTCCCAAAATGGCGACGGCATTTTTAACTGCGTCATTCCAAAACTCTTGGCTTTCCAGCTTCGTCTTGAAACATTGCTTTGGTTCGAAAGTTTATCTCCACACAGCCTTAAATCCACAGCTTAAGTCCTTAGTTCCTGACTCATTTGGGAAGGGGATTCTTGTTAAATCACATAATGAAAGGCAGGTTTTTTTTCCCCTCCCCCCTCAAGTCATACCGTATCTTGACGTATCTTCTCATATTTTATTCTTGTCTTGTTATCAGAGATCTCTTCTGTCAGCAGTCTTTACTCCCCTTTTTCCTTGAAGCATGTGCAATTTATCTCGTCCAAATTGTTTCTTTTGAAGATGCTTGCAACTAGCAGCGCGAATCAGGGACGGCGTCCAGGAGTGCCGAAATCCCACAGGAGGGCTTTGTGCCTAGTGCCCCCACCCCCACAAATTTGGGGGTGGTATAGGGCACAGCAGGCAAGGGCCGTCCCCCCCACCATCCTGGGGGGGTTAGGGAGGCTAATTACCCCCATCATAGCCTCCAAATTACCTCGTGTGGGTCGGAGAGATGTTATTGTCAGCCATCTTCCGATGCGCCACCTAGTGGCCCCCTGGAGTGTTATAACATGTTGACCATTTGACAGGGCTATGAGCCCTTGCGCGTACCTCCCCAGCCAGCCTCAACAAGTAAGCAAAGCAAACTAAAAGCCTGAGCAAAAAGCTTGTCACTGGGGAGCACAGGGATGCTGGTCTCCGTCAGTCTTAGATTGGGAAGGGCTCTCTCCTTATTGAGAAAACATTAAAGAGCTGATTGATTGTAAACAGTCCTAGGTGCCAGACTTGCAGGGCTGAACTGCTGCTGCGCCAAATCCTTGAAGGACAAGTTAGCTACCCAGCAAAGACCCTTCACTGCAATTCTTATTGGCTAACGTCACTAACAAGTGGCCTCATCCTTCCTGGCTAAAATGACTACTAGGATGGGAGGATAGCAGACCATGCTAACCTCCCAGGGAACCTCCCTGCTTACTCATTGGGGCTCAGCATTTCTGCGACTGCTATGTACATATCAAGAAAGCATGCATGTTAATTGCATTCATGCTGTTTGCATCAAATCCAGCTTGGCCCAAGCTACTATCCAACAGCGCTGCTAAAAAGCATTTCACACAGCAGGAGTAGCAAAAGCTTAAAAGGGTCGTAGCAATAGAATCAGAAATACCTGAAAGTGTGACATAACTAACACAGTAAGTTTCAGATCCAATACATTCTGTGACTGCTGCAGAACAGTCGCCTTTGTTAGACGAGCAGCCTGGGCAAATCTTCCCATTGGCTCTGGTATTCCGTTCTGGAACTGAAAAGCAAAAGGAGTTTGAGAAGTTCAAGGGAACTTGGGTAAGTGCCGTTCTCCTTAGAAAAGATCCCTCCTCCACTACGGATGAAGTAGAGTTTTGTTTGTGCCACATTTTTAAGCAAAGCGGCCTAATTTGCACCCCCTGGACCCATGGTTCCCAACATGTGGGCAATTTTATTTTTAAGGTCTAACTCTGAGAATGAGTTAGACCAAGTTAATGGCCTTTTAGCTTCCTCCATGTGAATAGGAGTTCACTTTTTGAATAACAAGAATTATATGTCATGGAGGGTGGGGGGACATTGGGATTTTAGAGATGCTTAGGTGGGGCATGGCCAAAAAAAGGTTGGGAGCCACTGCCCAAGACCAATACAAAATTCAGCAAAATTAGGAACCCCTGGAACCGCCCCGTTGCCTCCACGAGGCAGAGGGCTGACGGATGTGCAAGGGCTCTGGGAGCTTTCCAGGGCTCCCTGTGACCTTCTCAGAATTCGGCAAGCAAGGGAAACCTGCTGGGTGTGCAGGTGGTGGTAGGAATAAATAAATGAAGAACAGGGAATAGTGGGTTTCCCAGCTCTTCATATATTTATTTGCCTCCCCCTGCCACCACTCCCAGCTTGCGTAAGGTTGTGGTAGCATAAGTAAACAGATCCTAAGCTGCTGGCCCCTTATAATGTGATTTGTACTTCTCCAAATTCTGTTGTACAATTCTTGGCTCAAAACACATACCAAAATGCATATAAAAATAAATAAATGGTATCTCAGGATAAAATACATTTAGAAATGTTGGTGTTTAGGTACATTACGTATTTAATGCTAAAATGTGCACCAGAACCATATTTAAATATTTCTACAGGTTTTTTATTTTAAAATATCCACAGATTGATGCAGAAAGAAGACAGCCTAAGCGTATGAATAAATACATGCAAGGGTGCCATAGGAACAAAACTATGCGTCCATCTCTGAACTGAACTAAGGATGGGTAGATCAGCTTATTTCCGGTCCTTGACACTTTTGCATGTGTTTGTCACTTCTTGTTCCGTCCAGTTTCTGCAATAATTTCTATTTTTTAAAAAAAACAAAAACCTACAGAACAAATTGTATACTTGAGGTATTTAAATACACATTTAAAGGCACATTTTCCATCACACATTCTATTGTTACCTTAACTTTTTGAAAGTCTTAAATTATTGTTGTTAATTTTTCTTATTTATAATTTTATTGAGGTGTCTTTTTCTGTAAATGGTGGGTTTTTTTCCTGATCAACCATCGTATAAATTTCAAGTAATAAAAACAGATACAAATGAAAGATCGGCAGTGTCTGGAGCTGGAGCGAGGACCAGCAGAACAACAACTGGAGAGTTTTAATTTCAGTCAAAGGACACCTGGTGGCAAGCCACGATTTATCCCATGTGGAAAGGCTGCATCTCCTACCACACATCGCAAGAAAGACTTGAGAGAATTATTATTATTATTATTATTATTATTATTATTATTATTATTATTATTTACCCCACCCATCCGGCTGGGTTTCCCCAGCCACTCTGAGTGGCTCCCAACAGATTAAAAACAGAATAAAACATCAAATATTAAAAACTTCCCTAAACAGGGCTCCCTTCAGGTGTCTTCTAAAAGTCAGATAGTTGTTTATTTCCTTGACATCTGGTGGGTGGGGGTTCCACAGGACGGGCACCACTACCGAGAAGGCCCTCTGCCTGGTTCCCTGTAACTTTACTTCTCATAGTGAGGGAACTGCCAGAAGGTCTGCGGAGCTGGACCTTAGTGTCCGGGCTGAACAATGCGGGTGGAGACGCTCCTTCAGGTATACTGGGCTGAGGCCGTTTAGGGCTTTAAAGGTCAGCACCAACACTTTGAATTGTGCTTGGAAACGTACTGGGAGCCATTGTAGCCCCAAGGGCTCTTGCCTCCTAGGCACAGAAGGTCAAGCCCTACTGCAGCTTGTGCCCTCCAAAAGTTTTGGAACACAACTCCCATCATTTCTCACCATTGACCCATGGTGGCTGGAGCTGATAGGAGTTGCAATCCAAAGTTTCTCGAAGCCACAACCTTTGGAGAAGGCTGCCCTACAGGATGTGGGTACATCACGCTGCTCAGTACTGCCTGGCGAATCATCTACCTCTCGGTGGGTCACTGACAATATTGTTCCAACCCTGGAAAATAATCTGTGTTTGTAACATACGGTAGGTCCTTTCAAATTTCCAGAGATGTCGCTTCTTGCCCATGTACTGTAGTGACCCAGCAGTCCTTTCTCATTAGTATTTATTGTTTACCGGAAGGTTCCAGGCTGTCTGAGCCCTCCTTATATAACTGTGTGCCGGTGTGAGAGCCAGTCAGTCTTTCTTTCGTTTTCAAGCTATTCAAGTTCACTGCCTTCTCTCTGTAACTGTTTTTTTGAAGCTATGCACACAGCCAGGGATCTGGCTGAGGGCTTGTAACTGCTGTGCTTATTGAAACGCTTTGGTAAAGTGTATTTGCTCATGGAGTGAGCTGTTTGTGTGATTCATTTGCTGCTGACACACTGCTGAGTTACTCTGCTGAGCTCTTTACATGCCCTGGAGTCTGAGGGAGTACTAGGCATGCATACCAGGAAAGTCCTGGGGGTGTCAGGACCCTAATCCTGACAAATGCAGCCAATTAATAAGAGCTTAAAGTATATTCTATGGGTCAAGATTTCATTAATTAATTGTTAGCCCTTCATCTGTTGGAAACCGAGACCGCACGGAATGGCCACCTCATGCAGACAGACAGAAAAAAGGAGACAACTTATACAAAAACAGAAACCTACGTATCGGAGCGGCTGGATTGCAGGCATACTCTTCGCAACAGGTGGCAACCTGCCTTATGTGGCTCCCATTGCCATCAGTCATAGTGATCACACCAAAAAGGCAGATTTCAGGGTTTGCACATCCCTTTGCCATGTATACATCCTTAACTACACAAAAAAGAAGAAAAGAGAGGATACATTTAGATGGTGAGAGGTGTTACCTGCTCAGTCGTAGTGTGCTATGTACTCGGGCATGCATGGAGGGAAGGGACCGTGTCACAACTATTTATTTACCACAATACGATGACAGAATTATTTAAAAAAAAACAGCAAGAAAACTGGCCTCAAGCAAAAAGGATCAGTCTAAATCAGGCATCCTCAAACTCGGCCCTCCAGCTGTTTTGGGACTACAGTTCCCATCATCCCTGACCACTGGTCCTGTTAGCTAGGGATGATGGGAGTTGTAGTCCCAAAACAGCCGGAGGGCTGAGTTTGGGGATGCCTAGTCTAAATTAAATGAAAGAAAGGGGCCCCACAAAACAAAATTTCCTAACTGTCAAAGGCCAAGGTAAACAGGTGGGACTTCTTCAGCATATGGGGAAAGCTGTAGAAAGAAAGTGTCAAGTGCACCTCTGTGGGGACGGAGTTCCACATTTTAGGGCAGGGCTTTCCAAACTGTGTGTCGCGACACGTTGGTGTGTCAGCTGCAGTGCATAGGTGTGTCACATGAACGGTCCCTGCTCTCCTCCCAGGGCTGGAAAGGGGTTAGTTTAACCTCTGGTTTGCTAGTAAAACTAAATTACTGTGTCGCGAAATGATGCATGTCTAAAAAGTGTGTCACCAACATGAAACGTGTGGAAAGCTCTGTTTTAGGGGCTGCCACAGAGAAACCCAGGCTCCCTTTCCCTGCACTTCTATGGATAGTGGAACTGCTGAGGGAGGCACCTCTGCTAATTTTAACACCTGTAAGGAACTGCAGAAATAGAGGCAGACTTTCAGATATCATGGGTCTAAGTTGTTTAAACACCAATATTTTGAACACCTTGACTTGGGCCTAGAAGCAAGATGATAACCAGTGCAGTTGTTTTTAAAACAAGGATGGTAAGAGCTCTAAATAGAACCCTGTCCAGTAGCATAATCATTGCATTTTGTATCCGTTGAAGTTTCTGCGTCATCTTTAAGGGCTGCCTCACATAGACAGCATCGCAGCCAGAGCCGTCTTTCCCATAGGGCTTAGTGGTGCGTTGCGCCAGGGCGCAGGCCTCTCAGGGGCGCCCCAGCGAGTGGGGGAGCTGCATGGCTTTGCCGGTGCCCCCCCCCCATTACCTGCACACCTGCCAGCTGCGCCCCACCAACTATATGGCTGGTGGGCGGGCGGGCAGCTTGCATCCCAAGCCTCTGCGGGGATTGTTCTCCTGCAGTGGCATGGGGGAGAGTTGCGGGCCCCCCCAATAGCTGACAGTGCGCAGCTTTGCCCCCACTATCCAAGGTAATTTGGGGGTGCTGGGCAGATATTTGCACTCCGGCGCCGCATTTGCTAAAGACAGCCCTGATTGCAGCAATCCAATATTAAGACACACTGAAGGCTTAATCTAGGCCTTAAGTATAATCGACCCCCCACCCCAAGTATAGCTTTGATTCCCAAGAACCTACCAGCTCTCTCTGTGGGGCTATTGGTAGTAGCAGAAACCAAGTTCTGTGTTCTCTGGTTAAAATATATAACTCCCCTGGCTGGCAAAAAGAACAGGTCTCTGCTGGAAGCCTGGGGTAAATTCAGAGTGGATGGTACTGGGCAAAATGGAGAACTGATCTCACTCAATATTAGGTGGCACCACTCATTCACATATTTTGCACAAAAATGTGGCCTATTCACTATATGGCCTGGTTGACCTATGATCCCTCTCATCCACCTTTACTGTTTTCAAGCAGAGAGCTGGAACAGGCGTAAAATTCTTCAGGACAAATCTGCTTCTCGCTTGTGCAGTTGTTGACTCCCTTGCAAATCTCACACTCTATAGAGGCATCTGAAGGAGGGAACAGAAGGGCTTTCATGTAGTGTATGGCATGTACAGAGTTCAAAGTTATCAACTCCAGAAGAGGGTGTCAAGTCCAAATAAATTGCTAATGCAGTGCTCTAACATAAAACTAGATGACTCTTGGGTCCCTTCCAGCTCTGTGATTCTATGATTTGCGATATACAGTATTGCCATGTCAAAAATTATAAATACAGTGGTACCTTGGGGTACAGACGCTTCAGGTTACAGACTCCGCTAACCCAGAAATAGTACCTTGGGTTAAGAACTTTGCTTCAGGATGAGAACAGAAATCACACGGTGGCAGCGGGAGGCCCCATTAGCTAACGTGGTACCTCAGGTTAAGAACAGTTTCAGGTTAAGAACGGACCTCCAGAACGAATTAAGTTCTTCACCCGAGGTACCACTGTACATATAAATTAACTACACATATAAATTAACATACACAAATTTTATGCAAAGAGTATTTTCTGGTTGTCATTGTTCTTTGATCATGCATTTTCTCATTTTATGAACAACGTGAAAGCAGTTCCTCCTACTTGGATCTGAACGGCTGCATTGGTCCAAATGTAATAATTTTCCTTTTCTGCAAAGCTAAAAGTAACATACAGTTCAAGGCAACAACGGTTGGTCATGGTGACAGGGGCTGTGTTGTTCTTCCTCCTTCTCAATGCCATTGTCCCCAATGTTGCTGCCAGTTCTTGTATGGCAGGGAGTCAGCATGCTGCCGGCACGGCAGCAAAACTAATCTGATATTCCCAATATTGCACTTGTGCCATGGCAACCTCCCCACTGCTTTGCCTCTCTCCCTCTAAGTAACCAGCAGCAAATCGTGGCACTGGAAAACCAGGAGTGCAATGCAGCCCCACCCTGCCCTGCTGGCCCCTACTGGTTCCAGGGCATGTGCAGAGTTCCAGATGTCCTGAGTTACTCAGTGTCACCCATCCCATAGTGAGCTTACCTGTGGTTAGAAGTACAGAGAAGAGGAAAAGCCCCAAGAGAAACTTCATGTTGATGGGAAGCACACGGTGTGAAGCCTAGGAGAAAGGAAGGAAATTTTGTGGCTTGAAGGACCTGCAGAATACGCAAAGCAGTGGCGTAAACAAACAAACACCAAAAGAGTAAAGGTAAATAAACCCACAGGAAACTCACTGTGATAAGCTGCAAAGAGGAGTTTCAGTTAAAAGTGGTCTAATCTATGGAAGAAAAGCCATATTGACAATCTGCTCAGCAGCGGAACCCAAGATAACGGTTTGGTCAACACCGCCTTCCCTTTTCTAGGGTTAGAAAATAAATTGCAACAAAAACACAAAGCTTGCCTGAACTGAGGGGAGCGACCATAACATGGATTATGAATAGGTGGCCATACTAAAATTTGAAGTTAGGCAGATGACCGTTGGATGTATGGCAGCCACCTTCCTGGTCGAAGCAGTGATGGCTCTTCCCTTGACCGACTAGGGCCTTCTGAGGAAGAACCACCATTTATTTTATTTTATTTATGTATTTATTTATTACGTGCCCTGCTGGGAGTTACAAGAGGGAGCAGTGATGCCTCCTTCAAAACTGGCTTTCCATTCCCTTCTCTAAAACATGTACCCTGCACAAAACCCATCTGCAACCTCCAGCCGATTAGCAAAAGGATTCGGCCACCGGCGTGTGCCACGCACGGAGCAGAGGCGGGCCTGGCTTTTCTGAGGGCTTTCCTAGACCCGTTTCAGATGAAGGAGACGTAATCCTGCCCTGCTCCTGAATACATCTACCTTTCCCAGCTCACACGTCTCGGACCCTCCTTGCTGGGGCCGTTGCCCTGGCTGCCAGCTTTCCCCTCCTTTTACTCCCATGTAAGCGCCCCTGGGGCCTAAGAAGCCTTTAAGCAGGGCCTCCTTACTATGTGGGCTGGAGAGGGGCAGGGGCTACATCAAGCAGGCAGAGCGGAAGGAGCAGGAGGAGGCCTGACTTCCAGGCCTCTTCCGCTTATACCAGGGGTAGGCAACCTAAGGCCCATGGGCCACAAGCGGCCCATGGGGGTTGTTTAACCGGCCCATGAGCCGCCCCTGAACCAAGCCACCCGCTTGGTGAGTCCCTACGCGCTGCACTAAACTGGCGCAGCACAGTGCGGGGACTCGCTTCCGCTGCGCCGGAAATCGCATCTGTGCAGACGCAGACACCAGAAATCGCATCTGTGCAGATGCAGACGCCGGAAATCGCAGGTGTGTGTGCACGATCCGGCCATAGCTGTCAACGTTTCCTGTTTTTTAAGGGAAATTCCCTTATTCCGAATAGGATTCCTCGCAAGAAAAGGGAAAAGTTGACAGCTATGGATCCGGCCCATGGAGGGATCTCCGCTGGAGTGCACCGACCCCGGCGTGGTAAACCTTGCCGACCCTGGCTTATACCCAAAAATGGGGCAGCAACCTAGTGACCTCCAGGATCACCTTCGGGCCCGTACTTATGGGCCTCCAGCCCCACCCCCACCCCTCTTTTCCCACAAACGAGGAAGGAGTTGAGCGGCCCACTTTTCCCCTCTCGCTTTTGCGCTCAGCAGGGTTTTCACAAGTTGCCGTAACCAATTTCCAATTCTCTGTATTAGCTTCTGGGGCGGATGGTTACGCATCAACCCCAAATTGAATAGAGGGAACCCATCTGCACGAAATTTGCCCATGGCGATTTGGAACGTCTGTTTGCAGTTTTGGAAAGAGCTGCTATTGATGAAATGGAAATGATGCCTTGCTATAGCAGGGAAGGCTCTGGGGGAGTTCAGTTCCTTCTCAATTCCCGCTGAGAAGCTGCTGCTAATGGTCGGCCAAATCCAAAGCTCTTTTTTCTTTCTTTTTTCTTTTTCATGGTTTTTTATCTTTAAATGAGAGTTGGCCGGGGTGAGGGGACAGCTCTCAAATAATAGAGGACGCTTTGAAACAAAATAGAGAAATGTCCTCTGTAATGTAAGACATGGTAGGGCGTTTAACACAGAGCTCCAGCAAGGTTACTCCTAGTCTAATATAGATGAAGGAAGGGAGGGGGCTGGTGGATGAAGCTTTCTTAAAAAAACAGTACATGCTTCATTTCCTATTCATCCCCACTTAAAAAATCAGGAGTAAGATTTTGTTGGATATGTCTGTGCCCAGGCTTGCATCAGGGGACGACTCAGCTATACAGCTGCAAAGAAAAACGTTTTAAGTGTGTTGTAAAGTGAAACATACAAATGTGACACTAGATGGCATCAGTGAGCAATGGCAAATTCAATGTGTTTTTCAAAATGTTTTTTAAAAAAGCATTTTCACAGTGTTTCTTTACATGTGCGTAGGATGCCACCAGGGTGTCTCATCACACTTTCATTCTTTGGAAGCATATTGGATTTCTGTGTTTTTGCGGCAACCACCACGGGATCACCACCCCCTGCCCCCACCAGAAAAAATGCACTAGAATAGGGATGGATGAATCTGCTGGTTTCGGATTTTTCTGTTTCTCATTTTTCCATTTTTAAGTCCTCTATGATTCCACATCAGTTTCCTTTTGTTTTTTTTAAACCACTTCCAGGTGACATTCAGGACTCCACAGCCAAGCTCCCGTCCCCGCCAATGACTACAGAGAGGGTGGCAAAAGGGCTGATGGTGGATCACCATAGCATTCTCTTCTTGTTGTTTTGTTTTTTTAATGTTTTATATTCAGAGATGTACTGGCCAGTCACATGGCTACAGCTGCTCATTTTCTTATTGTCGCTTTTAAAATATATTATCATTTTATAAAGGAAAATTGTGCTTATTTCCAAGTAATTGTGAATTTACCATGAGGGCAGCAGAAGCAAGCCTCCTTTTATTCATGTAGTCATGATGGCACTGCGATTTAAGTGAGACTCCTGGCTATGTGGATTTTTATACTTATCATATTTATACTTTTATACTATGTGGATTTTTTTATACTTCTCAATGGTAGACACACACACACACTCCAAATGGGTGTAGAATTTTTCCCATCACAGTTTTTGAAAGCATCCCTGCCAAGCGCTATATAAATCACACTTATCAAAGGACCACATTCTTAGGCCATCTTTCCCGCAAGCAGCTAACAAGCAATAATAAAATAATAAAAATAAGTTGAATGAATACAACTTAAAAACAAAATTAAAATACAACATTAAAATATTGAAACATTAAAATATTAAAATGTAGCCTCATCGCAGGAGGAGAAAGGAAAAGAAAAAAGAAAGAGGGGGAGGGAATCAAATTGGCTCCAAGCCAAAGGCCAGGCGGAACAACTCTGTCTTACAGGCCCTGCGGAAAGAAATCAGATTCTGCAGGGCCCTGGTCTCAGGAGACAGAGCGTTCCACCAGGCCAGAGCCAGAGTTGAAAAGGCCCTGGTTCTGGCTGAAGCTAATCTAACTTCCTTAGGGCCCGGGGACCACTAGGGTGTTGTTATTTATGAACCTTGAGGGTCTCCGTGGGGCATACCGGGAGAGGCGGGGGTTTCTGTTTCAATTAGCAATTCATCCACAATTTGACCCATGCATTAGTGCACTGACTTGTTTGTTTGGTGATTTAAACATTAATAATGCACTGTGTTGCCTTTTTTAAAAGCATCACTGTAACTGGAGATGTAAGGAACAGAACCTGGGATGTTCTTCATTCGGTGCTTGCAAAGATACTTGATAGAACCTGCATTTTAAACATGGGTGGTATATTTGAGCCCAGCTTCAGTTGTTAACAGGCTGGCACAGCAATGTATTTAAGACTAAATGTTCCACTGCTGTTAATTCATGACTGCTTGCTTCCTCCCTCCCAGATCTCTGGCCATAATGTCTGAGGCTGATAGGAGTTGTAATCTAAGAACATCTGGAGGGTCCTTAGTTTCAGGATTGGCTGGAAAGATGAAGAAGCGATTCTCGAAACAAGGAAAATTTCATTCAGTATGCAAGTTTATTACTACATGCTTGTAATACATAGCACACAGATAAATACTCTAGCTCACTAAACCTCATCTAGTCCTATACAGAAAACAAACTACTGCTTTCCCTCCAAATACTGAAGTTTCTGTTGCAAGGGCAATTTACAGAAGGAATTGGTGGCATAACCAGAGCAAATAGACAGCGTTGGCCTCCCACTTAATCCAGTCCAAAATCTGGGCTTTGTTTTGGTGTGATCAAACATCGGAGAGTCCCCAGCCCTGTTCTGAAGAAGTGTTGGCCCCCATTCACCACATTCTCTTCCAAGATGAGTGCCTGCCAATATGGACCCACTCAGAGCTCTGTGTGCCGCAACACTCTATCGCACATCTATGCAAATAGTAATGTAAGACAGGTTAGGGCCCCTACAAACTGGCGTTTTATTGTGGGTAAGTTCTGCAACATATTATAAACACAGTAATAGTATATCGGTGCCTTAGTGGTGCATTTGTTCTGCTTTATGAGTTGTTACATTGAAGGGGTACAGTTAGGGTTACCCCAGAAAGCCCTAAAAACTGTTTGTGAATTCCCCCCCCCCAGCCAGGCCTCCCCTTAAGCATTTTAAAAACTGCATTTTCCTCTAAGACAAAAAGCACGAGCTAAGCAGTCCTCTCTGTAACAAAAACGCTGTAACAAACCTACAGCTGAGAACAGTAAAGTTTTCGCTTCCCAGATCCAAGATAACCTTGTCCTGGTGCATTGACTTGCAACATACTTCCGGGAGCAGAGCCAGAGAACGAAAAGCAACATTTCTATGTAAGAATCTGTGAAGGGGGAGAGGGAAGGAGGGGGTATGGAGAACAGGATAAAAACCTGATGTAAAATGCTTTTTGCTGCGGCCTGTCTTTTGTGAACTGAATCACACAGGTGCCTCTGCCCCCCCCCCCCCATGGCAGAATAAAACACTCTTTCTCTAGATTAACCCCTTGGTGTTGTTTGGCTCCTTTTGTCTCTGCTCGGGTGCAACAATTTTTCCTACCCATGGATTAAAAAGGCTACAACATCATGTTTTCCCAATACTACCGCATCATCCAGAAGGGCTGGAGCACAAGAAAAGTGGGACAAAAACAAAGCAAACACCCCGAACATTTGTGGTTTGGAAAGTTATGGGATTTCAACATGAAGTTACAGGAAGGGCACTGATCAGAAAGGAAGTAGTATAGCAGCCCCAAAACACATTGAAACATTAGTATAATTAGTATAGTATAGTATAGTATAGTATAGTATAGTATAGTATAGTATATAGTAAGTATATAGTATATAGTATAGCCCCAAGAATATCATGAGCACAGATCAACTGATAAAAAAGGACATTCAAGGGCCCCTTTATTCTTAGAGGCTAATGTAAAATCTCCTTGATATGTCGTTCACCTTAAAGTTCCTCTGTTCTTTATATGTATAGATCACCTAAGTTCAGGACCCTGATTTTTCAAGTGCTCATGGCACTCACAGCCAAGTACTCCCCATGAACTCTGCAGCTTCTATTGTTTTCTTTATCTTGTTTCATGTATGAATCACTTCCATGAAATACCCAAAACAATTTAACAATATAAACAGGAAAAGCATATAAAGAATTTTACTTGCAAAACCATTTCCTCCCCCCCCAAAACCCCAAAACATTGATTTTGCGGATTCCATGTTACTAGCAGATCTCTAAACACAATAGATAGGTGTCTGGTCTTTATTTGGGACTTTCAGCGCTCAGAGGCTTTTGCACGAACATTCTCCGCATCTTCCTCGACATCTTGCAGAAAGCATTGCAGCATGTGGTAGATGGTTTTGAAAGAAATAGTTCCACTGACTAAACTGCCCAACACAGGTATGAACTCAACAATCTGTTCTAGCACTGTCGGTGCTTTACACTGCCCTGACTTGGCCAAGAGATCAAGTACAAATTCTTCGCTGATCTCATTAGCCAGTGGAGACTTCTTAATCACTGATTTCAGCTCACTTGGACGTTTACCAACCCGGTTTGCAAGACTGCACAGGGACTCTTCATCCAACCCAAAAGCCATGCAGAACTTTTTGAGTGTTGTCACCAAGAAGGAAATATGCCAAGATAATTTGAGAGCTAACCGAGTCACACAGCCAAAATAGGAAGACACAAGGGCCTGCTTCCATATAAGTTTCCTCATCTCAGATTTCTTCTTCTCCAGGATATCTCTTGAGAAAGTTGGCATTGAGAGAAGGAGGGCGTGTCTTTTGAGATGATCCAGTTCATTCTGAAGGGTTTCTTGCAGAATGGGGAAATCATACATGCTCAAATCCCAATTTGATATCAGAAAAACCTTTGGAGAAGCCTCTCCCAGTTTTCTCAGTTTATCACAACAATCTTGCCTTAAGTCCTCAAGTGTCTCCATTTCATTGAAGTTGGGTTTCCTTCTTTCAGCAGCCATGCTAAGATTAATTTTAGGGTGCACATAGTAAAACTTCTTTTTCATTTTCTGAATCTCACGAGCCAGCTGGGTGTCACTCTCTGTAAAACGTTCTGAAGCAATGATAAAGAAATCGTATTTGCTAAAATCTACCTTCTCCAGATACTCATCTGCTTTGAATTCATCTGTTCCAATTCCTGGTAGATCCCATAGTGTCACCTTGGGAAAATTCGGGTGCTGATATTTTGTCGGAAACATGGTTGTCTGTCTCACCCCCGTCTTAGCTGAGCCCTCTTCAAAATCTGTCATACCCCGCAAGGCATTGACAAGAGAAGACTTGCCAGTACCTGTACGCCCTGTGATGGCAATGTCAAGTGTGGCATTGCTTAGCAAATCTAACTCTTGCTGAATCTGGGCTACCACATCTGAGAGGTGTCCTTGTAGTAAAACTGCCTTCATATTTTCCAAGTCAGCAATAAAATGTTTTTTGATGTCACGCCACGTGGCTTTTCTAGATGAATCACTTGATCTAGGAAAGAAAAAAGCATTTTAAATATTTAAAAATACTACATATTTTTCTTTGACAACTTAGATATAGCTGCATGGAGGTGAACTGATGTATGTAAGAGTAGTACTGATGGAGGTTATTGCATGCCAAGGCACCTGAGCCCCAAAGTTCCCAGGAGAACAATAAATCACACTGACATGGAATATTTTGGTTTATGGGTTCAAATAGGCCACAACTTTATTGGTTACAGATGTGAGTGGTTTGGCTCAGGCATTGGGGTGAAGCCAGGTGGTATCTTGACTCTCGCCCATCTGCAGGGAATCCACAGAAGGATAAACCACCAATAAGGAGTGCCCTATAACTTACATTAGATAGTGGCACCCTACATTATGTTTGCTGATTGGGAACAGTTATGGACCACCGGTATAAAGTTTACGGCATGTAATGCCTTAAGAGAGAATATTATGAAAATGATTTATAGGTGGTACATGACCCCAGTCAAGCTTGCAAAAATCTATCATTTGCCCAATAATAAATGCTGGAAATGTAATGAAACTGAAGGTACTTTCTATCACCTTTGGTGGACGTGCCCAAGGATTAAGGTCTTCTGGGAAATGATTTATAATGAAATTAAGAAGGTGCTTAAGTGTACCTTTTATAAGAAACCAGAGGCTTTTCTCCTGGGCATGGTAGGCCAACTGGTGTCAAAGAAAGATAGGACGTTTTTTATGTATGCTACAACAGCAGCAAGAGTTCTTCTAGCAAAGTATTGGAAGACACAAGAACTACCCACGCTGGAAGAGTGGCAGACGAAGGTGATTGACTATATGGGACTGGCTGAGATGACGGGCAGAATCCGTGACCAAGGGAAAGAGACGGTGGAAGAAGATTGGAAGAAATTTAAATTTTATCTTAAGAACTGTTGTAAAATTATTGAGTGTTAAAATGTCATGGGTAAGGTAAAGCAGATTTGCAGCGATAAATGATTGGGTAAGAGAAAAAGGTTAAAGAAAGGGAATTATAAGTAATTTAGATCAGGGGTTGCTGAAAAAGTTTAAAACAGGGATGCAGAAAAGGGAGGCATGGGGAAGTCGTCGAAATTGGGTATAAGGAAAAAAGGTTATGAAATTATACATGTTTATATGTTTGTTTTTGTATTGTTATTTGTAATGTGTTATAATATATGTTGGAAAATCAATAAAAATTTTATAAAAAAAATATAAAATAGATAGTGGCACCCTGAGGAGTCCCCATAGGGGCTGCGACATGGCCCCAGCCCACGTCCAGGCTTCGGACAGGATTCACACCCCTTTTAACAGGATACCCTTACTGAGGAGGGACAAGCGAGGCAACAACCTCCCCTCCATCCAAACAAAGGCTTACCCAATGCCTAACCTCACAGAAGTTGTGATGATTGCTACTAGGTGGGCAAAAACCAAATGGCCGGTGCCCATTTGCCAAGCGGAAAAAATTCCTACCCAGCCCGGCCCCAACAACATGGAGACCCACAACTGCCATAGCAAGGTCATATCCGAGCAAAGCATGAAAAGAGGGTGGGCAGGTAGGGTGATCTGATGAAGAGGCGAGGAAGAGGAAGCCGGCCGGCCCGCCAGCCATGCCAAGTTTAAGTGGCCCACGGCCACACCCACTCTGGCCGCAGATTGGCTAGGGCTATTGCCAGCACAGATGACTGCGCTGGCTGTGACGCAGGGAGGGGAGGCAGCGTACCTCCCCCTATGCCGGAAAACTGTTGAGGCTCGGCTGACTGGCTGCAACGCCATACACCAGATAAAAGGTGAACGGACTAGCCAGCTAAACAAGACCCATATGGAGACTCTGGGCTTCCCACCTTCACCCTAAAGGTTGAAGGAGGAAACTGAGGATCAAGACTGGAGTGTGTCTAGAGGCTATTGGTGTGTGCAGGTGAGATATTAATGAGATGGGACACTTCAGGCTGCCTTAGAACCATTGTGTGTTCCTCATTTATATGGGAAGGGCATATAGCTCGGTGGCAGAGCATCTGCTTCAAATGCAGGCGATCTCAGGTTCAATCACTGGCACCTCCGGTTTGGGCTGGGAACATGCCCTTTCTGAAACCCTGGAGAGCTGCTGCCAGTCCGTGTAGCCAATACAAGGTCTAGCTCAATAAATGGTCTGACTCAACATAAGACAGCTAAGTTTCTTACTAAGGTTCTGTACAGGGTGCCATTACTCCAAAGATGATAATAAATAATAATAATAATAATAATAATAATAATAATAATAATAATAAATTATTTATATGTATTGTTTGAGTCAGGAAGGACCCTGACAAAGAGAAGGGATTCACCTTCTGCAACTGAAACCTCCAGACACAGTTTGCTTTGTGCTCTACCCCCTGCCGGCATAAATGGCAAGAGTCTTGCCAGAGGCTTGGAAAGAAATGTGGAGCATCAGATGGTGACATAAATGGCCTAAGCTGAACCTAACGTACCTATCGAGTATATGGTTTAGTACTAAGGCATGCCTCTTGAGATCAATAAATTCATCTTGCAGGGACCTTTGCAGGAGGGGGAAATCATACATGCTCAAATCCCAATTTGAGATCAGAAAAACCCTTGGAGACGACTCCCCAGCCTTTGCCAGATTTTCACAGTAGTAGTTCCTTATTTCCTTAAGGGTTTTGTCCTCCATGAAGTGGGGGTTTCTCTTTTCATCAGCTATACTGACATCCACTTTGGTGCGCACATAGAGAAACCTCTTCTTTCTTTTCCAAATTTCACGAGCCAGCATGGCATCGTGCTCGGTGAAGCTTATTTCACTAACAATGATGAAGAAATCGTACTTGTTGAAATCCATCTCTTTTACATATTTCTCTGCTTCAAACTCATGTGTTCCGATTGCTGGCAGATCCCAGAGAGTTACATCGGGGTAGCTGGGGCACAGGTACCCTTTGAGTTCCTTAGTACCTTGTATCATATCAACCACGGCAGCATCCTCCTCATTGTCTGCCATTTTGCGCAGGGCATTGACCAGGGATGATTTGCCGACACCTGGCCCCCCTGTGATGGCAACGTCCAGGCTGCTTTTGCCTGGTGGGTGTTCTCTTTGAGCTGATGTGTCTGACCGGGAGCTGTTAGCACCCACAGCTGCTCCTCCGGGACATTCATCAGGTCTAAGTAAGAACAGAAATATAGCAATGGTTAACTCCTTCTTACATAAAGCTTCTGCTTAAAATAGCTGTAGGCCCAGTCCAAATGGCTCACATTAAAGCCCTAAATAAACAAATACCGTATTTTTCGCTCTATAAAACGCACCAGACCACAAGACGCACCTAGTTTTTGGAAGAGGAAAACAAGAAAAAATATATTCTGAATCTCAGAAGCCAGAACAGCAAGAGGGATCACTGCGCAGCCTGCATTCGCTCCATAAGACACACACACATTTTCCCTTACTTTTTAGGAGGGAAAAAGTGAGTCTTATAGAGCAAAAAATACGGTATATGAAAGACTGACTCCTTTCCTAAAGACTGCCCCACAAATACCTGCAGTTGAAAGGTGCCACAGCAGTGGCCATACATGAGTAGGGAAGTGAAGACATTGATCCAACAAGGAAACACCCACTGCCACCCCATTATAAGGGAAAGGGGTGGGCACAGCTTTGTGCTACAAGCAGCAAATGTTGCTGAATTACAGTTCCCATCAGCCCCAGCAGGCATGGCCAATGGGCAAGGAAGATGGGAGTTGTAGTTCAGTGATATCTGGAGGGCCAAACGTTCTTTACACCTAACATACAATATCGGATTCGGGGAAATTGAAATGGATAGTCCACTTCATAGAGGCCTGACTCATGCAATGCAAGGCTTAACAGTTTAGTTATCAGGTAACCCCATTGCGTCCTTCCCACCTCACTGTTAAGGTCTGTGTGCAAGAGAGCAAGACTCTGGGGAAACCAGGGGTGGGGTATAAATAACATTATTTATTATTATTATTATTATTATTATTATTATTATTATTATTACTACTACTGCTTGATGCCAGGAGCTGGAGTGGGGTACAGTCAACTAAAGGAGGAAAGTGAGGGGAGATATAGTCTCTACATCCTTATATATGGGTACAGCCACAACAACACAGAAAAAAGAAACATTAAACATGTTTACTTTCATATTGCGTTGAATAAAGTTTGGCTTCAGCTGAAACCAACATACTTATTGTGTATCTTCCTTCCTGGGTCCTGGGGTGGTAGTAAGGCACG